>NW_004567105.1:25283689-25330893 GCF_000260355.1 Condylura cristata
TATATATATATATATATATATATAGTGCTTAGTGGTACTGTCTTTTTCTTGAATTTGTGTACCCTCACTGAATCAGCATTTATAAAAGGCCTTATGGCAAAGTCCACTGGGAACGTGATAGCTTCACTGTCTTCAGATCCCCTGAAATTCTGAATTCTTTCAACTATATTTTCTTCTGACTGCTTATTCACACACATGATTGCTGGTCATTCTGCCTTGCATTCAGTAATGTTTATGAATTTTCATAAAATCAAAGGACTTTTATGAATCTTGTCTTGTCGAAGGAACTTTTTTCTTGAAGGTGTCCAGAGCTGCAATAAAACGGGCATTTGAAGGTTGCCCGTGATATGCTTCCTCATTCTTTTTGGCAAGTACAGCATTGTCATTTGAACAGCTTTTGTCTGGCATTGTTGTTCAGAACTGTTTGCCAGAACACAAAATAAATGGAGAGCAACCATATTGGAATAAACAAGACACTTAACTCAGTGTGTCAGACAGAGTTCTCAGAAGCTGAGTGTTGATTGTAGTCAGTTGCATTCAGGGCATAGGGAAAGAAAAAATGATTATAAAATGTTTTAGAAAATAATTCAGACAAATTGACTTGAAAGGCCTAGATGCCACAGTGAGGCATCTGTGTGCTAACATGTGAAATGGTAGTAAAGTGAACTAGCTTGGGGTGCCTGCTCTGCTTGTGTCTGTTTTTCAGATGTAAATCCACAGTCCCTGCTAAAAGGACCAGGTCTGGGGGCAAAGTTTGTACCTCTTCCCCCCACTGAGTGTGTTGGGAATAAGGGAACATGAGCTAAATCTTAAATAGTTGGATTTTCTTTCTTGTTTTCTTAATGACCCAAATCTATGGTCAGGGACTGTTTGAATTAGGCCCAGTGCTGAACTGGTTTTAGTTAGCATTAGGTTTGACTTTGAAGGACAGAAAGCAAAAATTATGGTGTCCAAACAAGATAGGAAAACTCATTGTTTCCCCTCTCTCATAAACAGGCAATCCTGGGCTCACATGACAAATTATTTCATTGCCATTAAGGATTCAAGCTTTTTCCTCCTGATTACACTGCTGTCTTCAACATGTGCTTCTGTTCAGAGGTAAACTGACTTCTCTGGGGGAAAGGTAGAGGTTTGACCCCTAATATTTTCTGATTCTTATGGTAGAAATATTCCCCACCAAAACCTATTTCAAACTACTAATGGTTTAAATTATCAGCTTACAAAATTTCTGAATGTTCTATGGTCTGTTCTCCTGCTCCTGTCTGAGCTAGGCCCCCCATACCTCTACTTCTCCCACATGGTCAAAAATGGCTTCCACAGCTCCAGGCATTACAACTGCATTTCATTCAATAAGAAGTAAGAAACGGAATGAGAAAAATTCCATTCCCTTTGAGGATGTTTTCCATAAGTTGTACACAGCCCTTCCACTTAAATTTTCTCATTGGACAGAACCAGATGGTCACATCTATTTCTACTTGCCCAGCTAAAATGTGGGTGTTGAAAAGAGGAGATAAATTTGGGAGGAAATTAGTAATTTCTGTCACTAATGGAAACACTTAGCTCCTTATAAGTACCCAAGTTAATGCAGAGCGATAGCCCAAGTTTTTAAAAGAAATTAGTTTTCAGAATGAGTTGGTGTGGATACATAGTGGGATGGCAAATACGTAGTACCACATTGAGAAAGAATAAATTTTTAGGTCACTAGTGATTATACTCCTGTCTTTCCTGAGTTGGAACTAGTTGAAGCACAGGTCAGTGTATCAGGCAGATGGAGGTAAAAGTTTCATCATTATTGCTTATCAGACTGGAGACAAATTTAACCCTGTAGTAACAAGGGTCTCACTCTATCCCCAAAATCATCTTACCCCCTTGTCAAAGGCAGATGTCAAAAACTAAAGTGCTTTCCCCCTTCCTTGTTATCATTATTCTCTGCACTAGACACCTATTCTGCATTGCTCCCTTTAGAAAATCCCCAAAAAGAAGAGAGGAAGTGGACACACAGAGTTTCTTCTCACAAATTCATCAGATAGATAATGGTGATTCACTTTGGGGTACTGAGAGAGGCCAAAATATAGTCATTCATGAGCTCTGCCTGGTGGCACAACAGGTTGAAGCACAGCACTATGAAGCAATCTGCAGCCACTGCAGCATGAGTTCAGTTCCAGCCTAGGGAGGTGACTCACATGGCACAGCAGACCGCTTCTGTCTCACCCGCTGCTCCCCTCAGCAGTGTATTTCAGTAGATCTTCCTGTTCTGTACCCCACTCTATTTCTGGCCTGTATCCCAGTGCTTCTATGCATAAATAAATAAATAATTATTAAAAACCATATATACCATTCTTATTGAAACATGAAAGATAAGTATTCTTGTCCTGATACTTGTAATATTTCAGTGCTGATGAAGTTCAGTTGCCCTGCATTTGAGTTACATGAAGGTACTCTTTTTTTTTTTTTTTTTGAGATTTATTTATTTATGCATACAAGACTGGGGTACAAGCCAGAGATGCAGGGGCAGTGAGAGGATTCACCAGAGACAGAGTGGGGAGCAGAGCAGACAGATCAGTGAAGTACACTGCTGAGGGGAGCAGCGGGCGGGTCAGAAGAGGTCTGCCACGCCATGTGGTCACCTCCGGGGCAGGCGGGAATCGAACTCATGCGGAAGTGGCTTTAGCTTCTTAGTACAGTGCTTTAACCCGCTGCACCAACAGGGAGGGCCACATGAAGGTACTCTTAATCCTTACAGTTATCTCCATTTATTTAAAGCATATAGATGATTATTCTTACCCAAAATCAGTCTGTGACTAAGAAATGTAAGGACTATCAGGCAGGGTCAGACACTAAGTGCTGTAGGGATTCACAACAAAGCTTGTAAGAGGGTTTAAAGCAGACAAAGGATTTTCATGGCTAGCTCATTGAGCTTGCTCTTCAAATCCAGGCTGGACTTTTGATAGACTGAGGGATTGGAAAGTGTTTTAATCAAGGGGTACATCATAGATGAAATGAGAATTGTGGAAAGGTTTTGGCATGGCCCAGGCACAGGAAAGAGCACACACAGACACTAAGTCAGGCGCTTGTAGGAGAGCAGTGGGAAGTCAGGTTGATGGTGATTTGGGGTCATAGTGTAACTGGGTGAAGGAGAAGTTCCAGGTTCCCTAGGAGAAGGGAAGTTCCAGGTTCCCTGCCCCACCCAGAAGGAGGGTGGAACTGAGCAGAGAAAAAGGAGAGAGAAGAGAGAAGGAAGGCAGATGGAGAGAGAGACCTAAGGAAGCCACATGGAGCAGCAAACATGTGATGAAGAAACCGGGCTTGTTTCCTGACCCTGGACTGGTTAAGGCAGATGTGGGTGAGATACCTGTAGGGAGGTGACTATGGCAGTGTTTATATTGATTTTGATTTTGCTCTTTTCCTCTCAGATTTGTCTGGCCATTTCTGACCCTTTTCCATGGGTCCTGGCCAGAAGGTGCTTTAGTCTTGTGGCAGGCCTTCAGGCCTTGCTTTGGGCCAATCCCTTTTGGGTTGACTTTTGCCCACGAGGGGATGGGTAACTTCAGGTGTTTGATTTAGAAGTTACATTCTTTGTATTCCATATTGTATATTCATTGTATTAAAGTCACTTTTCATTAAAGCTTTATATGTTTTGTCTTGTTGCGGCGGATGGCAGAACCCACTTAGAGCAGGCAGGTTTTGGGACTTCCGGGGTGCCTCTCTCTGAATTGAGGTGCCCTATAACAATAGCTGGACAGCCTAACAGAGAACGTAGCTGACATAAAAGCAAATTTGCCACCACTGAAAAAAAATAAGACAAGGTATTTTTCACAGATTATTCAGGAGGAAGCATAACTCATTGAATTTTTTAGTATATGGACCAATATTCCCTTTTTGTTTAATTAAAGCTAAATAAGTCTAAAGCATTCTTAGAGATTATAGAGAAGTGGTTCCCAAACTTTTGTATGCATTAGAGCAACCTGAAAGATTTGATAAGAGACAGTGTTGGGCCTTATTCCTACAGATTCTGAGGCATATCTGGAATAGGGCTCAAGAATTTTCCATTTAGAAAGTTCTAGGTGGTGCTGCCTCTGTAGTCCTAGGATTGTACTTTGGGAATCACTAAGCTGAAAACTGGTCTAGGATGAATCTTGTCCAGTTTTAAATTAATGAATAAACATGAATTAGCTAAGCCATAAAATGAATGATTAGATGAGATGGTCTCTGAGGCCTTTTTGAGTCTGCTGCTGGGATTCTAACCTACAAAATACTCAGTTCATATTTTGTTGCATGTGATAAAGATATGTGTTTACTGAGATTGTGTTTATTCTGTTTGTACTTTCATTTTAGCTGACAATTCATACCATTATATTTAGGTGGGAATCTGAAGCCATGTGATTGGACTTGAGATGCTTTCTCAAGAGCAAAGACTATCAATTCAGGCCTTCCATAATTCTATACTCAAGAAAAGTAAAATGAAAAAAGTAACAGCTAATTCAAACACTGCCTATCTTGCCCTAAAGGTAAACAAAAAGGATGAGACTTTTTATCTGACGGAAAAATGAAGTTGACCCAAAATATCTGAAACTTTAGAAAGCATTTGCTCAAGCTGTTAAAAATGGTAAGCCTTATAAATGCCTAACTCATAAATGTCCTAAACAGTCAGCTGGTTGTGTGGTCAAAGGGGGTCAAAGGCTTCTTAGTAAGTTCAAATTCTCAAGACATGTCTTTTGGAAACTGAGTACTGATAGTTGTGAGTTACTAATTCCTAAATTCAGAATCTTATGGAGGGCATAGAGAAGAAAATTAGAAATCAGACTACTAATATACTACTTTCATCTTACCTTACCTTGCTTGTTTTGATCTCATTGCTTAAAATGTTTTTTAATCTGGACTACTGACAGTGTTCATGTCTTTGAGAACCAAGTTAAGTCCATTGACTCTCCAGTGAAACTTGCCCTTATTTGTACTAATTCTGTTCTTTAAATATTCTTTTTAATTCTTTGTGAATTAAAAATGACTTATTTACATGTTTATAAACTATGGGCCCATTGAAGAAGAGTCTAGTTTTGAGGTTTTTAATGAAATTAATCGTAGTACAAGTAAAACATCTGCTGGGTTCAAGGAAAACTTCCCTAGAATCTCCCTGCCTCTTCTTTTGTTCTTGAAAACAGTGTAATCCAAGCTTTGATTCCTGTTTGTTTCCCTATCTCCTTGAGAAAGGTCATCCTTGAAGCTTGAATCAGTGGTTTATTTTAGTACTGAGGAATTCAGACTTCTTCCTTAGAGGCTGTTTTGATAAGGAAGGAACTTGAGGGCTAAGGAAGGACAGAGCATGGGGGAGGATGGAGATGAAGGGTTTATCTTGGGTCACCAAATATAGACTTTTTGCCTAGTTTCTAGTTTCACTACGTGTTGAAGCCTTTTAATGAGTAAGTTCAACGAAAAGCCCAGTATGTAGTAGAGCTCAAATCCAACTCTCTGAAGCGAATGGAGAGAAAATTAATACTATGTCCGCTAAACATAAGTGAAGTGAGGTCTGAAATGGTTTTGAAAATTTCAGTTGTAAAGTGGCAGATGTCAGGTAGTGCCTATGATGTATGTTGCTGTGTTACTAGAAATCAGTTTATGCTTTTGATTTGTTGGAGGCCAAAAAGTGTCATTGATGAAATCTTACAAAACATTGAGTTTTTCTGAAAGAAATCATTAACTCGTTTCTGTGCCCTGGAAATCGATCCTGTTGATTGAGTCTTGATTCCCTGCTCCTCGTAACTACTGGCAGATTTCCCTCAGTAAGGGCAAAGGACACTAGTAACTGGGAAACACTCTACGGATTTGCATCTAAGGATAGGAAATCATTTGCTTTTAATAATCTTATTTCTGGTCAAAGTGCAGGCTGAACTTTGTGTTTCATATTTGTGATTTTTATACATATCACAGATGCCACTGACAGCAATCCATTACTTAAAATATTTCTGAACAATTTTAAGCCTGTGATAGAAATATAAAGAGGTAAGAAGGTAGAAAAGAAATAAAAGTAAATTGTCATTTATTGGCTTATAATTCAAATTTAATTTTTAGAGATTACCATAGCTAATCTAGATAAGAATAAAATACCATTCATCATTCTGATATTTTGTGTTTATTTCTATAAGTTGTCCTCTCTGTACTGTTTCCCCAAATTTTTCAGTGGTCATGGAGGTAACATACCTGTATTTTATTGCCTGTCTCCCCTATTTTTCCACAGAGTGGAGCTATAACTGCACCAAGATGAAGCTAGCAGAATTCCAAAGATCAAATACTGAGTAAATTATAGTGAGAAGTTCTGTTTATCAATTGACTGGGGAGGGGAAATAACTCATCAGGTTTAGTTTGAAGATCTCAGACTGTTGAAATCAGACTTTTAGATCTTAATCCGGTGAGAGTGAAAAATGAACTACCTAGAGTGACTGCTCATGACAAGTCATTTCTTTACTCTGGGATACAAATCTTACACTCTTAGTGGTCAGAAATACTCCTTTCGAAGAGATAAGTTGTTATTCCAGGTATGTTAATGCTGGCAAAATATTAGTATCTGGTGTATGGCAAAGCAGATCCTTCTTTTGCGTGTGGTTTTCAGTAAATTGACAGCTATTTATTATTGCATAGTATTATCAAGTAAAGGGTCTAAAAACTATCACAGGGTCATAACCTCATCCACTGGTTCTGGGTCCCATAAGCCACTACCATAGAGGCAAATAAAGGGCCTTAGTTTTAGCAAAGGAAAATGACAATTTTGACTAACAGGGGAGAGGGAGACCGAGAAGGTCCAGGTACCCACAGATGGTGCTGGGTGGACCTGCAGCTACAGGCTTGCTGCTGCCGCCACCACTGCTGTCTGCCCCTCCCCTAGAAAGGTCAACAGCCCTTCTAGCCAGCAGCGCTGCTGCTTTCTACAGCAGCTCAGATGAAAAGGAGATCAGATCCACACAATGGCTACTCAGACCCACCCCCTTCTCTCTGGCTCCCTCAGTCAAGACATCAGGTGGAGTTCAAACTACAGCACCACACAGACATCTTCCCCTCTGGCGTGTGCAGGTTCAGGACAGTAGGGAGCGAAGCTCAAATCCTCATTTTGGAGGGATGAGCAGCAAGTCTAGCACCAGCCCAGGAGCTTGTGTTGACCATTCAAAAGGCCCCCAGGCATAAACCTTAGCCACCACAATGCTATTGCCAGAAATTGTTCTAGTTTTTGAGGATTGAGTAGAGAACCAAAGTGATGGCTCCTTGCCCTTAAAGAGTTTCCACTTTTGTAGAGGGAAACAGATAAAGTGCAACCACAGGAGAAATGAAATTGCTTAATGTGTTAGAGATTGACCTAAATTCTTTTTTTTTTTTTTAAAGATTTATTTATTTGTGCATACAGAACTGGGGTACAGGCCAGAGGCTCAGGGGCGGCGAGAGGCTTCACCAGAGACAGAGTGGGGAGCAGAACAGGCAGATGGACGAAGTACACTGCTGAGGGGAGCAACGGGCAGGTCAGGAGAGGTCTGCCACGCGATGTGGTCACCTCCGGGGCAGGCGGGAATCGAACTCATGCGGAAGCGGCTTTAGATTCTCAGTGCAGTGCTTTAACCCGCTGCGCCACCAGGGAGGGCCTGACCTAAATTCTTAAGGAAAGATCCCTCTGAAAGTGATAGCTGAGTTACATTCTGAATATTGGGAAGAAAGTAGCCGCTGATATTTTTGTGGCAAGAGGGTTCTGTTTAGAATCTTGGATAAAGACAAGTTTGGTGGGTCGAGATGTGATAACAACGGAGAAAGAGCAAAACGAGGCAAGAGGGAAAGGTGAAGGCTGGGTCACCAAAGGCATGATAGGCTGTGGTGACGAGTCTGGAGTTTATTCATGTTGCAGTGAGAATTCACTGAGTGCTTTACATAGAAAGGATGTAGACTGAGGTAACAAAAATTAATTTGGCTACTGTGTAGAGGATGGCCACATGGGGCAATTATGCTGGTGACCAAGACCACCATTTTGATTTAGACTGGGGAAAAGCCAACTTGGATATTACTTATTGTCACGAGAGCTGTCAGAACTTATATAACTCAATTAAATGCAGAATATTAGAAGAATCAGAGATGACTATTATATGTTTGACCCGAGGGTTGAGTAAAAGTGTTAATTCTGCTGATAATGTGGGGATAGAGGATATTTGACAGAACTATGATTATGGGTTATTTTCAGGTTTGTGGAAAGGAATCATTCACTCAATCAAACTACTTCATTGATGTAATTAGTAGGTGTAATAATATTTTCAGTTCATGATGTCTATAGGGAATGTACTAGGTGATAGTTTGTTTCCTCATACTCAGTGATCTGCAATTTGTGGCATGGGGAAAGTATTAACACCAGTAATGTGTGATTCTCTGGTTATATATCGCCCCTCCCCCCCCAGACTACAATGGTACTAAAAAAGTGAGTTGGGATTCCAGGGATACAGGAGCATTTACAATTATTTTTCAGTCAGATATTTTAATTGTTGATTTCAAGGACTTTGGGAATGTTAAGTGAGGGATGAAAATTCATTCTGAGGATAAGAAAGTTAACAAATAAATCCCTCATTTTCTTGGAATTAACAACCCTCACAGAAGAGAGGAACCAAATTAAAATGTCTGATTTTGGAGAATTAGGTGATAGTAGGTATATACATAGATAGATACCACACACATGTTATTTTTTTTTCTACATATATCTCTATATTTTTCTCTCTATATGCTTATATAGGCTCATATAAATATATATTTACATATATAGGTATAGATATATATGCATATATAGAAAAATAATAAAATATATTTATTTAAAGTAATATTTGCTGTCAGGATAGTTCTAAACCATACATATCCGCTTAACCAATTTCATAAAAATATTTGAGGACAGCTGAATCCATATATTTCAAAACTACGATTCTTTCTTTGCCCATTCTTCTCTCTCCCAGATATCTTCTTTCAGGTATGGCTCAGAATAGAATTTATCCTCCTCATGTTTTGCTCACTGCTTTTTGGTCAGGGCCTGCTGCTTCAGGGTCAGTTCCAATGCTCTTTTAATATGAAATATCTGTATGTGTGTCAGTTCTCTCTTTCTCAAACTCACACACGCACTCACTGAAGAATATGTGATAGCAGGAACATTCCCAATATTGCCTTAAAACAAGTGGACAGACTTATAAGAATCATTCATTGATTCAACATTCATTCATTCATTGATTCAACATGTATTTACTGTGTTCTAAATACTCTTAGTTTCTGAGTATAGAAAGACATATGATTTATTATTATTTACTGGCATTTGCTGTTGATTCTTTTTATTGTTAAAATGAATAATAGCAACAAGTTTGAATCCCAGATGGAGACTTTTATGTCAGACCCAGAAAGGGGTAGTAGCTGCCATGTTAGGGAATTTCTTTAGGGCAATGGGCAAGCCACTGAAAGGTTTTGTTAGTGAGATTGACTTGATCTACCTTTGTGTTTTAGAAAGACCACTGTATTAACATTATGGAGTGAAAAGCCAATGAATTGATCCTCCTATTGTCCTTTCCTTCCAGACCCGTGTCCTTCTATGTACGTAGGTTTGTGACTTAGCCACCTTCAAAATGTTTGGTGCCTTATAAGAAGGGCAGATTCAATATATCTGTCTTCTTGAAATTCCATTAGCAAACGCCTTTAGATCAGAATAAGGAAAATTACCAAGCTAGTTAATACTAATGGATTTTTAATTTCATCATAATAGAATTGCCTTATTATTTGTTGTCACCTGAGTCAGTTTCCAATTCAAGGACATTCCATGGAAACGTGTGGTTGACCTTTTAGTTCGCCATGTCTTCTTTTCACTGTACTAAGCCTTTATTGAAGAGGCCAAGCAAATGAAATTAAACAGAGCAAAAATAATTACATTTGCAACATTGAAGACTTGTAGTACAGTTTAGGTGCAATCTTTAGGGGACTGAGAAGCTTGTGTTCCCTTCCCTTCTGTTGATCCTGAAGACTTTGATTTTCTGAAAATGCCTTGGAAGTAGCTTATTGAATTTGCTCTCTCATATGTGTTTTCCTATTTGTTCGATATATAAATGGTGTGACTCAGTTAACAGTGAACCCAGGTGGAGAAATTAACTGTAGGTAAAAAAGGAGCAGATGTAGTTGTCCAATTTCTATTCTATAGCACTCATATAATATCATCAGAAAAAAGAGTGAGAAAATCTGATAATCCAGTTTGTCACTCACTGCCTCAGTAAATACTTGCTGAGATTGTTCATATGCCAGGAAATGCCCTATTGAGAGCTTACAACATGGCGATTTTGGCCAAGGCTTCAAAAAAGTTTAGAATGCTCATTAAAAAAAAAAAATCAGTTCCTCAAAAACAGTCATTAAATTTTACTCTGATAGATTGTTTAAAGGTTAATTTATAAGTTCATTCAACAAATATATTTATTATGATTTTATATTGTAGGAAAGACTCTTTGTGATCAATCTCAGTATTCATGAGAAAAAAAACCAAAGATGCAGCTTTCAAAGAGCTATGGAGATGTCTGTATTTCAGTGGTTCCTGTGGTGTCCATAAATGCATCAGTAGAGTCAAATCCAATATAATAACCAGCAGTGGTTTGAAACACTCATTTGAAATGTCCTGGGGCTGGAATAAATAATGGATCATTATTATGAAGTGCTAGGTCCCTGGGGAGTATGATCTTTGGATGAGCTAGAGATGGGATGAAAGACATTGCTGGTCACTGCAGCTGTGTGAGAATACGGCATCAGCAACAAATCCAGCCAATCTCAGGGTACCCTATAGGGGACAGAGGTATGGCACCTCCAATGTCTATTGTATGTTCACATTTCTTATTTACTATGCACTGCATTCTACAAATCCTACTGAGTTTTCCTCTTTGGTCTAATGAACATTTCTCTCTAAAAATTTTTGCCCACTATCCCTCCCACAGAGTTGCTAACAAATATTACAAATTCAAAGCCAGGAGTGACAAACCATTTGCAAGTAGAGCTGAAAGAGATATTGGAGTTAAATGATCATGAGTCCACAATATTTTGTTTTTGTTAATGTACAAAACATAATGTCACACCTGCAGGCTACTGGGATAAGGACTTTAGAAACTAGGAGTTGTGGTCTTCAGCACTGGACATATCTGTTTGGATTTCAAATTTAGAGAAATTTAGATAATTTAGAGAGCTCTGAGAGAAAAAAATAGGTTAAAGATAGAGGACAGGGCTGGAGAATATGACTTTCAGCTCCAAAGGACATGATGGGTTGTGAAAATTTTTTCTTTGGAGACAGGAATGGAAGATAAAGAAATTTTAAAAATTAATTATAATATTATATGTAATATATTATGTACATAGTTATATTTTTTTATATTATAATATTATTTTATATTATAGTGTGTTTTAGATGTGGATAATTATAAATCAGCATCTGTGTATACTACATTAAGTTCACCTCTAAAAGTCCCAACCTTCTTCCCACTTCCCTTCTAGTAACCAAGAGTTTGGTTTTATCAACCAAAAAAGTTTGTTTTATTTAGTTTTTATTGTCTGGCTTCATATGTATCATATCAGTGTCTAAGTTAGACATTGTCTGACTTACTTCATTAAGCATAATTCCCTCCAGATCTATATGCTGTTGTAAATGGCAAGATTTTATCCTTTTTTTTTTTAATAGCTATGTAGTATTGTGTTGTGTATATATATCATATTTTCTTAATTCACTCATCAGTTTAGGCCAGCTAGGTTGCTTCCAGCTCTTGGCTTTTGTAAAGCATGCTGCATTAAACACAGGGGTACATGTATCTCTTTAGACCTGTTAAATATTTTTTCTTTTTTAATGACTCTGCAAAATAGCATTTTAGATTTATATAATATATACTGTTTTCATTTACAAAGATAAGTGAATTTGAAGTGAAGTGAGTGAGAGATTTGACCAAGATGCATGTGCTTAGTAGATATCAGAGTGTTAGGAAGAAGAAAAGCTCTCTAGTGAGATCTAACTTGGGATCCTGACTAGGCTACTTACTAGTTTCTTTTAGTCTTATTTTATTGCTTGATTTTCTCATCCATAGAATGAGCATATTTTTACTAAAATATTAAAGCACCTGCTATGTATCAAGAAACTATTACTATGACATAGTTACAGAAAAAGGCTGCAAACAATTATCTCCTGAAGATGCTGAAAAAATGGCAGATACCTAAATTGCGATAGTAGGTATGATCCTGGAAAAGGGAATTTGATAACCTTTTCCGAGCTCCCAGTAAGTATTTTTTTTTCTTTCACTACAAAATAATGCATGGGTGATATCACAATTCAAAATCTTCACTAAAGGTTAAACTGCTCCATTCTAGTTCTGTGTGCCAACGTGATCACCAGGAGCAATTTCCTATGTGCCTTTTCATACCTTTCCCAGTTATGTGAGAACACACATACATATACAAACATACATGCACACATATATGTACACATTTTAAAAATCAAATTATATATCTATTTCTAAAACCTATTTTCTTGATATGACAGTTTGCCTTGGACAATTCTCTGTGACAATTCATGAAGTTATACACAATCATGATATTTCTTTTAATAGCTGCATAATATTCCACACTAATCATTATTTGTTGAATCATTGGCTTGCTGTTTGGCCTTTTGATTGCTTTTAGTTTTTCATTAAAAGAATAAGGTTGCAATGCAAAATTTTATATGCTTGATTTTTAAAGGATATATTCCTAAAAATGTTAATAGCAAGGTCGATGCATATTTAATATGGTAATAAGTCAATTTTTATAATACTTTATAAAAATCAAATTAGGATAATTTTGCTGGACTTAAGCCAGTGTGCCTGGCTTACATTACTGAAAAACAACTTAAATGAAATGACCTAGTGACTATGAATTCAATGGGACATTATTAAGTGAATAAGATTGGAAATCAATGTTTATTTATCTTGGATTCTGGAAGTTATAGGATTGTTCTTTTCCTAGAACTGTTTTAATAACTCTGATCCCCTGGGAATAAAATTGTAGCTTTGGAGGTTTTGGGATTTCTTGAAGAGGAATGTCCTGCTGATTTGAAACTATGCTGGTGGTTCAAGTTAAGGCATTAGTATCTTTTAGTCAACACTGTCAAAGATGAGTGGGAGATACAATTTGTTCATATCCTTGAGGAGACTGTCAGGATAACCAAGGTGATTATCTCTTGTACTATGAAGAGTGAAATCAGCTTAGAGAAAATTGTGCCTTACTGTAGTTTAAAAAATTCAGCATGCTTACTTATCCCTCTCATGTAACTAGTACTTACATGGACAAAATGGATAATGAGAGCCATTTGCATTGTTTGGAGGGAAGGGAAAACTAATTACACTGTAGCTAGGTTTTTCTTTTTTAAAAAAAATAAATGTGCATTTGCCCCATATGCTCCCTTATCTCTTATTTCAAACACTTTTACTTCCAAACTCCTAATCCATATCTGCACAAAGAAAGCAACATTAGACTCATATCATAAGGAAAGTATGGGGGCCCTTGGAACACTTCCAAGGTTAAGAGCACTTCTATTAACTTGCTATTTTGCCTTGAGATAAAGTCTTATTTTCTTTACAGTGCCTCCGGGAGAGGAATTAATTTCTAGTTTTGAATTCATCTTTTCATTTTTTAAAATTGTTGTTTTTTTAAAAAAAAGATTTATTTATTCATACAGAACTGGGGTACAAGCCAGAGATGTGAAGGGTGAGAGAATTCACCAGGGAGAAAGTGGGGAGCAGAACAGGTAGATCGAGGAAGTACACTGCTGAGGGGAGCAGCGGGCGGGTCAGGAGAGGTCTGCCGCGACATGTGGATCTCCTCCTGGTCATGCAGGGATCAACTCATGTGGAAGTGGCTTAAGTTTCTTAGTGCTGTGCTTTAACCCGCTGCGCCACCAAGGAGGGCCAAAATTATGTTTTTTTTAAGATTTATTTTTCTTTATGCACATAAGAACTGGGGTACAGGCCAGAAGTGCGGTGGTTGAGAGAGAGGGGAGCAGAACAGGCAGATATACTGAAACACACTGCTGAGGACAGCAGTGGGTGGGACAGGAGAGGTCTGCTGCGCCATGTGGGTCACCTCCCTGGAAGTGGATCAAACTCATGCTAGTGGCTTTGGATAGCTTCAAAGTGCTGTGCTTTCACTCATTGTGCTACCAGGAGGTCCCAATTCATCTTCTTATTAACATAAATTTAAAACTTTTATAAAAAATGATACATGATCATAGTTTAAAAATTAATTAGTGCGAAAGACTTAAAATGAAAAGCAATGAGTAAGTCCACCCCTCTAAATAGAATTCATATACTGCTCTTCTTGCTTTTTTAAATAAATTACACTTACCCTATTTGTTTACTTTTCTACTATGCATTAGAATTTACTTCACATGTATTTCTCCCTTCTCTCTTTTTCTTTCTACTCAGTAGAGTTAAATTACCATGTAAGAGTCCTCTATGGGTTATCATATATTAGAATGCTTTTACTTCTAGTAAAGGAAAAATTAACCACAGATACTTAAGCAGTAAGGAAAATGTATTTCCATTCAATAAGATGTCCGAAGATAGCTCAGCTATAAGGTTAATTAGTTCAGATACTGTCTAAAAGAATTTGAGAGGCCATTTTTCCCTTTCCATGTCTCTCAGAAGGTCAGTGCAAATTTCCCCTCATGACCTTGCCTAGAAGCAGGTACATATCCGCTACTAAAGATTGTCAAAAGGTGTGGTGTGGTGTCACCATAGTTAGTTGCAAATTTGAGTACAATCTGGACTGTGCCTGACAAGCAAAAGGCAAGGGGAGGGTAGGTAGGGAAGTGGCAAAAGGCAGCCATCAGGAGCACCTCTTGTAATGAACTCCATAGCCCTTAATACTCTTTTATTTATTCTCCCAGAGAGTATCTCTTGATTCCCCAGTTCTTATCCTCTGCATCTTTCCTCCCTTGCACTTCCAACATTCATCATCTGTATGGTTACACCACATTTCTTGTCTCCACTCACATTCTGCCCTGTGCTTTTTTTAAGTTTCCAAGTTTTAGGTATCTATTGGCTTTAATTGTTGAAAATCAGTGTTTGTATTATTGTGCATAAATTCTCCTTCAAAGTAGAAATTCTGTCTTCTAATGTTTTGAATATACCAACCACTGCCCCTGGTACACTAAAAGCATTGTGTTTGAATAAATGAATGCATACGAGTTGTTTATTAATGGAGTCTACATATAATGTCAAGTCCATTAGGATAGAGTGGGCAGTGGAAGTGTAAACAAACAAGTCTAAATTGGGAAGCCTAATGTTCTCATGTTGGGTTCTAAATATTAAGCTACTATAGAAACAAAGCCTTTGGCATGGGGAACGTTCCATTACTTGTGTCAACTCCAATATAGTTGAATATCCTCTGCCACAACTGGAGAATCTTCCAAAGACATTGACAGGGTGGATGTCATTGCTGGTGGTGGGACTTTGTCCAGTTCTATACTGGAGCACCTGAATGTAGGAGGCAAAATAATTTCCTGTGTTCAGCGCTGGCATTCAGGTAGCACACAGGAGAACATAGATGCTTTCAATTAGGATTTACCTCAATAGGCCACCTCCCTGTGATAAATGACCCAGGGGGAAAGACAAATGAAGTCTGGCACTGGGCAAGCTGTTCTCTGAGAATAACTGCTCTCCAGGTATTGTCAGTGAGAATTCCTGGGGAAGGGAAATGGATTGTGTCTCAGGGAGGAAAAAAACAAACGGAATGAGTGTTGTGAGGATGGTGAGTGAGGAGGCAACTCTGAAGTCAATAATGGATGGCAAGTTAGAAGTGTGAGATTTTATAAAGGAAATCTTGTAGCTCTAATGAGAATTAGAATATGGATTCAGCTCAGAAGGCAGATCTGAAAGACTTTCCACTCTTTCACTATTCAAGCAATTCACATGATTTAGCATATCTGTAGGCAGAACCCTGGATACAGTGACACTAATTAGTGTCTGTACTCTCACCTACTGGACCATTTCCCTGGCTTTGCATGTCAAGTAGTAAATGGAAGAGAGAAATTCAGTCTCTAGTAAAACAACTAAACAGTGCAGCAAATAGTTCTCTATTCCTCAGCTAGCACTGTTAAGAAAATAATTTGTTCCAGTGTAATTCTAGTTCTTATCATTTGGGAGCTGTATTGATTCTCACAGGACCTGTTGTTCAGATATCTCTTTGGATAAAGGTGGGAGAAAGGTGGGTAATGTTTCTTTGCTTTACATGGAGGAGAGGCACAGCTTTTTTCCCCTCACATTCACATTTTGAGTTTTATTTCGTACAGATAATTATTCTGAAATAATTTCCTACCTCCATGGACCCGCCTAAGAGTAACTATGGAAACTGAGTTACAGTGAAGTGGTGAGAAGAATTCCTGAATCGTTAAATTGGGTAATAACATGGGTCCTGTTAGTGAGTAGCAATTTAACCTACTGCCTTTTCAAACCAAAACATTTGGCCTGGGTTGAGCTGACCCTTGAGATTCAGGGCCTGGTGAATCTGCATGTCGGGACAGCACTGGAGGAACACACATTCTCTTGCACCTTTCCCATACCCTGTGCCTCAGGCCAAGCCCACATAGACCTTGAGATTTCCAACTCCAGACCTGAGACTGTTAGCTGGGATCAGATTGGACCTGGTGGTTGTGAAGCAGCAGAGTGATGGAGGATAGTGTGATTCATTTCACCCCAATGCCATCTTCTTTTTATTATCAGATTTTTCATTGTGAGTCACTGTCTCTTTTGCTCTTTGTACTAATTTCTTCACCCATCTTTTCCTCCTTTTTGATGGTAGCTTCTGTACTCCAGGGTCATAAAAGAGTTCCATTCTGGTTACAGTGGTGAAGGCTGCTGTTTCCTTCACGTAAGTGGCTCCAGGTTGGCAGAAAAGCTATAGATGTTGCTCCATCTGGCATGGGGTTGGAAGTAGCTTCTTCTGCTCCTTATTGCTACCTGAACCACCGCTCCTTTGAGGACCCATGCCTACCATTTGGGGATTTAACCTATCAACCTTTTTTCACTTTTTCAATCTTATGCCCTCTGCTGGGTCTTTCCTTTAGACCCACAAATGCATTTAGGTTTTCCTTATAATTAGTCAAAATGTTTATTTCTATATTTACCTCTATTTCTGTTTCCATTGCTTATCTTAACTATGGCCAAAATTCTTGAGCTGCCTTGTGTTTTGTCACCCAAGTATTCTTTGATCCTTTGAAAGCTCTCTTCTCCCCACAACATCCATCTGAAAAATTTCCTGCAAGGTCACTAGAGACATTTTTAAAATTAAAATTTTTAGTATGGAAAATGTCAAAATACAAGTAAAGATAATATTATTCTCACTAAATTCCTAGTGATATTTCTCTTATGATGCTTCCTTTCATAATAATAGTCCCTATCCACAGCCTGTTCCCATTTTGGTCCAATTGTGTAATTTAACTCTGGGAATTGAATTCTACATCTCTAGCAAAGAAAGACATTAAAAATATATAACCATGTCACACCTCACACACACATATATCTAGTTTCCATAGTTCTGAATTTGTCAATTCCTGCTGGGCAGTGAGCTCAAACTCACTAAAGGCCTAAAGGCCTAATGCCTGGTAAAATAGAACCAAATTCAATTATCCCAATTAACTCTTCACATTGATGTTATTATTGCTAATATGTAATAGTTATTGAGTATTCACATGTACTAGGTGGTATATGCTTTACAAGCTGTATTTTGCTGAGCCCTGATAAAGCTTTGACTAAAGCCCTACCATTATCACCTTTATTATTTTACAGATGAAGAAGCTGAGGCTTAGTGAGATTGTCACTTGAGCAAAGGTAAGAAAAAAGGCTGATCTAGATGGTTTGTATGACATAGAGTTTTGGTCCTCAATCCACTTTTTCTTGAGGTTACAGGCATGTTTTGTTAAATAGTGTGAGTCTCTGCTTCTCCATTTGCAATGAGGATTATGAAAAATCTGTCTTACAGAACAGGACTAAAGGGCATAATGCATTTTAAGTCACTGGAAAATTGTTGGGTTTGTGAGAAAATCATGCATAATCTTTCAACTATAATTTACTGTTCTCATTAGAGCATAACTGCCTTCCATTCTTTGTTTCCCCAGTCATGTAATGTACATAGTTGTAATCATAGCACACTTTCCATTTTATAGCCTACTTTTTTAGTTATGATTATTGCATTGCTATATATTTTCCTTTTCATTGTAAGGTGTAGCATACATGTAGAAGAGTATAAAATGTAAATGTACATTTTAAAGAATAACTACAAAAGTGAAAACTTGTGAGTATAATAACTAGATTAAGACATTACACTTTAGAGACAGCCCTTTGTCTATCACAACTGAACCTTCTTCTCATTCTTCTAGACAACTGCTATATTAATTCTGTGTTCATTATGGTGTTTTTCTTTATAGATTATCACCTATGCATTTATTATTTAATTTTGAAAAGCTGAGTAGCAATCACACAGCTAGCTGTGTAAGGAGAAGACAATATTGCTACTGTTACATAAAACAGAAAACTTGCACTGTCTTTGGGTCATTGCCTGACCTCAAATCTCCTGAAAGTTTAATGACCTACTTTTGGGGAAGTCAGAGGGCAGTTTAGAGTGAATCCTGGGAAGCAGCACTTAGCTTGGTTGGGGTGTCTTGCATGAATATAAAGGGTCAGAATTGGAGGGAGGGTTGAACTAGAGTCCAGAGGAAAGTGTTATTTCTTGCTTTTAAGTTAACCATGTTATAACTCAAGCTTTCTAAAACAAGTCAAGGTAAAGTACTTTTCTAGAGCAAAATGAGTATTTTCAGCTGAAACAAGTGTCAGGGTATAGAGTAGAGAAGAGAAAAATCAGTGTTTGATTCAAACAAGGAAAGTGCATATGAGAATTTGGGTCAGGCACCCAACTGTTCTGGGCACCCTATCAATTTACTTACCATCAGTTTTGGGGAATATCCCTCAATTACTCCACTGATAACAAGCTGTTCTTTGTTTCTGTTCACGGAGCTTCTATTACTTAGACTTTGGGTTTCCTGCATTGGCTTTCTTCTTTTTCTTATCTTTTTGCTCTTATTACCAATATCTTTGTCTACTTTGATGTGTGTGAGTGGGAAATTTCCTCAACATTTTAAATTCTTTTTATTTTTATAATCACAGTTATAGATTTTTTGTTTCCTGGAAATTCTTTTAGAAATAACATTCAGTTTTTGTTTTATGAATATAATATCTTCTCTGATTAAGAACATATTGTTGATGTTTTTACTTTTTGCATGATTTTTACTTTTACTGAATTGTTTTTTTCCTAACTTTGGTCTTTGGTTTTCTATATTCTATGTTGGACTGAGCATATTTTCATATTTGAAGGCATTTATGTTTCCTATTCTGATTACAGTCTGTCCATGTTCAGTTTTTTTAAAACTTTATCAGCATTGTCACAAATGCAAGAAAATAAGCAATTTCCAAAAACTCTAAATGGAACGCAAGAGTGTTCCTTTTTTGGAGTGCAAGAAGGAAGTATCTCTCAAAGTTTAGAATGCACCCTTTGATTAAGAACTTAGCATCAAGGTCCTCCCTGGTGGCACAAGGGGTAAAACACAGCACTATGAAGCTATCTACAGCCTCTGCAGCATGAGTTCAATCCCCAGCCAAGCTGCTGACCCACATGGCACAACTGACTTCTCCTGTCTCACTAACTGCTCCCCTCAGCAGTGTAATTCAGTCCATCTGCCTTTCTGTTCCCCAGTCTGTCTCTGGTGAATTCCCTCACCCCCTGCACCTTTGGCTTTTACCCCAGTTCTTGTATACATAAATAAATAAACTTTTCAAAAAAAAAAAAAAAGAACTTAACATCAGAGAAATACAAATTAAAGCTTTATTGAGAGGTTTCTGATCAAGATGGAGTGAAGGACTAAAAATCCCTTTTTTTTTTTTTCTTAAAGATTTGTTTATGCATACATAACTGGGGTACAGGCCAGAGGTGCAGGTGAGAGGACTCACCAGAGAGAGAGTGGGGAGCAGAATAGGCAGATGATGTACACTGCTGAGGGAGCAGTGGGTGAGGCAGGAGAAGTCTGCTGCACTATGTGGTTCACCTCCCACAGTGATCAAACTCGTGCTGAAGTGGTTGCAGCTAGCTTTCTAGTGCTATGCTTTAACCCATTGCACTACCCTGTAGGGCTCCCAAAATTATTTTCTTATCTAAAGTAAAACAATGAACAAATCATATGAAAATCAGTTTTTAGACTTTGGGTAGTAGGTGGCAAGAAATAAAGTCCTGAGAGAGAAGGAACATAAACAAAGGGAGATCTGTGAGCACCATCCTATAGTCTGGAGGTGGTTTACATGCACAGGGAGGAGGGAGACAGTGGGGAATCTGAGGAGGCTAACACGGCAACAAATTGTAGATCAGAGTACCTGGAGAATGGAGTTTCAGGGGCAGGAGGTGAGGGGTGGGCAGGTGTGTGTGTGTGTGTGTGTGTAGGGTTGTGGGAGAAGCAAACTCAATGTGGGAAGCCAAACCAGTGAACCTCAGAGGAATCCTCTGTGCATGAGTGGGAGGAAAACTCTGAAAAATAACTATCAGAAAGTAGGGAGAACAGTTATTGGAACTCAACAAAGACTGAATAATTCATGTTACCTCCAGTGACAGTAGAAAGACATCATTATATATAATGCTTTGGTAGGAACTTGCAGAAAATACTTAGTACAGGAGCTAAATTAACCCTTGAGTATTGACTGCTCTGTGCACAACCTAACAGAGTCTAAAAGGAAGGCCATTAAAATACCCAACTGGTGGTAACTTATCCATATGATAGAAATATATCCAACCTTATTTAAAGGAATACAATAAGCTCCAGAGATAATAGAAATAGCAGAAAAGGACATTCAAGCATCTTTATAAATATTTTCCATGTGCCAAGGAAGGTAGAAGAAAATATGAGCAATACATACAGATATCCCAAAAGGAATTCTGAAGATGAAAAATACCTTATCTGAGATAGAAAATAAATCGATTAAATAGGATAAAGAACAGATTAGACACTGGATAAGACAGCAATAGAAACTACCCACAAGAAAGAAGAGAGCAGGAAGACTAAACATCAAAATTAAATAGAGTTTCATGATCTGTGGGACAGTACCCAGCAGTCTAAACTATATGTAATGGGACTCCCCGGGAAAGAGGGAACCGGCTATTTAAACAACAATTTATTTAAACAGCCCTGACCTTTTGCAGATGCTCAGGGGAATTTACAAAATTTCAGAGGACTTTTGTGACCATGACCCAGATTGGATCAGGTCCAGACTGTGTGGGAGTCTGCGGTTTCTTGGCAGTTCCAGTCACCAGACTTGGAGATCAGGGCCGAATTTCCAAAGCACAGAGACCTCTAAGGGGCCTGATGCAGGACTGGGCCCCTCTTGCCCACAGGATAAGGGTGTGATCCCACCACTCGTTTCTCACGTGGAATAATATATGAAGCTGAAGCTGGGCGATAGTCCATCTATCAGCCTGAGAACAGAATGCACCAGACCCTCCTTCCGCCGCCTCTCCCCAGCACCGCCTCGCCCAGCCTGCCGCTAACGTCACGTGACGCGTTAGGAGACAAACTTCTGTGCTATAAGCCAGTGAGATTTCAGGATGCGTCTGTCACAGCAGCCACCCAGTAATTCCCCCAATTAATCATCCTATCATGTTTTAATTACCTGTGAACTTGGGTAACCTCCAGACTGGCTAACGTCACTGCAGCTGTCTTTTTATTTTACACACTCTATGGTGTTTGCTACATCAATACAGTCAGTGTGATTTTTATAGTACAAGAATTTCAAAAACATTTCTAGTCTGCTGGTGACACTTTGTTCTATATTCTTTATATCATTCCTGTCATTTTTGAAATTTGGGGTTAAGAGAGTAATTAGATTTGTGTGGTTAATCCACCATCTTGAATCAATTTTCTTTTGATTCTATTTTTTCTTTTTTATTCTTAGTAAGGCTAAATATTTTCCCATACTTTTGTTTACTAATTATTTCCTCATTTGTGAATTTACTGCTCCTGTCCTTTACTTCTTTATTCAGTGCAATTTTCATTTTTTGAATTAAAGTTGGGATATGTATCAATAGTATCAATGGGGGGGTTAGTTAATTATCTACATAATGGAGATAATTATATGCAAAGCTGGGAGGTATCTTTCTTTGTAATTTATCTCACATTAAATATTACTCCTCTCTCTTTTATTTATGGCAGGCTCCTTACGTGACCGCTTCAGCACTCCACAGACTCCCACTTGTATTTATGAAGAACTAATATTCATGGAGATTTGCAGAAGTGGGTTTGATTTCCTTCGCCCTTTTTCAATCAGGTGAAACTTCCTAAATGAGCCTGGATTGTATCTCATCACTTTTTCACAGATAAAAATTTCAAGTTTCTATAGTTACCTTTGAAAATTGCAGGGCAATTTGCACTAATGGCAAAGCAGCCTGTCTTCAATAGAACCTTGAGAGCAGTTTCGGTTATTGCCCTTCCATTCTGGCTGAGACTTCCCGAGTTCAATTGTATCTCTCTCCCCAGTCCCTGAATCTGTATGTGAGGAAGAGAAAAAGACTACAATGCCATTAAGATGATAACACTCAGTAATTTCTGTCCCGTTCACGTTCCCCACATATTTTAGGGCTAGCTATTTCCCTGCATTCCCAAGTCCAGTTGTTCAAGGAACTGTGAATGAAGTCATTAAATTTTCTCTCTGTAAAAAAAAACAAAGTAGAAAGTTGTTTGTATCCAGATACAGGCATGTCAGCTCAGGATAATAATACTTTAGGGCATTTGTAGTTTTTCACAAAGGATGAAATAAAGATCTCACGATGAAATTTCATTTCATACCCTTATTGGGTAGAATTGTGTTTAGGAACAGATTATAGAAAATGATCACTATGAATATAACAAAACAAATAGTTTTAGATTCTTTGATCAATATTCACATTTTAAAAAATATTTACATGTTACTTGTGTATTTATTTCTAATTCCTGACCTGTATAAGTTTGCAGTATAGCAGTGCTCTATATGTATGTGTTTGTGTGTTGTTATATGTAGGTTCATGGACATCATATCTACTGCAAAGTAAGTGTTTGGGGTGATTCACAATAAAAACATAAGAGGATAAGTGTAAAACGTAAGGCAAAATTTACATTAAATGTGATTATAAGTATGGCTCAGGATGTATCTGTGTAAGAGTAAAAGAAAACCAGTGAGGATGGCACATATTAAGAAAAACAGAAAACAGCAAGTGTTGGCAAGGATGTGGATAAAAAGGAACTCTCCTACAAATTGGTCCAAACACAATGGAGAGCTGTGTGGAGATTCTCGGACTACTAAAAATGGGGATTCTTTATGACCCAGCAATTCCACTCTTAGGAATCTCCCTAGAAGCCACAAAAACATTAATTCAAAAGGATGCCTACATCCTTATGTTTATTGCAGTGCTATATATAATGGGTAAGACTTGGAAACAACCCAAGTGTCCAAAAATAGATGACTGGATCAATAAACATGGTACATATACACAATATAATACTAGTCAACAATCAAAAAAGATAAACTCATGCCATTCACAGGAGCATAGATGGAGCTGGAAAGGATAGGGGTCATGCTCAGTGAAATAAGCCAGAAGGAAGAAAAATATCAGAGGACTTCATTCATAAGAGGAATGTAGGGGACCCAAATAAGGGACCAGGGAAAAAATAATTATAATAAATCAAATCCCCAAATTAACAGGCAACTATTAATCATCCGCACCCTGGGGGGGGGGGAGGTGGAGGGGTCAAAATAGGGAAAAGAATGTGTTCTTATACAAGGGACTATGGTGATGGAGCATGGATGAATCGGTGGTGGGTATTTTGCTGGACTACACCTGAAAAGAGAAAGCATGCATTGAAAAAAAGGAAGAATAATGTAATCTATATCTATATCTATATATAATACAATAAAATTAAAAACATGATTTTTAGGCATCTATGAAAAAAAGATTAAAAGAAAGCAATCATCTGAATAAGGCAAATTTAATTTTCTGAAACAAAAAGAAGTTCTGGAGCCCTGGCAGCCCACTACGGCGCCATTAAAAGCTCAGCCAGTGTGTTTCCAATTGCTTGCTCCAGGCCCCTTTGAGTATGGCTTTCAATTTCATGGTTGCAAGATGTCTGAGGCAACTTGGGAGTCATGCCTATATTTCAAGTTGATAAAGGTGCAGAAGCAAAAGGCTAATGAGCACACAAGCAAATTCTTACTTCTTCAATAACTTTCCTATGAGCTATACCTAGTTACTTAGAGCTTGGTATAAGGCATAGGAAATGCATATTGCTGCATCAAACAAAAGAGCTGTTTTGTAAACATAGGAGAAAAATGTATAAAAAGGCAATTACAAAGTTACCTATAGAAATTGATTTTAATAAGAGGTATATCTAAAGTCAATATGCTAAAGTGATTTTAAAAAAATTTAAAACGACACAAGAAAATTATGCATGCACTACTTTAAAAAAATACATGCACTACTTTTTCTAATATGCTTTCTATGAGAAATTACTAGGCATTATATTTAAAAAAACTTTTGAATGAAATTAGTTTGGCAATGATAGCTAAGTAGCAGTGTCAATATAATAATAGTAATATGCTTTATAACTCACAAAGGGAAGGATAGAATCAAATAATTGCTCAATTTTTATCAAAGAATTTATAGTTTTTTTCTTTCAAGACTAGTATCAAAGGATAACAATTTGAGAAAGTTGAGTAAAATTTTATCTAGTAGCTGACCAGAAGAAATTTCATCTCAGCTATATTAAAAAATTTTCCTTAAGTCTGTCTCATAAGATTTGGTATAGAGGTATAGAACATATTGGTTCCCCCACCCCCATCCCCTGGGCCTGTATTTGGAAATGTAGTATGGTAGAGATGAGTACTATATCAAGAATAACTTTAAGACAAGATAAAATTATAAAAAGAACATTCACATTCTAGTGTGTTCAGAACTGCACCTAGCTTTCCAATAAATGAAAGGTCTTGTGGCCTTTTTAACCTTTGAATTTCAAAACGCCATAATATTTTTAAAAATATAAAAAAAAAGAAAAAAATTATCTGTGACCCCACCATATCCACAACCATGTCTAGTAAAAACTTTTTTTTTTTTTTAAAGTATAATCTGGACTTTGGTGATGGCACATGGGTGATTTGGTGTTGGGAAGCCCAACGGGATTACAACAGTGGTGGAAAAATGCACAAAATGATGGAAAAATAAACTATTGAAAAGAAAAAAAAAGTATAATCTGTAAAACTTGAATATTCAATAGAGAAAGAAGACAAGAAATAGGGGAAGGAGTTTACAAATCAAGTGAGAAAAATAAAATTCTGTAGGTGCCTTTATCTCCATATCAGAAGTGGATGTGTGTGCCTGAGTGTGAGTGTGTGTCAATGATTCTAGAGACTACAGAAGATGGTGATAAAGAAGGTGGGTTTTGTTCCCCATAACTCATTTCTTGGTAGAGATGTTAACTAGAAAACTCAAGGCCTAGGGGTTTTGCTAATGGTTTCTTTTGCCTCCTTGAAGCTTTTGCTAATGGGTACTTGCATGAGTATTTCTGGGAGGATTCGTGGCTCTTTGTCATGTGACACAAATCAGTCGAGTAGTCCACCTGGGCCCCTCCGCTGCTCTGAGCAGACTCACACCCATCCTGTTGCTAGCTCTACAGACAGCTGGCTGTTTCAGTGGCTCCCTCCTACCAGTTAGGGGTAGCCTTGTTAGGGCTAGCTTCAAGAAAGCTTCTTTGGGCTCATAAGTATGACAGACTTCTGGGGGATGAGTCATTCAGCTTTCACACGCAATTTTGTGGTCCCCTTATCTTATATATACACTGCGGGTGGGGGTGGCGAGAGCTGGACCAACAATTGTCTAAGTGTCTCATCTCTGTCATTTTGTCCTTAGGATTCACTGTTTGCCATAAACTACCCTGTTATAATCATCACCATTATACATTTCCTGGGCACTAATACAGTTATTTTCTTAGGTTATATTTTCAGAAGTACAATTGCAAGGTTGGATATTGTAAACAGTTGTTCAGCTTCTGACAAATGCTATAAAATTACTCTTCTGAAAGGAGCCAGACACCTCCTCTCCATAGGTAGCATAAGAAAGGTTTCTTTTACCTTTGTTAGCAGGATATCATTCTTTTAAATGTTAAACAACCTCTGGTGTTGGTATCTAAATTCATTAATTTTGTTTTAAGGAAGTTGAAAATTTTTTGTGTTTATTGTTAATCAGTTTTTTTTTTTAAGATTTATTTATTTGTACATACAGAACTGGGGTACAGGCCAGAGGCTCAGGGGCGGTGAGAGGCTACACCAGAGACAGAGTGGGGATCAGTACAGGCAGATTGATGAAGTACACTGCTGAGGGGAGCAGCGGGCGGGTCAGGAGAGGTCTGCCACGCCATGTGGTCATCTCTGAGGCAGGTGGGAATCTAACTCATGGGGAAGTGGCTTTAGCTTCTCAGTGCAGTGCTTTAACCCACTGCGTCACCAGGGAGGGCCTGTTAATCAGTATTTTTATAGGCTTTCAGCTTTGCATTCTTTTTTCTTATTATTTCAAAAACCCCTTTTTAGCCACTTTCCATAGAACTTTCATTCACAGTTTGCTATTTGTTTTAATTCAGCTCACAAAGTGTTTTGTCGTTTATTCACAGATATTTTAAAATCATTGTAATCAAATTTAGCAGCCATTTTTTCTACTTCTTATTTTCAGTGTAAAGACTTGAAATTTCCACCTGTGTTTTCTTTTAGGACATTTCTATTTTTAATTTTGCCTTTAGATGTATTTTTTTAAAGATTTATTTATTTATGCATACAGAAATGGGGTACAAGCCAGAGGTGCAGGTGCGGTGAGAGGATTCACCGGAGACAGTGGGGAGCAGAGCAGGCAGACTGACAAAGTACACTGCTGAGGGGAGCAGTGGACGAGACGGGAGAGGTCTGCTGTGCCACATGGATCATCTCCCTGCCTGGGGATCGAACTCTCACTGAAGTGGCTGAAGCTCACTTTCAGAGCTGCTATCTAACCCCTCACGCCACCGGGAGGGCCTTGCCTTTAAGTATTTTGATAATATAGAATTAATGATTTTTCTCTTGATTGTGCAGCAAAATATCCTTTATATCTTACCAATTTTTTCTTATATATGGATGGGATAGATGGCATATACATGTTTTGTTTCTTCCTTAATTGGGAGTTTTTCTGTTAAAGAGTAGGCTGTTAAAGTATTTGTGACTCAGTATGATTCTGTCCAGGTTGGTTTTTAGCATTGGTAGGGCAGCTTTCAGAGCAGTCTTTACTCTAGATTTACATTCGACATACCTTAAGCATAGCCTTCCTAGGATTTCCAGGTATTCACAGGTCTTTTCACTTTGATTGATATTCAAATCTCCTTTGCTCACGTGGGTTTTGGTTATTGTTCAGCATCCTGGGGGTATCTCCTCTGATCTTTTTTGCTCAGCTTCATGGTGACTCATGTTATACACGCACAGTTTAGTATTTGGCTGAGGATTCAAGGGACTCTTTTTTAAAAGATTTATTTATTTATGCATAGAGAACTGAGTTATAGGCCAGAGGTGCAGGGGTTGTGAAAGGATTCACCAGAGACAGAGTGGGGAGCAGAACAGGCAGATAGAGGAAGTATACTGCTGAGGGGAGCAGTTGGCAAGGCAGGTAAGACAGGAGAGGTGACCATGTAGGTCACCTCACAGGCCAGGGATCGAACTTGTGCTGAGGTGGCAGTGAGCAGCTTCACAGTGCTGTGCTTTATCCTATGTGCCACCAGGGAGGGCCCAGGATTCAGGGGACTCTTAAGCAGATGTTTGGAATGCCTCTGCATACTCCTTTTCCCCTAGTACTCTAGCCCACAAATCCCAGCCATCACAGTGCCTGTAAACATGGATTTCTGTTTCTTTCCCTTAGCAAGAAAATCCGTTTGGGTACCTGCCCTCTGTGGCAGGGCAAAAGTTTCTCTGGGAAGAAAGCTGGAATGATGGTGTGGGTCACCTTGCCTGCATTGGTTTTTCAAGAGACTTAATTCTGTATCTTGCCCAAAAGCTGAAAACAAGTATTTTACCTATATTCTCTGGTTTTATAGTTTTCTATTGAGAGAGGGCTCATCCAGTAGCATCATGCTGGCCGGAAGCACGTACTGGATATCCGTCACGAAGGGACTGACTTGCTGTTCCACCCTCAGCTCCAGCTGCCTTCTCCCTTGTCCACCTCCCAGCGGCTCACCTACTTCTTCTGCAACCAGAAGGGGTTCTGGACTCAGCCTAGCTAATGAGACAAAAGAGGAATTCTTCTGGGAGTTTCCTGCAAAGACTTGATTCCTTGATAAAAAGAAGATACTCAAGGAGAGTCTGTTCTCTCAGCCTGACCTACATTTATCTTTGGCCTTTGGAATGTGAGCACTTGCTATTTTGAGTTGACTGTTATCTTGGATCATGAAGCAACAATCCCAAAAATAAAGAACCAACCCACTGAGAATGGTGGAAAGGAAAGATAAAGAGAATCTTGACACTTAAAAACATCCTTGAGGTATTGAGCCAATCCTGGACTACCTCCCCTTGGGCTACATGTTCATGAAACTCCACGTTCCTATGGTGCAATCCTTGTTCTTCATAGTGTTCCTTTGTTGTAGTGAAGACATTCCTAATTAATGTAGGAATTAAATCTTTTTTTCCCCATTCTATTTTTTAAAGATCTATTGAAATGTGTAATTTTATGTACTAAATTCTTAAATATAGATTTTGGTTCCTTTATGGATTTTCTATTCTGTCCCTGGTCTATCTGTGTATTATGGTGATCATCTAACTTTTACTATTTGGGAGGGGAAGAGTTACTACTGCTCTCACCTTATGAATTTTAATATGTTTTTTCAACTTTTTAATACCTTTCTCAGGTCCAGTTTCCTTGTAACTTTTAAAGTGATTTAAATTGTATGGCTTTCAGCATAAAGAGACTGGCAAGGATTTGGGGGAAAATGTAGCTATTACTTCAAAGTTTTATGTAAAGAAGATGAAAGTTACTGGTAATTTGGAGGTTGCTTTAACACCTGCCAGTGATGCATATAGACAGTAATGTCAAATGCAGTGTGATTTTAAGAGAAATAAAGTAAAGGAAAATTCATTTCAAAGTCTTAAACAGCTACTTTCTGTATAGGTTGAGAAAAAAAATGAATTTGCAAGTTGAGATCAATAGTTCCAAGAATATTAGCAAATTGAGAAATATATTTGTGTAGTAATAAGAAAGTATAATGCCTTCCTCCTCGTCTGTGTAAGTGATAAGAAATTAGTTTGCTTTCTGAGACTCATGATGTCACAGGAGCTTGAGAAAAGGAGGCCCTTTCATTTGCTAACCTAATGTGTCAGGTGGGAAGGGTGTTTTGCTTGACAGTTGATTAGGAGTTAAATGAACTGAAAATATCAGTAATTTTTGCTACTTTCCCATTTATTGTAACAGCAATCATTTGCATTTTTTTCTTCGGCAGTTCTAATGGCTAAATTTAAACAATTACACAGTGAGGGAAAACTGAATTTGAATGGCAAAGGGGCAAGTAGGACTTGAGCCCACTAGTTTTGAAGGATAAAATTCTTATCTGAAATTTGGCTAACATGGTTAAGTCTTTTTTTTTTTTTTTTTAAAGATTTATTTATTTGTGCACACAGAACTGGGGTACAGGCCAGAGGCTCAGGGGCGGTGAGAGGCTTCACCAGAGACAGAGTGGGGAACAGAACAGGCAGATCAACGAAGCACACTGCTGAGGGGAGCAGCGGGCGGGCCAGGAGAGGTCTGCCACGCCATGTGGTCTCCTCCGGGGCAGGCGGGAATCGAACTCATGCGGAAGCGGCTCTAGACTCTCAGTGCTGTGCTTCAACCCGCTGCGCCACCAGGGAGGGCCACATGGTTAAGTCTTGATAGATGCCTTTACAATATGCTAGAACTAAATAATACAGTTCAGGAGAAAATGATATTGAATATGTGGTTATTTAGCTTATTCTTAATTATTCAGTCCAACATTACTAATTACTTTTGAATCAAATAATTTATACACTTATTATGTTTATTTAGTGCCTATCTAGTTGTCCTAGATACCGGAGATACAGGAATGAGCAAAGCAAGTGAAATAACATATATCCTATAAAAATTTCTTAGAGGAGGTACAGCCAATAAACAGAAAAAAATAAGAAAATATAAAGTATGTCAGATGGTGATGCTTTATAAAATAAATAAAGCAGAGTAGGAATAGGTGGCAATGAAATGGAAGTACTGAAAACTGAAATTTAATTAAGGACCTTCAGAAAAGGAAGGATTGAAATGTGGGCTTTCTGAAGAATGACTATTAAGGCAAAGGGAACAGCATGTGCAGGAGGTGGAAGGGCCCTGAGGTGGGAGCATTTTGGGTGGGGTGTGAAGCAAATATGAGTAGAGTAAGTCAGGCAGTCAGTGGTATGTGATGAGGCCAAAGCATTCGCCAGAAGCCTAAGAACAAGGAGGGCCTTGTCAAACATGGTAAGATGTGACTTTTCTATGCAGTGATATGGAAAACCACTGAAGTATTTTAGGCTGAGAAATGGCATAATCTACATGTTTTTATATAACTTTAGCTTCTCCATTGAAAATAAACAGAAAGGGAAAAGAATGAAAGCTTAGAGGCCAGTTTTGGGGCTGTTGAATTAACTACATAAAAGCCAATAGTGTCATGGATCAGGCAGGAGAAACTTAAGAATAAATAAACACTGGAGTATTTCAAATATTAAATGGACAGAACTTGCTGATACATTCAATGTGGCTCAATACACTCCTGCCATGATCATTTTCGAGGATCATTGTACTGTTAACAATTGCAGCAAGGAAAAAGTAGAGCATCTTATTGTAAGGAAGGAATGTGTGATGGATAATTTTATGTGTCAACTTAGCTGTGTCACAGTGCTCAGATACATGGTTTTATTTTAGATGTTTCTGAAAAGCGATGTTTTTGGTATGTGGTTTAGATTAAGCAGATTTTCCTACACAGTAGGGGTGGGCCTTATCTAATCAGTTGACGGTCTTAGTGCCATAAAGCCTGATCTCGCCTGCATAAGAAGAAATTCTGCAACTTGAACTGCAACTATTCACTGAATCTTCACAACCATATGAGCCAATTCCTTAAAAAATCTTTCTGTCTCACCTTATCTACAAATTCTGCTAGTTCTGTTTCTCTGGAAAAGTAGGACAAATAAAACATGCACCTGAGACAAAGGAAAGAAGCACATCACATCTGTTCCCCCTCAATGTCCTATGTCCAGATTCCATACTTTTGTAGATCATTGATCACTCAGGGAGAGAAAGATGTGGGTTTAGAGTAGGTTAATGGTGCAGGAGAAGTGCTAGGCTGTTCAGGGAGGTGAGAGGAGAGGAATATGAAGGGAATGGTCTATGTTGGAACACATTTTTGAAAGAGAGAATATTCTATTTCAAGTGAAGAAAAAGGCCAGGAAGGTCGTTTACAATTAGAGGAAGGTTAATTTCACTATGGAAGCATTTTGAGTTTTGTGAAAGGTCAAACTAACAGGGCTGCCATACAAAATACTGTAGTTTGGGTACTTGAACAACAAAGTGATTTTTTCACAGTTCTTGGGACTGGAAGTCCAAGAGCAAGGTGTTTGTGGGGTCAACCCTTCACTCGCTCATGGCCGCTCTATTGCTGCCTTTTCACGTGTTTTTTTGTGCTCATTCACCCCTTGTATTTTTAAGATTTATTTATTTATGCATACAGAGCTGGGGTACAGGCCGGAGGTACAGGGGCTGCGAGAGAAGAGACAGAGCTGGGGAGCAGAACAGGCCGACTGATGAAGTACACTGCTGAAGGGAGCAGCAGGCAGGTGAGGAGAGGTCTGCCATGCCATGTGGGTCACCTCCCCAGCAGGGATTGAACTCATGCTGAACTGAAGTGGCTTTAGCTTCTTACTGCTGTGCTTTAATCCACTGCACCATCAAGGAGGGCTCCACCCCTTGTATTTTGCATCCTCATTTCCTCCTTGTATGAGGACACCATTTGGGTTGGATTAGGGCTCACTTTAAGGGCCTTATTTAAATTTAATCGTCTCTTTAAAGGACTTTACCTATAAATACTGTCACGTTCTAATGTACCAGGAGTTGGTACTTCAATATACAAATTTGGAGGGAGCTATATAATCCAGTCCATATCATGACCCCATCTCAGTTGGCCTCACACTCTCCTAACCAAAGAGTTGGAATTTAGTTGAAAAAAATTGTAGAGATAGGTAGTTCACAATTCCAAACTAACTCTTGGCTGCGTATTTTCATGGTAAACATACAGGCCTGGATGAGTCTGAAGTCACAGTGAGTTCTGGGGGTAGCAGTCAAAGGTGGCGGATGGTTTCATTCTGGCCATCAGACACAAGCAGAGATCGCCTTACCTAGAGGCAAAGCAAAAGTTAATGAGTCACTCAGCCCATAAATTACTGTCCCAAATCTGCCTAATTGGAGTCACCTGAGTCCAAGTGCTGGCTGTGAAAGCCCAGCAGCACATATTTTAAGGAAATGTGAAAAAATGAGGCAACTGTGACAATGACAGGAAATTAGTCAGGGACATATCTTCCACTCCTTTTTGTAAATTACAAATCATCTGACTATCTCACCTTTGCTGCAGGAAGCATTGCTTTAATCTGAAATATGTTCATTTTCTCCTGAAAAAAAAAAAAAAAGCCTTTCAATATGTTCAAGGAAAGTGGTGAAGCTTTCAGGCATTGTTACTCTAAAGAGCGCTGTTATTTGCTTAAGGGTCAGGGACATTTGGGGCTGAAAGGAATCATGTGTGTTCTAGAAGAACATAACAATGAATCGAAGTTGCAGTAGTAAGTAATGTTTCCCAGTGAGAATTGGCGGTAGGGTCAATGGTACTTCTTTCTCCTTACTACTCTTGCACCTCACCCACCAGCCAGTTGGCTTTTGTCTGGAAGCTTTAGGAGGATAGGATGGCAATGAAGTCATGGAGATCTGAGAGCACATGGATTAGTTCAAAGACCTATGCAGCTAGAACATACAGCTTAAAGGAGAAGGAGGGGCGTGGCTAATACCTGGGGACATCCTTGTGTACAGTTGTGCAATACTAGAGGAACTGAAATGTTAATCTGTAAGGAAGAGGTAATATGGGAGTTGTTTTTTTTTTAAAATAATATAATAGTTTATTTTTACATCATTCTGTAAAAATAATCACCCTTTTCCCATCTCAGTTGTAATCCCCGTGGGCTTCCCATCACCAAATCACCCATGTGCCATCACCATAGTCCAGTGCATTTCCCTCCTCCCACTGTTTTTGATCCCATTCCCCACTCCACCTCCATATGTCTCTGGTATATAGTTGTTCATCATTATTATTATTTTCTTGCCTGGTCCACTGTACTCCTGCTATGAGTGAAGGCATCCAGTATTTTTCCTTTTCTTTCTGTCTTATTTCACTAAGCATGATCTTTTCCAGCTCCATCCATGTTTCTGTAAAAGGCATTTTTTTTGGTTGCTGAGTAATATTCCATTGTGTATATGGACCACATCTTTTTTTTTTTTTTTTTAAAGATTTATTTATTTGTGCATACAGAACTGGGGTACAGGCCAGAGGCTCAGGGGCGGTGAGAGGCTTCACCAGAGACAGAGTGGGGAACAGAACAGGCAGATCTATGAAGTACACTGCTGAGGGGAGCAGCGGGTGGGCCAGGAGAGGTCTGCCACGCCATGTGGGAATTGAACTCATGCGGAAGCGGCTTTAGATTCTCAGTGCTGTGCTTTAAACTGCTGCGCCACCAGGGAGGGCCGGACCACATCTTTTTTAATCCAGTCATACATTTTTTGGGCATTTGGGTTGTTTCCATGTCTTTCCAATTGTAAATAAAGCAGCAATAAACGTGGGGGGGTGGGTGCAGGTATCTTTTTGAATCAGTGTTTTTGTGTCTTTTGGGTAGATACCTAGGAGTGGGATTGCTGGGTCATAGGGAAGCTCCATGTTTAGCAGTTTGAGAAACCTCCAAGCCATTTTCCATAGTGATTATACTAGTTTGCATTCCCACCAGCAGTGCAGGAGAGGTCTTTTTCTCTACATCCTCACCAACATTTGTTGTTGCTAGTTGTTTTAAGATGTGCCATTCTCACTGGGGTGAGGTGATATCTCATTGTGGTTTTAATTTGCATCTCGATACGGAGGTTTTTAATAATCAACGTGACATGACCTGATTCCAGTCACAACTTTTAACTGTCTGATTTTAACTGTAGCCTTTTCAGCCACAAATTCTTTTTACATTTTTAAAGGATTGGAGAAAAAGGAAGGATAGACAAAAAGAGGGACAAAGAAACATTCTGTCCACAAAGCCCCAAATATTTACTGTGCATCTCTCTCATTACAGTTTGCTGACTCCAGTCTAGACTGAAAAAGACAATTAGCATTTATTGAATGCTTATTTTATACCAGGTTTAATATTATCTTTAGTTTGTAAAATTCCCTAGTGTTCTAGGGTGATCAGCTGAGTGGATGAGCTAAGGTTGAAACCCAGGCTGTGGGCTCTTGGTCCCTGTGATCCTGGAACAACAGGGAAGGACCTGGAAAATTCCCAGCACTTGGAGGCATTAAGTGGCAGGAATTAACTCTGAAATATTTCTCCATTTTGGTATATCCTTGCTTAAAATTTTCTTTTGTAGATGTGGTATATATACACAATGGAATATTACTCAGCCACCAAAAAATACTGGATGGTTTCACTCATAGCAGGAGTATAACGGACCAGGTGAGGAAATAATAATGAGTAAATATATACCATTTTGTGGGGGTGGAGTGAGGAATGGGATCAAGAACAGTGGGAGGAGGGAAATACACTGGACTATGGTGATGGCACATGGGTGATTTGGTGATGGGAAGTCCACAGGGATTACAACTGAGATGGAAAAAGACACAAAATGATGTAAAAATAAACTATTCTATAAATTTTTTTTTTCTTTTGGGTGCTCTCTTCTCAGGCTCTTGGCCAATGTTTCTCCATGTTTTGGACCTTTAACCATGCTTCCCTGAAATGTGAAGATGAACAGCTAGTGATTAAAAGGATTAAAAGAGTCAGATTTTGCTGGCAGGTAGGTTCTGTCAGAGAAGTATAAGTGTGGGGATTTGGGGGGTGAGGGGAATGTGTGTTAGTGAGGGATTCTGAAGAAATTTTTTGTGACGAAAATGCAGATTTTAAAATGCAGGTAATTTACAGCCAGCCTCTGATCTTTGATGACACAAACCATTAACAGGTTTGCATAGGTTTTTATTACTGCTCTCTCTTGATGGTTCTTCCCGCATAATTATTACTCTGTATGGTTTGGAAATTCTCTTTATACATTTAGTATTTACCTATTTCTCATTTTTATTTTCCTGTTTTTTTGTTTTTTTTTTTACCTTCTTGTTGCAAAGCCACAACCTGACTTTCATGGTAAGGATTTGTGTGCAGCTTAAATAGGTTGCTAAACATCAAAGAGATTTGTGCATACGTAATAAAGATGTGTCGCAGGGAGCAGGTAGCTGCAATCTTGGTTGGAATTTTCAAATCTGTAATAGTAAATTCTCTGCATAAATAGAGTAAGCATGTAATTTCTATGCATCAGGTGTTGGATGACCTGTGTGGCTCAGACAGGAAAACCTCAATCCTCTGAGGAAGAACCATGAGCATTTGAAATTCTTTGCGGTAACTAAAAGGTTCCCTAATGTTATTTCCTAAGTGTGTCTCCTCAAAGTTTGTACCCTGAAATTCCAAGCCCCTGTGTATGAGGAGTTGGGGCTTTTGGAAGGGGGATTGTTAGGTCATGAAGGTGGCATCCTCATGTATGGGGTTAGTGTCCTGACAAAACAGGCTAGAGAATATTCTAGCTGTCACCATGGAAAGACACAGAAAGAGAAATCCTCTGCCAGACACAGAATCACTTGGTGTATTGATTGTAGGCTTCCCACCTTCCTTCACAACTGTGAGGAAGCCATGCTGTCTATGAACTGAGTGTCAGCTATGTACTAGGGGTGAGCTCTAAGACCCAACAAGCTATTTCCCAGACTCCCTCACTGTTTGTCTTTGATTAGGTTCTGCCAGTGGGAGGCACTGTTGTGTTGGAAGGTAGGAGAGGAGAAGGGATTCTCTTCCTGCTTCCAGCTCTTATTGCCTGCCCTGGCCATGGTAAACATTACTGGAGCAGGATCTTCTAATTCCAGAGCCTCCATATGACACTTCCTTCTCAGGAATCCCATACCTGAGATCCTGCAATGTCACCAAAAAAAAAAAAGGAACCCCATGGTAACTTCCACAGTCCCACCTCTACAGTTCTGAGCTAACACTATCTTCTACATTTTGTATCCCAGGTTGATGTTATAGAATGAATTGTGTTCTCCTCTTACCCTCCAAATTCATCTATTGAAATCCTAACTCTCATATTGCAGAATATGACTTTATTTGGCAATAGATACCTTAAGGAGGTAACTAAATTAAAATCAGGTTGGGCCTACTTTAACATGACTCAATGCTCAATGTCTTTAGGAGAAGAGAAGGCTAGGATATAGACACACATGGAAGAAAGACCCTATGAAGATAAGACAGCCATCTACAAGCCAAGGGGAAAGACCGCATAAGAGACTGGCCTAGCCAACACTTTAATCTCAAACATCGGACCTCCGGAACTGTAAGGCAATGAATTTCTACTATGTAAGCTACCCAGTTTGTTATATTTTGTTAAGGCAGCCCTATCATGCAATTATAAGTGATAGTGCTTCTAATCTCTGGGTTAATCCACTGCCTCTATTTTCTCCGTCTTTTCTATTGGCCATTTCCTGTATTAAATTCGCTTTTTGATATACTTGGCATGGGTTTGGTTTCCTAACGAACACCTTATAAATATCTTAAGTCTATGTGTCTTACACCTATTTCCAAATAGTCATATTCTGAGATACAAGAGTTAGGATTTCAGTAGATTAATTCGGAGGTTAGGAGGAGAAATATGAGATGCTGTAAAATGGATGAGATGATTTTTGATAATTCACTTAAGAAATATTCTTTAAATAGTTTTGAATTTAATTGCAAGAGCTGCTTAAGACAATGCTCTCTATCCAAAGTGTATTTCTAATGCTGATTTCTGTGGGGCATCAACACTAGTGGGCCTTAAGTTTCCTTTCCTACACTCATTTTTTGAATTGCCAATTGCGCCTTCACAGTGTGAAGAGTTAGCCTTTTCCCTGCCTGTTTTTCCTTACTTGGCAGTGCTTAGTAAAAGCTGGCTGAAGGGCATGTGAGAGAGACCATCCTAGTCACTGCAGTTCTTTAAGCCATATCAAGTGAGATCAATTTTGCTATTGTTTTGTCCACTCACTGATGTGGGAACACCTACCAATCCCTATAGAATCTTCTGATAATTTCTAGAAAAGCTTAAACAATATAACTCATTGGTCAATTGCCTGCTCATTTCCCACTCACATTCCCATATTTCTTTACTGTGTATTCAGAGGCAGGTATACATTACCGGCTGGGATCCCCAGGATACAGATTCTGAGATAAAGAGGTTTTACTGGCTCTTGAGAATGATACCTGTAAAGGAGCCAGGAAAACCTATTGGTCAGAGGGAAAAGTTGACTGTACAGTATACTCAGCTAGCCCTCAGGGCCATGGAACTGAGACAGTGCTTTGGAGAGGTCCTGCTTGGGCCACGGAATATAGGCCTCCCCATGGGGGAGGAGGACCCTAGGATGCAGTGTTCTCAGTAAAAGGCAGAGGGTCACAGTTGTGGGCTTTCAGCAATGAGGCTTCTAGCAACTGCAAGTTAAGACCCTTGTTGCTAATGGTGAATGGGGGTCAAGGTGACGTATTGTGGTGTCCGCTGTGATTAGTTTTTTTTTTTAAAGATTTATTTATTTGTACAAACAGAACTGGGGTACAGGCCAGAGATGCAGGGACAGTGAGAGGATTACCAGAGACAGAGTGGGGAGCAGAACAGGCAGATCAAGGAAGTACACTGCTGAGGGGAGCAGTGGGTGGGTCAGGAGAGGTCTACAGTGCCATGTGGGTCACCTCCAGGGCAGGGATCGAACTCATGATGAAGTGCTGTGCTTGAACTTGCTGTACCACCAGGGAGGGCCTCTCCTGTGACTAGTTTTATAAAACTTCTCAGGGATTAAAGGTGTACACCATAGAATATTTTGACAGTATATTTACTTGCCTGAATGTGTGGGATCCTTGTGGCCAGGTGTATATTATTATATCACTTGCTATGTCCCAGTTGCCAGTAAAAACACTGTACATCTGAGGCACCTGGTAAATGTTGCATTTAGTAAGAAAATGTGTTTGTTTCAGCTAGTATTTGTAGTGGCAGGAAACATAAGGTATCATAGTACTCACTGAAAATGGGTTAAAAAATCTTGCTTTTACTCCCATTTTGGAAAAGCAATGTGACCTAGACTCTGGAGTGTAAACAGGACACTTCAGAGAAAAGCAGAAATCTGAAAGTGTGCCAGATAAATTGCTCATAAGCAGGAACAGAAAGACCCATGTTGAGAATGGCTTTATCAGTGAGCACTGGTGAGTAATGGCCAGATACACTCTGGCATTGTTTTCCCTTCAACCATTCTGTATTCAGACAGGACACAGCGATTGTCATTTAGTACGTGCTTTTGTTAAGCTACCCTGATTCCAGCAGGCTCTCCAAAGTCAATAGACCATTGTCTTATCAGTTTCAGGTAAGAAAAAGGATGGAAAGGCGGCAACATCAACAGGAAATAAAACATTTTTATTGAATATCTGTGTAATATGATAAGTCATTTTTAACAACAATCAGAAAACTACTGTGAAATTCACTACACAAAGTGAAACAAAATTTAAACCACCTCATCAAAAATGAAGGTAAAATACAGCTAAAGTAGTTGGCTCGCGGGCCACGAGCCATATGGCAGAAGAAAACACCCCAACATTTCTACAAGATACAGAGAAAATCCACACATAGAAACACTCAAGCAGGCAGTAAATATACACAAAGGCAACTAGGATCTTTCTAGAGCATCAGGTTCTAATTCTTACACAGCTTTGTCAGAAAGGTACATGTGGCTTATCTGAGGATGAATCTTGATCTTAAAGCAGGTTCAGTCACAGACTTAAAAGATGGCATAGTACCAGCTAAATCTATGGTGACAATCCCTTGTCTGGCAGTGTTGCAAGAGGATGCATTAGTAGTACTTTAATGCAAGAAATAATGTGTGTTCGGCAGCTTGAACCTGTTTGTTTAAAGTGTTGTTTCAGCATGAACAACTTAAAGCTGAATACAGTGAAGTTAAATGTCAGTTTTGAGTATTTAAGGAATTTTTAATTGTCAATGGACTCCCTCTGTTTGGTAGGATTTGGTCCATTAAGTTGGAAAGATGCTCATTCCACTCTTCTGTTCATACTGTTATTTAATCTCACATCGTCACTAGTGCATTTTATCTATATTTTTAAAACATACGAACCATCTACAGAAGAGGGAGATGTTATTTTTCCTTTATCCTTTGTGTCTGTCCCAGTTCTAAAGAGTTTGTTATGACTGGGCTGAATGGGCATGCCTCTCTTTTGGTGAGCAAAGACTAATGATGAGAATTCTAGTTTTATCAGGAAACAGCCAACCCTATGTTCGAAGCCCACCCTCAGCCCTTTTGAATTCTCATTGAGTTTTCAAAAAACATGGCATGGCATCCTAAAGTTTGAACATGAGGATAATGCTTAGTTTTCCTCTATTTTGTTTTGGTATTGTGAAGATAAACTTTCACGGTAGAGCATCACTACCCTCTGTGGCCTATGATTCAAATGGGTCACAGAAGTGATGGGAGGAAAGAGTAGATGCAGTGTGACATAACAGCTTGCCCTCCAACAAAGTGATTGTCTACCATGGTGGGGGACAATATGGAATATTGCACAGTGTTTGACAAAATGCTGTGTTCACCCCATTCTATAGGTATCTTTCTTGTCCTATGCATAGCTTTTCAGTTCTGAATTGGTCCTTTGTAATGAGAACTGTTTGTGCTACACACACCTTGGGCAGTGCAGTAGAAGGGAATGGCAGTATTGTTACAATATCACTACAGAATAAATTGAGTGCTATCCACTGAGGAAACTACGTGTCTAAGCACACAGGGCAGTCACAGTGTTACACAGAGCATCCTGTAAGACTCTTATGAATGACTAGTAGCGTCAGAATAGTGCCATTACTACATAATAACATTGGAAACATTGAAAAACTCTTTCTAAATCAAGCATATAGTATACATAAGAGGTTGCTTCAGTTTTCTAGAACTTGTTCTTGGTTTTTGTTTCACCTTTTTTTAAAGGACAAATTAAAACTTATTTAAGTAAAAAGAGCATATAAAAAGATCACTAGCTGTTTGTTTTGGCTTAATTGAAGTGCATTCAGAACTATGGCTAATTGTTTATTTTTTTCATCTTTTGATGGGATTACAATACTGTTTACCACAAAGTGATTTTGTGTAATAAGCACAGATTGCTGTGTTAAAAATATTCTGCATTCCTTCTAATCTGGTTTTGTATAATAAAATATTTGTTACAAAGTCTAATGTGCAAACATTTTCGAATTATCATAGATGTGAAGTCTGAAACAGAATTCACAAGATGCACATTTTGTATAAAGGTGACAACAGAGAGCTACTTTTTTTCTTCTTTATATAGTCAGGCAATATTTCAGAAATGCTGACTTCTCCCCCCTCAACTTCTTCCCACCCACCCCTTCCCCAAACAATGCACATGCGCACACATATAGGGACACACACACACACGCACACACAACAGCATTGTGTTGTTACTCTATGCTGTAATATGAAATCATTGACTTCTGTTCAGTTGCTTCCTCCAATGTCAGAGTGAAGCCCTGATTTTAGCTTTGTACATATGTACAGACAGATGCTATTCTGGTTTGTGGCTATGCTTCCTGGAGGTCAGCCTAGATGCTGTTCAGATCATGCTAATTTGCCTGTGAGAAAATTCTACAAAATTGGATTCACCCACCATATGTGTTGTAGGTGGATCTTGGTACTCAAATGATCAATAGAAAGCTCAGATTTAAGTTGTCCTTTAAGATATCAGTTTCACTGTACTAGTACCTTACAAGTTGATATTTTTGCTGGAATGCAGACGATACTATATTTACCATATAATATATTATCAGCTCTCCTATATTTCAGTCATTTACATAGTTTAAAATAGAACATCTTATTAAAAACATCTAGATATACACAGATTAGGAAACGCTTACAACATACAAATACACAAACTAGAAATAAATCTTTAGCATACTGGTATATACAACGGTGTGATACAATAAATAATTTCAGTCATGCTCTATCTACACATCATATTGCTTAAAAGAAGAGTAGATTTGGAGGGCAGTGGTATGATGAAGGGACGCTTAGGAATGCTCTACGTTTAAATCTGTGCAAATTAAAAGAGGATTTGAAGTACCACTGAATTGTATTAGGAACGCATGGCTGGGAAAATGAAAGGACCCATCTTACTGAGGTATTTACAGATACTGGCTAAAGAGCACTATGTGGGCAAATGCAGAAAGGCTTCTTCATTTCTTTACTTCTTAACTGCCAGCATGGCGTCAACTTCCTCCTCTACCTGTAGGGTGTGCCACTGGGCAATGGGTCGCCTGGGGTTGGCCAGCATGTCTGACCAATGTCGAAGCTCCGCTCCGGTGCTGTTGTAGCCCACAAAGACTTTGCCGATTGCATCGTTCTTGCCAATCTTGTCATAGTCCAAAACAGTTACCACCACTTGCACTTTCTGAAAGAGAACACACAATAAACATTAATATTCCAGTTCTAGAAATAAAGCCCTATCAGGAAGCTTCCTTCAGAACGAAGCAACTGCAAATAAAAAGAGCCAGTCTCTAGACATCAGGAGAAGCCTGAAAATGAGTGGAACATAAAAACTTGAGCCCAATTCCTATTTTGCCTTTACTGCATCATCGTCTTCAAAGTATTTAAAAAATGTTATTTGAAAACAAACAAACACACATAAATTTGATATTGTCCTGAAGTCATTTACGTGAACCACCCAGTTTACTCCTAGCAATTGATCCTGCCAGTATTCCCTCCACACAAGATGCTGAGGTAATATATGGAATGAGTGGTTTCCAGAGTCTGTGATGTAAGAAGCTACCATTCCTGCTGTTTTCATGTCAACTTAATTTCACCTCTAATTCCATTTGGTTCAGTAGTCTCATCTTCATAATTTATGGCATTGCCATTCAGGTCATTCTTTTTTGGGTTACAACTTCTCAAACAACCATGGACTCAATCCCATTTCAGTGGAGATCAGCCAGATTTGTACATACAACTGACATGGAATATTAGCAAGAATCATGATTATTGAGAATATGAAATGTGGTAATAGTGAAAGTCCATAAAAAGTCATAATGAAGATAATTTTTCTCATTCATAATTCAGTAAACATTTATGGAGCATTTTCTGTGTATCAGGGATTCCATTTCAAATGGAAATAACAATTTAGAACATATACACTTGACTTTCATGATCTGTTCAGTTGTGAGGGTTGCTTTAATAACTTTCTTTTTTGAACAAATTGAACTGATGAAAATAAACAAATTATTATGATATGAAAGGAACACTTAAAAGCACAATTTTGTTCTGCTTCCTAAGTAATGAACTTGCTTTATCAAAATATGTAAAGTGCTGGTCCAGAAACTGAGTGTTAAGTAAAGAGTTTAGAGTAAAGTAGAAAGCATAACATTTGTGACTAGTTAAAAGAAGCAGAAAGCATAATTTTGAAAGCCAGGGCTGGAAGGAGAGCTGAGTTATGTCCTTTTGGGAACTGTATGCCTTGAAGGCTGTATTATTGGACCAAGGTGCTGGAAGATGCATTGATGTACAGCTTCAGACCAGAGAAAATGGCCATTTCCGAAACTTGAACATAGCTGCAAAATGCAGGATCTGGCATTTACCTTTTCTCGTGAAGACTGGGATTGATTCCATTATCAATGTATTTACCTATCAGCTGGGAGGCATTTAGAACCAAGAATAGAGTCACATTGGCTCTCAGAATTTTCACCCAAGAAAACACATCAGAACACAATCATATTGCCGGCAAGGGGGTGGCAGAGGTCATAAGGCAGTGGCGTTATGCACAAAGGTAACAAGGCTTTTTGAGGTTGTAAAGAGTGGTGTGAGTTTTTATATTCCATAGAGGAAGGCACTGATTAATAACACTGAAAACAAAATATTCTTATGAAAGCCTTGCATTAATTTTCCCGCATAAAGGTATTTGTACATACTAGGGGGATGTAACATCTTCACGTGTTGCTGGAAATAAACATATTTTGTTATTCTTATAATGCATTTCATAGGTAGAGAAAGAAAGATACTTTCGTTACTTCAGGATAAAGGAAACCTAATGCCCTACTTTAGCATTTGGAATGCTCAGATTTTCTTTAGGGAAATGTAAAGACTAGGAACTAGCATTCGGAAAGAGTAAAAAGAGGCAGAAATAACTCAAGGAGCAGAGGAGGAGGGATACAGTAAAAGACATTCCCATTATTTTCAGGCTTAATGTAATTCTATGAGATTCAGGTTCTCTCTGTCCTGACAAAATGTTATGTCTTTTAAAATACTGGCCCAGAAGACCAGTGTGTGCCTGTGTGTCCTATTTTTAGTGTGTGTGTGTGTGTGTGTGTGTGTCTGTGTCCTCCACACACATAGATATGTATGTATTTATATTCATTTTAATGTATAGGTATGCGTTTGTTACAACTTATAGCTGAAAAAGGATGTTTTTATAAAAGGTATAGAATTTCAGCTTAAAGGAGAAGGTTTTATGATAGGATTTTTCATCTCCATGTCCTGCCTTACAGTGTTTTGTGGAATTAAAAAATAAAACGCCAGGAGGTGTTAGTTTTCTTAGGAATAAGGTCTTAGATTCACAAGAGTTCACTGAACAAATAGAGCAAAATAAATTGTTGGAGGAAATTGGATGTCTTAGGATTTTGCCAGGGAGTCCATGGCAGTAAGCGTATTGGTTCAGGCTAGTGATCTGGGTATCAGAGACCGGGAATTAGTGTCCTCTGTAATGTCATTTGCTCATATAATAGATTTTGAAAGAAAATAACTATGTATAATTTTCTGTCATGTGAAAATATGTATAAGAAAGGTGATATAAATGAAGATGTTGGGGTTATTGGTGATTTTGTGTCATTTAAAACTTCCTTACACTATATAGTAGCTACTAGCCATATGTAGTTGTTTAAATTTAAATAAATTAAAATTGAACTTCCTTGATCGCACCTGTGGATAACTGCTCATTACCCGCAGGTAGTTGGTGGCCACACAAAATAGTCATCCTCATCCTCTCAAAATTCTATTGAACAATACTGATTTGCACATTACTTTTTCTTATTGTCTAATTCATTTTCTATTAAAATGTTAGTTTGAAAAGAGACACATTAGCATGTGAATAAGAATAACAATGGGAATTATTTATGGAAGTGTTTGCTGAGTCCTATGTGCTGTGTTCATTCTAAATGCTTTTTCTTATTGGCATAATCTTACTGTAACATGAGTTCCGTTATGTTATTCATATTTTATATGTGAGAGAGTTCTCAGCTTTATTTTCTTTATGTATAAAACTAGGATAATAAAGGTACCTCTTTGATGGGTCATGTAAGGATTAAATGTAAGGATTAAATGCATGGAAAGTGCTTAAATTGTAAATATACAATAAATATAACTATTATATTAATTTTCTTCATGGAATAATTATGTGATTCATTCATTAGATACTGTCTCCTAAATATAGATTAAACTGTTTTCTAAATAGATTAAAAGAAAAAAATGTTGCCAACGGAGAATCTTTGCTTTTGTTTCTGGATCGTTAGAAGTTTTCATCTTGTAGTTTTGATGTCTGCTTTTCACTTCTCCTTCAAGTCATGGGAAAATACTTATATTGCTGTGAAGAGAGAACTACCTAAATGTATAAAAAATGTTAAGCAATTGGACTGTTTGATGCCTGTTAGAGATTAGCAAGAAATATCACATGACTATTGAATGTAAAATGTGGATTCCAATAGTCTCACTATGGATATGAGGTGAGAAAACCTAAATATGTTTTTAAAAATATCACTAAATAATGTCATAGGTATCATTGTGGCTACATGTAGCTCTTTACCTTGAACATATTAATGAAAAAAATCTTTTAAGGGAATTCTTCCTATTATAAAAATTATTATCTAGCAAATCAAATTCTATTATAAAAAACACCCATATATTCCCACCCAGAAACAAGAAGTTTTATCTGAACAAGTAAAAATATAATGTAGCTTAATCTTTTCACTGATTATAATCTCTTAATGATAAATGATTAAAGATATTATATACTTAGCATCAACCAAGACATCTATTTTTATTTTATTTTTTAAAAATGTTTATATATACAGAACTGGGGTACAGGCCAGAGGAGCAGGGCCAGTGAGAGGATTCACCAGAGACAGAGTGGGGAGCAGAACAGGCCAACTGACAAAGTACACTGCTGAGGGGAGCAGTGAGTGGGTCAGGGGAGGTCTTGCACCCTGTGGATCACCTCTGGGGCGGGCAGGGATCAAACTCATGCTGAAGTGGCGTTAGCTTCTTAGTGCTGCGCTTTAATCTGCTGGGCCCTATTTTAATTTTTTTAATTTTATTTTTTTAATTACAAGTTTATTTTTACATCATTTTGTACTTTTTTTCCATCTCAATTGTATATTTTAATTTTTTAAACTATAAAGATGTTACAAGGAGAATTACATATTGTGGCCTAGAGACAAACAGCAAAAACTCATTTTTCCTCTTCTTTTTTTTTAAACATTTGAGGATGTACTTTTTGAGTTAGAGGAGTTATTCTGTTGGTTTTACTTTTCCTACTTTATTTCTGTTCAATAGAATAGCAGCAGTTTTTCACTGATGAATCAGCAAATCCTATACTGCATATTTTATCACTTCCCTTTCAATGTAGCTCGAACATTGACTGTGCATGGGAATAGAAATAGAAGTTCAAATGGAGGAAATTGTAATGCATATTGCAAATTTACAAAGTCTGCATTTAATTTACGTGATCTGAAGAAATGAAATTGGATGGACAACAAAATTATGTTTAACATTACCTGGATTTGCTCAAAAGGTACTTCAAAGCTGAATGACTCATTGTAGTAGGGGTTAAGTGTATTCTTTTTAATTGTTGTCTTTTTCTTCTTCAGCCTCTTGCCATTCTGCATCAGATGAATTTTCACATAAGGATCTGAAAAACAAACAAAAATTTAGGAGATCAGAGGCAGATGTTTTACATTATAAGTTAGCTTATAAAAACACCATTCACAATAAGAAAATAAATACATAGCATATATTTGGCTTTTATTTAAAAAATAAACATTATTTTAATGAAAGATTGTAAGTTATTCATGGACCATGTTCTTTTTTTTTGGCATGAAATCTCAGTATTTATCATGAAGTACAGGAGATGAGAGCAGTGGTTTGCTAGACTAGTTCTTTAGGAAAAAGTCTTAACAGGTAGCATTTGCCAACATCCATAGTATAAATACTCTCAGCATGGCTGATATCATGCTACCAGCAGTTTAACAATTGGCTTACAGAATTCCTGAAAATTTAACAATTGACTATTGTGAGCTGGCAAAAATCTCACTGCAGCATGCCATTGCACAGGAATAAAACTCTCTCGAGAGAGGACAAAAACCCATTCACCCATTCATTTATTCATTCATTTACTCAACTGATATTAGTTAGGTCTTAGGGATAAAGCAGTGAATAAAACAAGCCATCCCTGGTTTCATGGTGAAACTTCAACTTGTGGGGGAAAATAGACAATAAGCTATTTTAAAATTACAAGCTGATGAGAATGTTCTGGAAGGGAAGAACAGACTAGAAATACTATAGAGGATACTGGGAAAAGTATGGTAAGGTAGGAATGTTTAGATAAAGCTTCTCTCTGGAGAAAATAAGAGAGGTGAAGCAAAAAAAGTGAGAAGAGGCTGTGTGTGTGTGTGTGTGTGTGTGTGTG
>NW_004567105.1:25330993-25394512 GCF_000260355.1 Condylura cristata
GAGAGCGAGAGCGAGAGCGAGAGGGAGCGAGCGAGAGAGAAATGTTCTTAAACATCCATTCCTATATAGCGATAATGGTTAGAGATGGACATCACGGGTTTAAAAAGAAGAAGTTAGACAGTAAACACAGAAAAGTGGCAGAAAGATTCCCTTCATATTTTTTCCAAAAGAAATTAGGCAAAGGTAGAGTAGTTAGTCATTCACTGGAGGGGTAGGACAATGTCCATTCCCACTTCCCTTACTGAAGGGTGAAAGATACACCTATAGGTACTGAGCTCATTGCTCACAACGACAGTTTAGTCTCTCTCCCGTTTTTCGTAAACATTTTTTATTTCACGTGCAATACATATTCATTACTGAAAAAAATCAGAAAGCAAAAAGTAGGAAAAAAATTAATCATGATTTTATTTTCTTAAAATAACCACTGCTTTCTCCCAGAGGGTCTCTATTCACTTTTAGAACAAGTAGAGATGGGAGAAACTTGACAAAATTTAGTTTAATGCCCACATCTTTTTAGAAAATAAAACCACAGACCAGAAAGGCTTTCATCTTCATCTTACTACCCTACATCCCACTTCCTTTAGATAAATCCACAGAAGAGAAAGTGCCGGACCCGGGGAGTTACCTCCACGTTACTTTTCACAGTGACTCCACCAATCTACACTCCCACAATAATGGCCCAGAATGTCTTTTTCTACAAATTCTTGGATAATATTTATTGTTTTGTTTTTGGATAGTAGCTATTCCACCAGGTATGAGGTGATACTTCATTGTGTTTTAATTTGCATCCACCCTGTGATTTTTGGTATTGAAATTTTGTTGTAGCAGTTGATGATTTGTATGTGTTTGGAAAAAATGTCTATTTAAATCTTTTACCCACTTCTGAATAATATATATACATGTATGTATATATATATGTGTATATATATATATAAACAAACATATATATATATTTGTTATAGAATGTATATGCCTTTGGTCAGATACATGACTTACAAATCTTTCTTCCCATTCAGTAGAACGTTTTCACTGTGTCAGTGTTTTCTTTTTCTGTGCACAAATTTTTAATTTCTTATTGCACTTAATTTTGCTTTTGTTGTCTTTGCTTTTGGAATTAAATTCATAAAACCAGGACTGATGTCAAGCATCTTACCACTTATTTTCTTTCAGTGTTTAATGTGGTTTCAGGTCCCACATTCAATCCATCTTGAGTTAATTTTTGTGTATGAGTTAAAATAGTCCATTTTCTTTTTCCCATGTCACTTCCAATTTTCCCAATGCTTTTGAGGGTCAAGTTTAAAGGTCTAGAAAATCATCTTTTGGAAAAGAAGTGATATTCTTCCTAAACTTCTAAGAATGATTACTTTCTTCAAAGCAAAAACCCTCAAAAAAGTTTCTTTATATTTTAAAAAGTTAGCATAAAATATACAATCAGAAGATAATGGCCATATATAAATGTTTTGGTGTCTAAACATTAGTGAGAATGTATGAAATGTTAGCTGAGAATAATTTTTCAAGAAAGATTCACTATGGGGTTTAATATAATATTCCTTATGTTTATTTGTAATTTATAGATGATTTATTTAAAAATTATAATTGTCTGTGATTCTTATAATACTACTAGTAAGGAAACTGGGGCTCAGATGGCTGAATCCCCTTCTCCAAGAAACAAAACGAGTTTCTTTTGACTCTAGAACTGTTACTATTTCTAATATGTTAGAGAAACAGTTTAATATAGTGTTTTCAAATATAGCCTCTGGAGCCAGACTAACTTGTATCTCTGCTCTGCTAGCAGCTGTGTGGTCTTGGACAAGTTATCTGAGCAATTTTGTGTCACAATCTTTCAACTGAATGTGATGAGAATGATAATACCAAGTTCACAGAATTGAGCAATTAAATTGAGTTGCTACATGAAAAGTGCTTCAAGGTGTAGCTGGTACCTATTATAATTATTAATTATTAGCTTAGTTTCACAAACAACAAAAGTCAGCATTTATGTGGCAGACTTCCCATGGATCAGTGCCCATGGTTTGCAAATGAAAAAAAAAAAAAAAAAGTCCTTGCTACAGAAGTGAGCCACATTGTTCCAAGCGTCCGGTTTATTTCTGGAAAGCAGCATACCTACTTTAAACAGCTGGATAGTTAGTGAGGAATTTAGTTGATTCCTTCCTTGTGAAAGAGAGAACCAAGCAAAGAGACCACGTGAAGGTAAACGGATGTGAAGGAGGGCGGTGGAGTAGATTTACCTTGTAATGTGAAGATGATGTTCCAAGGGAATAGAACAAAGCAGAAAGATCCTGAGTCCCATCCCTAGGGTATGGCTTCCTCTCCTTTTCTATCCAGGATGAGGCTCAGGAAATCACTGTGGTGAAGCTAAATGATATCATTTGCTGTCATTTATTGAAACTTACTACCAAAGTGGTAGAAACCCTACCTATGCCATGCGGAGGGGTACCAGGATGGGAACCAGATGAATGTTTTGAGTGTAAATGCCATGCAGGAGTCAGGGTACACACCTGTTTTGTGATGACCTGGTTATCTAGCATTCCAAAGCTTTGCCTGTTGGGTGGCCCTTCTGAATGTAATGCGTGCGGTCTGATGTCCTCTTTTGCTCCTTTTATCCCTATTCATGTATTAATTATGAGGGGGAAATCTCTTACATCAATTGGCAGGAATTTTCCTTTCTAAATGGTTTCTTCCAACAACTAATCCTTAGCAGAGTGATTTCACCCTGCCACTCTAGCACTTAACTCCAGGTGCAGTGAGCTGTCACCTACACACAGTCCTTTTCCTGACACACCCTGGGTACGCAGAGTCCATCATTCACTGATGGTCAGGGAGTATGATGGGGATGGCACATGTAAATCTCTATTTCTTTCCAGCTACTGTCTTTATCACCCACTATGTTGTCAAGTGCTTTGTTGATTTGAGGACTTTGACTGTTCTGAAGAGAATGGAAATGGAGGTTTGGTGCGGTGATCAGAAGAAGCCCCAGAAATTCTCTTTCTTCCAGATAATTCTTGATTCGACCATAGTTGGAACTGTCATGGTGTTTTTTTATGGACTAAATGTGTTCTTCCAAAATTCATGTTGAAATTTTAACCTCCAATGTAATGGTATTAGGAAGTAGAATCTTTTGGGCAGTAATTAGGTCATTAATGTGATGTCAACATGAGTGAGATTATTGTTTTTATAAGGGGAAAGAAACATTACCTCCATGTATGGATACGAAAAGATAACTGTAAACCAAGTTCACGAAACCTGTTCTTGGACTTCCAGTCAATAGCTAATGAGAAATAAAGTTAAAAAGACCCAGTGTTTAAAACTACCACTTAGCAGTCTGTGCTAAGATAGCCAAATTCTCTCTTCCTCATTTTCTCCCTTCACTTCATCTGCTCCAGATGCTTTGCAGCCTTTCACAGCATGTTTTATGCACTTAATCACATTTAATGTTATTTTGCATATACATTGAATAGGATTTTTTCTCTGCACTGCTTTCCCGAGTCATCTCAATGACACCTAATGCTTCCATGTTATTGCAACCTTTGTTAAGCAAAGTTTCTGATCACAGACGACCTCTGGAATGCAGTATTTTCACCAACAATGATAGTCATTGGCATAGTTTCAATGGTAAAGTACGTCTCCCAACATAGGGAGTAATCTTAAACGAAGACTTTCAAACTTGGCATGACATTCAGGAAGTTTTAGTGATATTTCCTTAGCTTTAACACAATGGGTAGGCTTTGCACAGTCCCTACTCTGTTCTGTGAGGTCACAACTGCTTCATCTCTTCTCTGATCTTTCAGAGAACTGTTGAGCTTCTGTCTCCACATTAAACATGTTCCTGTGCCATGATTCCAGCCCTATGGACCAAAAGAATTAGAATATTTTGTGGTTTGAAATCTGGGGTGAGAGATCTTTGAATTCTTCTCCTGCCCTATGAAGAGTTAACTACCACACGTTGCCTTTTACCTTCATGTGGTCTCTCTGCTTGGTTCTTTCTCTGTAATTCATTGCCACATTTCAAGGTCAAAATCAAATCTCGCCACTATACCCTCAACTTCCAACTTCTCTTCAAATAATTACTAAAGTATATTTGATTATACCATCTTCCCCACTAAAAATTTTTAGTGGCTTGCTAACTTAAAATATATATATATATATATCCAAACTTGATGATGGCTTTCACAGTCCATCCTAACATTTTATTTCCACAGACTTACTCTCCACTCACAGTCAATAGTTACTATTCCTCACTGATAATTGAAATAACTTGTCTTTGAACTGGCTGTCAGTTAGCCTGAAATGCTCTTTCTTTCCTTTCCTATCTTAAGTTTGCTTTAAAAGTCACATCTTCCCTGAAGATTTTACTGATGACTTCTTAGAACCTTCAGACAAACCCCTTGCGGCATTTTCTTTTGTACTATTGCAAAGTACTTATCTTTTTCTCTTCTGATGTGGAGGAACTTCTGTGGTAATCTAGTAACACAAAAACAATGTTCCTATGGGAAGATGTGTTTTGAATTTGGAACTACTGGCTTCGAGATGAACTTTGGCGAAGACCATGCGCTTGTAACGTGGGCGCTTCTTCCATTGCTGCTCCATACTCTACTACCCGAGAACATTGTCACTGCCTTCTTCCCTGAGGCAGTTCTAATGTCAAATTATGCTAACTTCATAGAAATATAATTGCAAAACAGCTGGCTGTAAGCAATGATCCTTTTGTGTGAGATATAAAGGAGCTGCTAACAGCTTTTTGTATTTACAATGAGGCTAGAAAGCAGCAGTTCAAAGCTGAATAATGCAAGTTGCCTGCAGTTTTCATTTCGGTAATTTTGCATAATTATACTGTCTTCTCTCTTGAACACTACAGTGGCCATGGGCCTTGTCACCGTGGCCTTTCCATTTCAACCAAAAGCTTCTCTTGATAAGAAATAGCCTCATTTCAGCTGTTTTGTTCAATCCCTTCTGAGTCAGTACTGAGTTTCTGAGTAACTTTAGGTATTATTCCTTTGATGTTTTATTGTGTGTATGTATTCACTATATTTTAAGTTAGAGTGATGTGTGAGGAAAATACTATTTGCCTTCATCATAAGAGTTCTGAACTTTAAGTGACCATAACCCATTTAAAAATGCTGTAAATTTAAAAGGTAATTTACTGGCTTAAATGACGGGAATTTCCAGAATAGGACTGTGTGGCAAAGATTGTTAGTTGTCCCAGAAACTCATTTCCCCCTTTCTTTTTCAGAAATAGAAATAGTAAAGTTTTACCTGGGCATCAGTTTGCCCCGTTAGAAATATTTCTCTCAGATTTTCCTGTACCTCAGTGTGGTAAAATAACTGACCTCTGACTATTGGATATAAATAGAAGTGATATTTGCAAACTCTACAGTATATACTTAAAGCTGTGGTACTCAACAAGGGTCTATTTTGCCCCATCTAGCCATTTGGCAATTTCTAGAGACATTTTAAGTTGCCCTTAATTGGGGGGAGAGGGGTTGTTTTATGGACATCAAGGGTGCAGAGGCCAGAAATTCTGATAAACATATTACATCATGTAGGACAGTCCCCAGCTGTAAAGAATTGTCACACCTAAAGTTTTGATAGAGTTGAGAGTGATAAATCTTGGCTTAAAATAAGCTTCATGCATCATGCCTTCCACTCTTCCTTTCTTTTCTCTTGCAACTGAAACAGGGAATGATGGAGGACAGTGAACTAGATTTTACCTTGTAATGTGAAGACAATATTCTAAGGGGATAGAACAAAACAAGAAGATCCTAAGTTCCTAAGTGACCACATAGGCCAGAAATGCCTCCCAATTTTGTCCACCTACCTTTGGCTATGAATGAGACAAAGAATTTCAAACATAAATTCAGTCTTTTGGGGCCACTATATTTTGGAATATCTTTGTTATAATAATTCAGTTTGTCTCTATCGAATACAGCTTCAACCATACTAGTAAGTTTCTAGGTTTGCCTTTGTTTTCTATGTAGTTCTCAAATTCCACATGGTGGCTTCCATAAAACTTTCTATATTTTCCTTTTAAAGATGCCCATGACTGTACCAGCTGCAAGTCTTATATCATCAAATTATCATCCACAGAAAGAGAATGTCTACATTAGAATTTCCAGGGTAAGTCCTGAGTTTACTCTGATGGACTGAGCATAGGTGAATCATCTACTCAATAGTAATTCCTATGGAGAACTCAATGTGATGAGCCAGGATAACTTTGTCTGGGGTCATGGATCCACACACAAACCAATCAGGAGAGCCAACAGTCTTGCGATTGATGTCTAAGCATAAAGCTATGAGCAGAAAAATATGGTGGTTCCTCAAACAGGAATGAAAAGGTTTTTAACCAAGGTATTCCCCAAGGGGGGAATAGAAACTGTATAGCAACTAACCGATGTTTATAGTGTCTTAGCCTAGGGTCTCTAGGATTCCAACTCTTTCTAAATTTGGAGGTATGTATACACTTACTGGTAGACAGACATTTACTTTGCACTTTGCACTTGAGATCAAGTTCCTAGTAATGAGCCACAAAATATTTGTCCAAAATAGCAGAGACAGCAGTTTGGGATTCATAGTTGCTTTGCCAACTGCAAGTTTTTCTCATGCCAATCAGTAAGCCAGTCACTTAACAGTATACAAATAATTAAATAGTAATAAGTTTCACAGAGCAAACAATTTCCATTGCTGGCATTTACAACTCACTTACTTATGGGGATCTTTAATAATTTAAAAGTACTTAGAGAAGACTGCATTGAAGAGTTTATCTGTCTTTATAGTTTAAAATGTTCCCTGTAAATATTATAGTAAGAATGCAGCATTAAAAATATAATTTGGGGAAATTTTCTGTATGAGTACCCAATTTAAATTTACATTCATGAAGTGCAATGTTTGCTAAAAGAAAACCACATTACATAAGTGACTGCCACAGAATAAACCAACCTCATTTTAATGAGACAGATCATAAAATAGCAAAGGCTGATTTAGTTTGTTAATGGTGGCAGAGTGCTTTGAGGAGACAAAAACATAAATGCAAAGTGCTATTATTACGAATTAAATAGAAAGCATTTTTGTTTATGGTAGATAAAGCTACTGAATTCCAAGTTATTTCTAATATTGCCAAATGGACATTATGTGACTGCCAGTGTCTTGACTAAATCAGAGGAATGCCTATACAAACACTAGAGAAAGAGAATAGAGTAAAGGAAAATTTGAAAAATGAGGCTTGTTACAGGTAGATAAAAGAGCAGTGGAGGGCTTGAAAACTACCCTCAGTAGGAGGAGTATAGTGTGTTTGCACAATCAGGATGTTTTTGGTTGAACTTTTCATGTGACATTCTTCATCTATAATTCCATGTTTTTCCCCTGTACTTTGGAAAATCTTTTGGGAAGGGCAAACACATGAGAGAGGAAGTAATGATTATCCTTAAGTCTTTGATGACTACAGAGTTTGATGGAAACCCCAAGTATAAACTGTTTGTATGAGTTGATTAACAAAAACAAAAACTAAAACAGTCAAATGATTCAGTGAAGCAAACAAAATTGAAATGGCAAATTTGACTTGACTCTTTCCTTGGTAAGGGTGGTGGTGGGGGTTTGAGCCTTAATTTCTTAGTTATGCCAGATGAGAGGTTACTAGTTTTTACCATAATATTCATCCTTTCTCTTTGATGAAATAACTCTGGTAGCATTGTAACTTGGTATCACCACTAGGGTTTTTAAACACATAAAGTATGAGAAATGATGCTACTTTTTATACACAGAGGCAGTTTCTTGCATGTCAAAATGAGTACGCAATGACAAGGTGAGTGCATAGCTGCTCTTGCATATACATGATAAACCAGAGTGAGTCTACTTTAGGGGGTTACCCCAGGCTCACGTACTTGCTCTAACAAAAATCAGTTTTACTCTCAGTAGCCCCCTATTCCTCACAGGTACTTGCATTACATTGTCTGTAAACATTCTGCCATCTGAGTGTAGAAAGCTTAAGGACTGAGACTGTCTTAGGATAATCGAAGGAGAAGTGTTTCCAGATGGAGTAATCTCTTTCTATTTCCTCGTTTTGCTGTGTTTTTAGGACTGTCAAGAGTCTGGTTATATCTCCTACGGAGTGAAGGGATGGCCCTCAAGTTTACTTAGCTAGAAGATCTCAGTGCATTTTCTTCACTAAAGAAAGAAAGTTCATTAATGCTTTCAGGAGGGTTTCTTTCCCTATGCTCTGCCCTTGATATTGTTGATCCCGTGGACCTAGGAAAGGATGAACAAAACAGCTTTAACTTCCCCTTTAGAAAAAGAGAGAATGATTTTAAGACTCATAATGTTGTTGATAATGCATCTGTTCCAATCTTGATTACAGATGATACAGTATTTACAGTATTAATAATGCATGTCCTGTTTGCTTTTTTTTTTAACAAAGCTTTGAACACCCTCATTGGTTGTTACTAAGTTTCTTTATTTGAATGCTGATTCCCTTATCCTTCCAGAGTGAGATTTCATTTTGGCTCACTAATGGCCAAATACGGCTCTCTTTCGTAAAGCAACAAACCTGTTTGAAATCAGCTAGTGCTCTGCATGTCAAGAAGATAAGTAGCTTTGCAGGAGAGATCAACTTCTACTATGGTAATGGGAGAGATAAAAATAAACTATGGCTTCAATATTATACTGAATATAGGCAAATGGCATGAAGAAATAGAATTCTGTGGTAATTTTTCTGCTTTTTAGGAAGCAAATTTGTGATTAAAGTCAATCACCACTTATTTGTATTTCAGATATTGGTTAGAAACTCACAGTGATGCTATCACATATTCTGACTTCTTTGGACTCAACAACATCTAAGATGCTTTATTCCTAAATCTGGAAATGGTGAGAGTGGGGATACTTTATATAGAGAAACTGCTCTCTATGAAATAGTTTAACTCTTTGCAAGACCCCAGAAATGGCCCAGAGGTACAAATACTAAGGCTGGGAAGCCCAAGACATGTATGTTTTCTTGCTAAATGACTTGCACAGAGATAACTGTAAGAGGATTTCAGACAGACACCCTTCACTTAGTTGGAAATGCTTGTTTGATTTCAAATGTCTACATTTAAGGAGTCCCAACAAGTTTCACAAAGAGAAAACAAATCTTCATTAATCCTGAGAAGTATTTGCTCTCATATCTTCTCTCTTCACCACCACGAACAGATGTATGATTTCATGAGGTAAACAGTGATATTTGGATAGTTTTTATACTTATGTTGAGGGGCAGATAACACTAGATTAAGTTTCGTTCTCTGAACCTGTTTTGTCTTTGGTCTTTCTCAGTCTTCTCCTGTATAATGGAATTTCATGGTTACATTAATAATAGACCTGCTCCAGCCTCATGTCTAAGCTTCATTAACAACATAACTTATTACGTTCCTATAGGTACATACCTGCCTTCAAGTGGTCGTACCTCAGGAAGAAACCTTCAAAGACCTGGTAAACCACCTTAGCAGGGAACCTTGGGAACCCATTCCTGCTACATAATGAAGAGCTGGGTTGCAGCCTTCAAATGTTTATGTTTTCTTGGATTTGTGAGTTTCTTATTCCCTTGGTGCTATAGAAGGAGAGGACTAGAGTGGGCCCTCTAAACTCAGCTTTCCTTCCTGTCCAGATCTAAGCACAACATGGCATAGTCTTTCTGAATTTTACAAAACTATTCTCAGGCAGGTGCCTCTCACTCTTGATGATTCACCTCATTTGTACTTTATGACCACCCAATGGGGAGGTGTTCTTCCCTCCGTCCTACAGCTGAGCAGCCTGACATTAATATTAGTTATCACAGATGTCCTTTAACATTCACACTTTAAACACTTCTCCTAATTCAACACTCATACACTTTATCATTTTAGACAATCTGTATATTACAAAGAGGGATGATTAAAACATGATCTAATTTCTTATATTGCTTCAGTCCGAGAATTATGCTGTAGCTTAAAGGTCCATTTCTTAGTTAGACTGCTAGACTTTGAGGATCTGACTGTCTTCCTGTCACACCAGCTTTACTTCTCAAGGCATTCCCCCTTGCTGCCTCCACTCCAGTCACCTTGGCCTTCATGCTCCTTGAGTGCAGGCGTCTCTTCCTTCTCTGGGGCCTTGTGCCTAGGACCTCCTATTCATGTGCCTATTCTACACCTCTTTTAATTGAGTTCAACTCTTCCTGGAAACTCTTGGCTATCATTTCAGAACAGTTTCTCCTTTTACAATTCTCATAGGATGACAACCAGTCACTGAAGTGGTGGTAAATGGGTTAAACAGATGATTTATTCAATAACCTATTTCTTCAGCTTCTAATAGATAATATTCTACTAGATGCTGCTCCAGATAGAACTTGACAAAACTTACCAACTGGAAAAATTGTAATGAGATATTAATTTATCACTTAGCCTTTTAAAGTTTGGGCAAGACACACAATTGATGTTGCTATTATAGGACTGTACCTCTTTTCTTCTATAGCTGCCTTATCACTTTCTTGATAGCTTCCTGTAGAGAGCTGGATAAAGGACTGTTAATGATTTATATTGAGTGTCTAGTAGTTAAGAGCACAATTGCTTAAAGAAGGAATAAAACTATGGAATTTTTTGGACAAAAATTATTCCACATCATTTGTCAGAAGGTTTTGTCCTATTTGTATAACAAGTTTATCTCTCAAGAGGCTGTGAAATATGCTTTTTCCTTGAATAAATGCCTGTGGTCTGGATGAGGTTAGAACACTCTGTTCTCATTCTTCCCAGTTTAGCATCAGGGTGGGAAGGTTGTTGGTGCTAAATGCTAAGCACTGTCATCTTTAGCAGTGACAATTAGACATGGAGGAGGTATTCCAAAGCGAGCTCTTCATTTGCCTTGAAAATCCATCCAAGAGAATGCAGAGTGAATTAATTAAGTAGAGTTGTTAAGCAGAGTCAGAGGTCTGATTATGAATTTTGTTGATGGTAATTAAGGTTCCAAGTCTAGTTTCAAAATGGTTAATTCTTACCAAGTAGTGCTGGATGTGAATATACTTCAAACGACTCACAACTTGTACTTAATCTGAAGATATCTTGAAGGGACAGTGAAATACCTTTATTGAATCAGTGAGTACAAGGGCAGACATGCTCTAAAGAGAAGCTAGCCATTTATGGACGGTCAATTAAATGGAGTTACTCCCTTAAGTTTTCAATGCCTCTTTTAAGAAATGGTACAACTGAGTGAAAGGCCACATGCCAGTAAACCATAGTATCGCCTTTTAGGAAAAACTCCTTCTAGACAACTCTTTTAGATGAAGAGAAGTCAACACTACAAATCAACCTGGACATATTGTGCTTCATTGGAGTTAAAATGTAGCTAAGAAATTGTTGAATAAAATATTTCACTTTCAAAAGTGTATCTCTAAAAAACATTCAGTTATAGCTATTTAACTGAAAAAAATTTTTTTGCAATGGTATTTTCAACATGATTGACCAATTGAAAGAATTTAGTGCAGTAACTAACATGAATTTGATTTTGGCCTCAACTCAGAGCAAAGTGATTTCAGGCATAAGGACACATGTATGGCACAGACATTGAAAATAGAACCAATATGAGGCACTGACTCACTTTGACTCAGAATACTCTGTGAAAAACAGGCTTGTATAAGGTTTACAAGGGGATATGCCTATACAATCTTGTGGGGAAGCTACCACGGACATGAAGAAACAAAAACTAAGTTAGAACACATTGCTAGGGAGATTCTGGAAATTATTGGAGGGCAAGTTATCTAATGAGTCAGGTATGCTGAGGTGTCTAATACTTTGTGATATGATATCAGAAGCGAGCAGAAAGCACAGACACCCTGCTTATTCCTTGGAGGATTTTATTATGAATGAGAGGTGAGACTAGAGTAAGGATCACACCTGAAAAATGAGAACACATATAAAAATGACATGAAATTATCACCTCATTAGGCGAGGAGGAGGAAGTAATGCCTGCTTGTCCTCTTTTGGTGAATTCGTGGCTTATGCTGTTAATGCTACTTCTTTGATCATAGTTAAAGTATAACTTTTACAAGGATATATTAAAATAGAACCAAACATTTATTTAAAAAGCAGACAGTAGTTGAAGTATCAATCTCTCCTCTAAACAACAGAAAAATAAGTAAAAAACAGGTAGACTTTAAATCTTGAAAAGCCAGATCTGTAGACAATCATAAACACAAATTCCCCAGGAAAACTGGGAGGCCAGATAGAGTTTGTTGACTTTGTGGTTTAATTCTAAGGAAATCCAAATAGCTACCAAGTAATCACAGTTTATTTGGGAATTTATATGGCCAATCAATTGGTTTGTAGAAATCAGTCTTTATTAACCACTTGCATCCTCACTTCAGCACTGCTAGCAAATCCTCATAAAACAAAAGCTGAGCAAGAAATAGAAACTTCAAATGGAATTTATGTTAATGTTGCGGAGATCCATACAACCGCTGTCATGCATTTCAAATTGTGGGAAGAGGAAAGATGTCTATATGCTTATGCCTGCTGTGCTTTGTACTGGCTGCTTTATTTCTGAAGTGCTTAAACATAACTCATTTCTCAAAAACCTTTGCAAATGCCAATTATGAACAAACCCCCCCCCCCCACACACACACAGAACCACAATCTATGACATTTGTTCATAAAATCTACTATCAGGGAAAGACCATCATTCATTGGTAAGACTCTTTATGGTTGTTTTTTAACAATGCAGAAATTCCTCTAGGTTGGTCATCATTGTACTGATATTCAACTCCACGGTAACCAGCTTTTAAGACAACCTGCTAAAGATCATATTTCTGGATGGGGAAATTACATTAAAGGCATGGAAGAGACACAAGGAGATACAATCTAGTGCCATCCAACCCCCTTATAAGGACCGTATTATCAAATTGTCTCTTCATAATCTGAATTATGGATTATTTATGAGACATTTGTAGTCTGTTATTCAGTCTGTTACTTTATGCAATAAAAGGCATGTGTGCTTATTTCCTTTACTATTTGGAGTTCCAAATTTCTTAACATAGGCAAAATTGATGTCGCTGAAGAAGAGAATCTACTATTTGGAGCTGGAAGTGAGTTCACAATAAATAGCACAAGTGCTTGGTTGCTTCTTTTACTGATTAGCTCTAAGTGGTTGGGACTTTCAAAGCTAACCCAGAGTCCATGTTTTGAAGAAGTTTAGAGATAGGTACTTCTTCTCACTTCCTGTCTGCCCATCACTCTGTCTAGAAGTTTGACATATTCAGGAGAGATATTGGATTCTTATGGAACTGTGTGGGAACAATCTTAAGCATGGAGATTATGAGACTGACGAACACTTCTGACAAACATGCTTTCTAGATAAGAGAGAGTCTAATTTTTCAGTGCCTGGGGATAAGACTAAGCAACTTCTTAGAAGAACTTCAAACTGTAAGTCCTTGAAATGTTTTTAGCTAAGAGTAACTGGCACAAGACCTAAACAAACCACTTCAGTTTTGTCTTGTTGTTTTTTTCAAATTTGTATTTTATGGTCTTTGATTTTTAGAGGAAGGTATTATTTCATGGAGATTTCTTATTCGCTGGATCTAAGTCCGGATATTTAATTTGAGCTAGAGGCCTCCAGCTGCAGGTGACAACAGAATATAGAATCTTTTTCACAATTAAGAAAAAAATGTGTAAGTACAATGAAAAACACCGACTCCCTCCTCCCCCACAATAAATCAGCGACCAAATAAGTCAAGGAGTGTGACTTAATAACATGATACCAAACCAGAACAAAGCACAGGTGGATGTCCACAATCATGTCAAATTCTAGTCAAGAAAAGCAAGATGACAAAGTGACACCATCCCTGACCTCCCTCTTTACCTCTCTGAAGATTTATTGAATTGATGGATCCTAAGACTTTTACTGCTGTCCTCAAATCTTGGAAGAAAAGTAACAAATGACTACCCCTGTTTCTCCTTCTTTTGACTGAGGGAATGTGTAGTTAGGCCTAACGGGGCAGCTTCTCTCTGATAGCATATTGTATCTGTAAAGATAATACAACAAATATGAATTCATGAGAAAGGGTTTTTTTTTTGTCCCATTTGTTTACACAGCTGAAAAGTCTCATATCTCTGCTTGGCAGAGACTGAGTGCCCCATAAAAGTTTGTTGAATGATTGTGGAAACAAATCTTGGAGGGTTTCCCTTCAGAGTGAGCATGGCTTTTGATTTGAAAGGATGTGTTAAAATTTTGTTCAAAACACCTATCAAATGACAGGAGTTCTGATTTGCACATATGTCACATAGAGTCAGCAGAATTTTCTCTTCTTGACCCCCCCCCCATTAATCTGTATTAAAGTGGGTGGTACTCAATACTAATTTCTCACACTCTAACTCAGGGGGAATCAAGTCACAGTCAGTGAAAATGGTGTCAAGAAGATGAAATTGCACAAGATCAGAACAAGGGGAAGAAGGTCTGCCATTCAGACCTTCAGAGCCATTCAGGCATGACTAGACTGGAGGAGATGGGGGTGGTGGTGACAAATACCCAGACACACTAAGGCTCCCAAATGGGAACCAGCAATACCAAGTAGTCCTTAGAAGAAAGGAACATGATTTGCCAAATGATGATAAAAAACCCTTTCTTAAAGAAAACATAATCCAACAAAACAAAACAAAATTCCTCACAAGTGCTTTGAGCTATGAATCAAATTAATGAGAACATGAATTCAGAAAAAATATGAGTTTAAAGATGAGATGATAGAATGACAGAGAAGTTATAGAATTAAGGAGGTGGAGGATAAAACAATATTAGAGAACACATAAATAAGAGCCACATAGCAAGTAACAACATAAACATGGCTACAAATAAAATTACAGACCTAGAAGAAGGGCTTGTAAATACAAGGAAACTAAAGGGATAAAAGCTAATAGGCTGGAGTTTCGTACTTGTTTATATTAGCAGAATTGATATCCCTGCAGAAGAGAATTCAGCAAATGGAGCTGGAAATGTATTCATAAATACCATATAAGGAAAGTTTTCTAAAGACAAGTATAATGACATCTATAGATAAAAAGAGTATGCTACGTTCTAGGAAAATTGAACACAGAATATTCAACAATACAAACAGAAATTCCACCTTGGGTCATTGACATTCAAGAACAAAGACAAGCCTTAGCCATTGAAACAGAATTAGAAAAAAAAAAAAGCAAGTTAGGTTGGGCTCAAATGTCTGCACCTTGGCAGTTACAACACAATGTGTCAAACTTCAGTCAAGGATGATACATACTCCAGTCTCTCAGATTCCTGGTGTCGTCTATGATCAGGAAGGGTAGTGTAGCCAACCTAAAGTATCTATTCTAGCATTTCCAAATTGTCTTTGAATTCTAATCCTGTGAGGTGTTGTCTAAAAAGGGAAATACGGGCAAAACATTTGGAAACACAGACTCTCTAAAAGTTTCTCTTTATAATACACATCAGCATATAAATGACTCCAAGGAGTTTTTTTATTAGAGATATTCAATTATCTTTAAAAAAAATTCTTTAACTCACTATATCCTTGAAATTAATTTTACTCTCCAGGATACCTATTAACATCTTGCTAAAATGTTTTTGACGAATACACTGGAGAAATTTTAATCTTTGCCACTCTGAAGTGGAAAAAGATTTAATAACTTAAAACAGTAACTAATCTAAAATTGATTCATATGTATCCATTTTCCCCCTTAAGGACAGCAATAATGTTTTATTAGGCATTCCTCCATTTTAAAGGAAAGAAATCTTACAATCCAGTTCCAGGAAGGAATAGGTACTCAGAGTAATGGTTGGACAGTCACTTTGAAAGTACTAACAGTAAACTCTCTTCTGAAACAGTCATTTGCAATCTTTGTGCGCAGCTCAGTTTCACATCTGCTGTGTGTAAAGGAATGCATCTTTGAAGGCTGAATTCCCACCACAAAACTCTAGACATGGCAGTACTTCACCTCAGTACAAAATGAGAAATCTGAGGAGGTAGACTGAAACTGAACACTGTTTTTCTTCCTTAGGAACTAAGAACAGCGTAACTAGAAAAGCAAAGGAGTAAATAACTTCTCTTCAAAGAAAAAAACAAAGCAAAACCTCTACTGCTTTGCAAACACCTTTGCCTTCTCCAATTTACATAAGTGCCGTTTCTGGTAGTGTGCAAGGACTTCTAATTAGGTTACAAACCACTGCTCTGAACAGTGGAAGACTTTGCTGTCTATTCACATCCTCCCTTATGCTGCTTTGAACTGGAAAAAGGATTTTAATTCAAGACTGACTTGTCTTTATTTCCCTCCCATTTTGTCAGAAGACAGAACTGTGCCCGGAATGCTGAGTGAAAACGAGAGGGAGCTTTCAGCTTTTCGATCGCCTTATATTTGTCTGCCCTTGTAAGATACCACCACTGAGCCGATTGGAATTCTCAGTGGGTTGAGGAGTAACTGACTCAGAGAAGGTCAAAGGGTTTGAAGGAGCAGAGAAGGATGGGACCTTTACAAGGGTTGCCACATAAATAACAGTAAATGCCAGAGAATGCTGCCCTCCACAGGAATGTTAGGGAAAACTGTTCCAGTAAAAGTGGGCTGAACACTGAAAAGCCTACCAAGATCAGTGTTGGCAAGAATGAAAACAACAGGGCTACTCATGCACCCTATCACCCTGCACCCCACATGTATAACATGCACGCCAGCCATTCCACTCTAATGAACTATCTTAGGTTCTCCACATTTGCAGAGGGAGATATGTAGGGATATGCTCCTTGCTGTCTTGTTTGTGACAGCAAATATTTGGAGACAACCTAAATACCCATCAACAGAGGGCTGTAAGCTTCAATTGGGGCATATTCCTTCCATGGATTACTATAGAGTAATTAAAAAGCAACAAAATGAAACAACATGGATTAAGAAGATTATATGGAACTGAATCACATATAATGTTGTAAACTAATGTTACTCAAGATAACCTAATCATCTTTACAACTATGCAATGACATTTTCATTTTTCTTTACAAAAAGTATAATTTGGAGATAAAAGTTACATAAATGTACCTGCTATGGTAGCACTTATAGAAAATTTGAAAACATTAACAACATACAGTGTATGCACCATTTACTAAACTGAAACCTGGGAAGATAAGACTGTAATGACAGCCTGCATAGAGATGATACCATAAAATGGAAAAAAGTGCTGGGAAACATAAACCTAAAATTTAAGATAGCAGTTACTTCTGAGGAAAAGGAGAGAGAAGATCAGGGAGGGGTTTACAGGGTAATTTGACTCTATCGTTGTGTTTTATTTCATTTGTGTATTATACTTGTTATTATAAGGCCTGAAATATATATATATATATATAATATATATATATTTATTACAAAAGTTTATTTTTACATCATTCTGTACATTTTTTGTTTTGGGAGACCTGAAATATTTTGCTGAAAAGAAGTTGATTCAGCTTCACCTGAAATTTATGAAGTTTCTGCCATGTGTCTAGCACAGGGGTCTCCCATTTAGCAGTGGGGAACTATCCTGGAAGAATCTGTGTTTATAAGTGTAATTGAATCTCATTATCTTGAAACATGTGCACTGAACCTCAGGTGCAGCGTGGACGACCCCACATGACCTGTCAGTCACTCAAGTTCCTACCTGATCTCCGGAGGATGCTGTGAGCTCACCTCTGTGCCTAATGGATGTGTGGTGAGAGTGTGTGTGGAGGAGGATCAAAGCAAGGTAGATTAGAGACTTCTAGAAAGGAAATTGAGTTCACTTGGTGTTCTCTACATAAATTCAGCTTTCTACATTTTATGCTTCACATTCTTAGTTTATCAATTTCTTAACAGAAATTGTGTGATTGGATGTGGACACAAGTAAACAAATTCTCAGTTACATACTCATCAGTGCATGTGGCATGAAGAAAGAGGCAAACATTCCTAAATTGGTTTTATTTGGCTATATTGGATAAAATGCAGGGGTCTGTTAATTAAGAGTGCTTAAGCTGAGGCTAGATGCTCCCTTGTGAGGTGTCCAGAGTGGGTGTTAAGCATCCAGTGAGGTTGCAACCCCTGTCAGTGGCTGCCAGCTCTGGCTTCATATTAGTCAGTGAGAGTGTTTAATAAACTGCAGACTCTTGGCCCCACCTCCGAGATTCTGAGTTATTTGATTCTGGATGGGTCCCTGGGTGTTCATATTTAATGCATAGTACTTCCCAGGTGGTTCTGATATACATTCAGCTTGAGAACACTGCTGCAGACCCTGCCTTTGTGGCCCAAGTGCCCTTGACCAGTTTTCAGGAGCAGTGGTTATTTCATCAGAAGAATTACTGCAGGTCCATCCTGTCACGTTTGTGAGCCGACAGAGAAACGGTGGGCAGTAGGTTGGCTCTTCTAACTCTACTCATACAGATATTTATAAGTGTCTTTGATGTGTCACTTCTTGCCCAGATACTCTGTTTGTCTTGGCCCATTCTTCATTTTTTTTCACAACACCAAGAAACAGGCAGGCCTGTGTGATACAGCAAGCTGGGCGGGAGGAGGGTAGCGCCCCAACAAGATCCCCAGAAGATTCATTTGCATATGTCCAGCTAGAAAAGTTAGAGGATGAACTAACATGGAGGAGTTCTCCATATTACAAGTGGTGAGTTGACTGACCAAGCAGAGTAACAACAGCCATAAAAAATTCCATGTGTGAAAAAGTGTGATATTAGCGCCTGAGAATAGGCATCCAGAGATGCTGACTGTAGAGGCAGGTTGGGCCTTGTCATGAAGCAGCTTGTAGAGCATTCTAAGGAATTTGGATTTCATCATGCAGTGAAAAACTGGTTAAAGCCAGTTAGAGGTTTTAGGACGAGAGATGTACAGGAGGTTTTGGCTCTGGGAAGCTGCCATTGGCAGCAATGTGGAAGACGAGAACAGCCCAGGGCCTGACTTCCGGTATTGTGTCACAGGATGAGCAGTGAGAACTCAAACCCAGGTTGGTCCTGCACAAGGGGGCAGAGGACATGAGCTTTTTCTGGAGTCTGAACAAGAGGACTTATGACTACACTACCGTCCACATCTCTTTGAAAGTCCTTTTAGCCATATATTTTATGTCGACAAAAAACCAATATACATAAGAAAGCAAAAAGCCTAACTCTCAAATATCTAACTCTAAATAACTCCAAAATTGAAGAAAATACAACTAGAGGGAAAACAGGTATACATGACAAATAGTAGAAGCAGAAAAGACAATGAAAATGTTCCTTGTTTTTGGAATGCATTGAATTGACTGACAATTGATATATGCTTTTCAATTTAGATTAAATTAAATTACCATATTGCTGCTGTAACTTATTGTAGAAAACTTGAAAAACAAAGCATATACACACACTCAGATATATTAGGATTTTTGCCATTTATGTCTAAGGAGGGTTTAAAAACGTTTTCCTGCCGACCAACAAAGAGGCTATTCTTTTTACATTTCTTTTAAGCCACAATCATTTTCTAGAAAATATTGTGCCTTTTTTTACTTCCTTTTTCTTCACATATAGTAGAATTGTTAGTTCCAAACTTTGCTTTATGAGCAGAAATGAATTTCTAACAATTTACTGTCTGAACTATTAAGATGAGTGATTGTTTTTTATTCATTCTCTTAACAAAATAACTGGTTCAGTCTCTCTCCTTTCATGTTAAAATTTTAACAAATAACCTAAATTACCTATGAGAAGGCTTAGTGTAATTTTAATTACATTTTCAAAAGATATTTGACAAAATGAAATTGAATTGCCAATGTTCTTTTCCTATCAGTCATATTTTTGTATCTTTTAAAATGCAGTGATCCTCTGCTATTTTACTGTGAAGTATGACTGTAAACCCAACCTCTATTAAAAGATTTAATACAGATATAAACATCAAAATGGTAATGAGAATGAAGCTGTATGTTTCTGAGAATCACATTGGGTGAAAACAGAAAAGGAGATGAGTTTTCGGTGTGCCATTTAACCATATCGTAATCCCCTCCTCTACGGGCTTTCCCGCTGATAACTAACATGCCTTTTCTTTCATGAGACCAGAATGATCACATAACTGCCACTTGGTTCCTTGGTTCAATTTCCTGAACTCATTTCACTGCTCTGTTTCTTTCTGTCTACCTCCCTGACAACAGCAGCTCAGACTTTGCCTTGTTAATTTTCTTTCTCAATAGACTTTCCCTGGGTTTTGGAATGGGAACTGTGACAACAATTTATATTCCAGATAGCTAAAACAAAAATGATCATTTATTTATTTTTCAAGGTTTATTTATTTATGCAACAAAAACTGGGGTGTAGGTCAGAGGTGTGTGAGGGGGTGAGAGGATTCATCAAAGACAAAGCGGGGAGCAGAACAAGCAGACCTACTGAAATACACTACTGAGGGGAGCAACAGTTGAGACAAGAGTGGTCTTCTGTGCCACGTGGGTCAGCTCATTGGATGGGGATCGAACTCGTGCTGCAGCGGCTGCAGAGAGTTTCATAGTGCTGTGAGTCAACCGGGTGTGCCACCAGGGAGGGCCTCCAATAATTATTAATTTAGATGAATCTGTGCCTCAGCACATTTTGGCTTAACTGCTAGTACAAACTGTGTTGAGACTTCAAATGCTTAGAGAAAATTGTACTTGTATGCATGACTGGGATTTTAGTCACAAATGGATAGGCTGACCATGAGACTTTACCTTGCAGACCTAAGCTCTGTGGCAGGATACTTTACAAGAACTTAAGAAAAAGATTGTTCTTTTCATTGACAGTAAATTGGAACAAAGTATTGGAACAAAGATTGGCAACATCTATCACCAATTAAAATGTACATTCTTTTCCACTTTGGGATTCTACTTAGAGATATTTGTGCTGTAGGTTCCCTGATGTAAGTACCCAAAAATATATGTTCAAAAAGATTCAAAATGGTATAGATTATAAAGGCAAAACACTATATATAATCTGCATCTTTACTATGGGAAATGCTTAAACATATTATGGTCCAGTTTCACAGTGGAGAGGTAGCCACTATTTATGTACTTATAAAAAAAAAGTCTGAGCAACAAAACAAAGGGATTCCTTGGTGGGGCTTTAGTGTTGTCTGCTTTCTAGCACCCTCCTTTCTTTGATATGGACAATGGGAATTTTATGTGATTAAAAGTATTTTACAACAGAACTTCATGTCCTTCCAATCAGATTGCCCTCTTTGAGTCCCTGTCATATAGCATAGTTACATTAATAAAAGTAAAATTGTATGATGCCACTTATAATAATGTGGAATGTACGCATACAAACACATGAACACCAGAAGGATACATTTGAAACAGTTTAACAGTGGCTATCTCTGGATGGAAGGGTTGAGAGAATTTATAATTCTGATCCATTTTTACTGCTTTGTCAAGAAAACAGATTACTTTTCTAATAATAATGTTAAACAAATAATAATCCTATGTAAACATTAAGGTGGTAAATATGCAAAGATAGCTGAACAGGGGCAGCTATTGGGGTGTGGGCACCCTTATAGGAATCTGCAAAAAGTCCCTGTATTTTCTGTGTGGTCCATGAGCCCAGAGACTTCTCTGTTTTGCCTATTAGTGTGCCCTTTCTGGGGAAATGGTTCCCTGGAGTCCTACTGCCTCTTCATTTTCCAGGACCTGAAGGTTATATCTTAAATCTGGCAGGGGCAGCAAGGATCACCTTCTTCAAGAAGCTTTCTGTAAGTCTTGCAGCCCTTCCTGGTCTGCCTTCTTTATGTTCCTATTACAAAAAATTCACTGCTTTAGAGGAGGTGCCTATTGCCTTTATTTCTATTGATCGTATTCCTTTCATCTCCAGGCAGTTGATGGCAGGAGGTCTTCAGTTCAATTATAGCTGTTCCCAGCTTAGTGCTTCTTTTGTCGTTCTACAGATCTACTGATAAGGAGTAAGAATTTTACTTCTCTATCAAGATTGCAGATAGGGGACTTCTTTGTGCAGTAAAGATCACACAGTGTGCCAAATTGCTTATAGTGGAACATTCCTAGATTCCTAGATTCTACCTGCAACTGCCCCAAGGGAGATTCCTGCTTTCAGATATAATCCCAGTTTCTTAGCATGAAGCACAAGGATCTAAATAAATTTCATTCTACCAGCACACACACACACACACACACACGCAGAATTCTAATCTGATGTTTCTCCTGGTATATACCCACACTCCATCCACCAAATTACTTGTCTTCCTGGAATGCATTATGCATTCTTATGTCCCAAGAATAATTGGTACCAACTGTGGTTCAGTGGTATTCAGAAGCAATTAACCCATATTCATTTTCTCCTTCCTTTGCATTTTGATTTAATGATGCTTGACTCTAAATAGTTTCTCCCATAGAGGGAGAAAAAAAGACTCCAGCAAGACAGTTGGAGAAGGGTCAAACCCCAATGGTGTCTTACAATACTATGAGCTTGTCATGTTCCGTGTTATTGCCCACTAAATTTTCACTGGGGTGTGCTCCATGTGAGTCACTGTAGAAGGCCTCGCTGAAATTGTAAACGATTAAAAAATGCATATTTGCTTTCCTCGTATATGTTAGGGTTCCAGAGGAAAAGCAATAGTTGTGATTCACTGTTTAATTTTTGCTTTTGCTAGTAGAGGATGAAGTTTATTTCCATTCTTCCTATTTTTAGTTTCACCTTAATATTTATGCATGTAATTATCTGAAATTTTGTCCCTGTGGGCTAATTGGGAATTATCCTGTGGTGCTCAAACTATCACTCACATTAACTCTTAATTTACTAATTGGCTTTTGGGCACAATGAAAGGATTAAAAAATTGCAGAGAATAAATTCAGAGTAATTTTACAGTAGATAAGTAAGAAAATATATCAGTCCCGTTCACAGAGCACATATGTCTAAGGTATTTGCAATTCTCTACTGAACAAACATCAGGAAGTGATACAAATAGCTCTTTGACTGGCATGTTGTGATCTGGCTACTTTCTGTATACCACCTTGGCTTCAGATGTGACATATCGTCAGATATTTAAAGGTACAAAATCTTTTTCAGCTCCATTACAAATTTAGATGGGCAGTAGATATCCTGTTCCATATGAAAGTAGTTGAACAGATAGATCTTCTGATTCACTGACCACCTAAGTTAAATTGGATCCCCTCTGAATATTTTTGCCATTCTGCTGAGACAAGAGCTTTGACAATCAAAGGTATGGCTGATTGAGAGAAACCCCGTAAAGCACATATGGAACTCTTCCTTCCAACTCAATACAACTTGAGCCAATAACCTGGTAGTAGCTTGTTTCTTAAATAGTAGAGGAACAAATTGGGGTACCTTACTTGAGTGGCCAGTGGGCATCTTCACTGAGTGCCTCCTGAAATGGAAAGGTAGTCTCTCCTCTTAGGAACCATTCATGAGACAGCACATATGACACCTTAACAACAAGGTGCTTGTTCAGATTTGAACCCATGAACTTCTTTCTTTCCTCTCAGAGCTCTTCACAATAACAAAAAAGGCTAAATATAAGCAGGGCGAAATGTTCAACTGTAATAGTACTCAAGTAAATATAAGTTAAAATGAGATTCCATATTTTGGTCTGTCAAATTGGCAAGAGTAAAAATGATAACTTTCACTGTTGATCAAAAGGAACAGTTACACTCAGATGGGAGGGTACTAATGTAAAATGTATTAGTCTTTCTGGAGGGAATTTTGTATAGCAGAGCATTAAGATATGCATATTCTTTGATCAGAGAATCTACCTTCTAGGAAAGGTAATTGAGGATATAAGGAAAGATTTAGTGACAAAGATGTTAATTGTGGTGGGGTTTATAATACTGAAAAACACGAAATGACTAAAGAGCTCAACAGTTGGACACCAGATAACAAAATTAATGTAATGATCATATTGTGACATGATCTGTAGTCATGGAAGACAATATTGAAGAGATTATTGATACAGGAAAAAGTTCGTAATAACATTTTGTTAAAGAAGCCAATTAAATATTAGAATGTTGCATATATTCTAACTTTACTAAAGAAAGTTTGTAGATACACATCTGGCTAAAAATAGACTTGGAACTGTGTACCAAAAACTTAACATGACAAATAGACATGATCTAGTTGTCTGCATTTTTTGAACTTTCTATATATTTATGTTAGTGAATCAACAGAACAACTCCTAATATAAATTAGTAAGTATAGAAATGCATGGAGAAGCTAAGTCATAATGTGGCTCTGACAATGATCACAAGTCAAGAGTTCTGTGAATCAGGACAGACACTGTTTATTTCTTACTTCACTATCCATTTCATCCTTTGCCTCAGTTTTAACACATAAGTTTTAGCTGGGTACATTGTTGCTCACCACAAGAGGGCAACTGCCATTTTTCCTGCAGGTCCAGACTGACTTCTGACCATTCACATGTGTGGAACTTGATGAACTTCCATGAAGGGGCATGGGTTCAACACTTCATGTTAGCTTTTTCCTTCTCATGTGAACATATTGGCTGGAAACTGCCCCACCCCCACCCCTTACAGATAGGCCCATCACCTGGAAGCCAAATGTGGAGGATGGCAGAAGAGAAAGACAGCAGGAGGGTTCCTTGTGACATGTGGAGGCTTGAGTCAGGTGTGCACACTCATTGGCACACTAGTTCATATCACAGAAACATACATTTCTGTTCATTTGAACCATGCTTATTTTGGATTTTTCAGTTATTTGTAGTCCCTCCTGAGCTTCACTAGTACACCAAATTGTGGCTGTTGCCAACTGAAGGACTTTGCAAAATTAGTTATTCAGAAAAAGAAAATATTTGAATCATCCAACCATCCTTTCACATGACCATCTGAGCACACTGAACTTCTTTGATTTCTGGATGACTCTCATTAGGGATATAAACTTTTTTTTTTTTTGGCTACGGCAGTAAAGACAACTTCAAATGCTCAGTGAGCCAATTTGGAGGCAATAACTGCCAAATGTAGTTCTTAATTACAAGTTAAGCATTAAATGGCTGTGAAAGATGATGAAAATAATGACTTTTTTATATTAGTGCAAATGTGGCTTATTAAAATACATTTAGGGAAAATGAGTCCATTACTAAAGGAAAGTTCATCATCATCTGATATGTATTGTTTAAAGATTTTTTACCAAAGGAACTTATCTGTGTACTGTTTATGACCTTGAGAGAAAAATTATACTGAGCTCTGAAAAAATGAATACAGGGATTCTTTAGCATTAATTCATATTGTTTTAAAATGAAGAGGAACAGTGTAGTTCATACTCTAAATAAATAGCATGATCTATTATTATTTTTTTTCAGGACATGATATTTATTTCCTCAGATTTTGTCATTGTGTGGCTAATTTCCAAGGGAGTGTGACTGGGTGCTTCAGGATTTAAACCTTCACGATATTGAAAAGTTGATTTTGTTAGTGTTGTTTAAATAACAACACTCAGGCATTTCAAAATGATTTTTGAAGTGGTTGTGAAAACACAGGCAATAAAAGGACACAACATTAAATCTTCCCACCCCCAGCTGTAAGACATGATTAAAAAGAAAGCAGCAAGAGTTAAAAAAGGAAAACAATCTTGGTGAAAGCTACCCCCTTTTTCTTACTTTATTTTTCTCTTTATCAATGCAAATGTTCATGTTTTCATCTCTGTAGGATTCTTTCCTCACTGCATTCCACAAACCCAGAGAAACTGGCTGGAACTCATACAAAACCTCTCCTGCTACCATATTAGGAATCAAAATGTGTAGCAGAAACCCACTGCCAAGTCGAGATAATCAACAGGGAATGTCTGTGCCTTCAAGCCAAATGAGTGCAGAAAAAATGATCAAGGCAGCAAAATAAATAATAAAACTGAGGACTGGCTTAAGATTATGGTCTTGTTATATCCTCCTCTCTGAAAAGTTGTGCTGGAAATTTCTATACCTCTTAGCCATTCAGGTATGAGAGCCCAGTGAGTTCTAATTTCACTGTGGATATAATTCACTCTGCATAGAGCACAGTGAAATCATATATCTTTGCCACATTAACTGACATCAAAAACTTTGTGTGGTTGCATGCCTCATAAATCTTCTAGCATAATACTAAACTAATTCTGGAATACTTTAAATTTTAGATTTAAAAAAAAACTTTTGCAAAGGGCCTATGAGTGTATGGAAGCTAATAGAAATATTCTGGTTATATTGTTTTCACTCTCAGTGACATTGGTTAGGATTAGTCATGTTTTTCTTATTTGTAGGTAGCACTGGATTCCCTCACTTGCTTAAATAGAGATATATTTTTTAATTATATGTGCTAAATTAATAGATGCTTCACACCACAACACAGTGGCTCTGGAATCCTAGCAAGGGATAGGTGGGGATTATATAGTGAAGGCTGAGCAATTCTTTAGTAGATTGAACAGACTATTCTGTTTTATTAAGACAGTAATGATTACACCTGAGAATGTAATGCTGTAGAGATAAGAAGTTTGACCTTGCAGCCACATTTTGTAAGTTATAAAGGAGGCAGAAGTAAGAAATGAGGAGACCAGAGAGCAGTTGTTTTCATAAGCCAAAACAATACGTGACAGGAGCCTGAGTGAGATCATAATTGTAGACTCAGGATGAAACAAAAAATTGGAAGCTATGACAAAGTAATTTGTGTATAATAACTCTCTAGAATATTGTAATTATCAGAGGAATAACAGACCCAGGGTCCAACTGCTTCTGTCCATATTACCTGGACAAAAAAAAAGGGGGGAGAGGGAAAGAAATTGAAAAAGAAAGGGAAAAATGTGGTCTAGGAGATGCAGAGTTACAGAAACAAGCCATCTAAAATGCCTTCCTCGTATTTGCAAAGAGACTTTGCAAAGTAAGTTTCCTGGCTCTTCTCTAGTATGAGTCTTTGTCACGTCTGTGAGGAAGACCTCCTTCCAGCCTTAATGCACAGGAGGGCATGAGCTGAATCATCTCTGCTAATTAATTCGCTTAAAGTCTCAGTAAGAATGCGCACTGGATCTGAAATCACTGCTCTTTCCAATAATCCTGCTAATGCCAGTCTAAACAAAGTATCTGCGCTTCTGGAATGCTCCTCCTTTTCAGGGAAACTTAGCAACAGCTTTACTGGCTCATTTGCTTGTTCAGTCTTCAGTGTGAGCAATTTTTATTCAATAGTTTTTAGATACCCCAAGGTTTGGGACGTTGAGCACATTATCTAGCCACCTTGGCCTTGGCAAGGAAAAACTGTTGCCTCATTGTCAAGGAATAGGCCAGAAATGCCCATTGTTGGAAGGACAGAGAAAAGGGTATCCAAATATCTAGGACACTACTGCCATCTCCTGTTCAGAGTGGATTCTCCAGAACTGTCTTTAGATACATATTTATTTAAAATTCAAGTGCCATAGCCAGCACAAACTGACTCCTGGTGAGTACAGCCTCTTCTGGAAGCAACAGCTTTTGGTTATGGCCAGTGTTAGAAGGCAGTGTGGCATTAAAATAGAAGGTACTATTTTCTGTAGGAGAAGAGAGCTGCAAGCCGAGGTCTTATTGGAGTGTAGACATGGTCAAAGACAAAGGAAAAGATAGTACTGTGATGGACTCTGAATGTGCTTAGATGAAAGACATGAAATGCAAGCTTTCTCTTCATGGGCATGGATAAGAGAGTGGAAGAAACAGAAAAAACTGAAACCCTCTGATTATAGGAGGGCTCACCAAAGGAGCCTTGATATCCCTCAGGATCATGGACAACTGTAGATTTCGCCCCTACCTAAAAGGTCAAGGGGTGGCATAGAACTGAGTATTTGCATCGCTGATATTTGAAGTCATTTTAATGGCACAGTAAATGTGGATAACTATTCTAGGGTTCAAGCTTTCCTTTGCTCTCACAGCTTCCTACTAGGGTTTGGGAAGCAATTGCAGAGGGCAACTAGGTAACTGGGCTGGTGGACATGTGGCAGACAGCTGGTGCCATCGGTTAGGGCTAAAGAATCATGACAGGAGATCATCATCAAGGTTGGTGCCATGTTGGTGAGAGGGCCTCTTCCCAAAACCAAAAGAGGCTATTTGGATGAAACAATTTTCAAAAGAGTTCCTGAAGCTAAATTTAACTTGATATTACTTATTATTAATGGGAGTGGCCCACACAGTATGATTAATCACAGGTAACAAATCACCCCAGGGGGAGTTCTAGTGATAAACCCTGAGAAAAGAGTGAGTCATGGAGGAGGAAAATGGAATACAGATTACCTGACTATTTGTCTAGAGCACTAACTTCGAGCCATGGGACATGTGCCACCAGACAATAAGGTCTTTAATTAATTACCTGTTAGTATAATTGCGCAGTGTGAAAATGCTTTTTATCCCCTCTAGATAGAGTTAAGAACTGCAGCTTGCAGTAAACTGGTTTCTAAGCATACTCACAAGGGTTCTGCCAAGTCAGGAATGCATTCTGAACTTAAGCTTCACCTTAGTGATATGTCCCTGAATCACATAGCATGAATGCCTCAGATGAAAGTGAATTCTGCAGATAAGTTGGTTATGTGAACCCTTGGTTTTGGGTCTGACCTCCACCTGGTTAAGAAATAACTCACAGGTGAATTCAATCCTTTTGCTCTTAATATTGTAGTGTAGATTCTCCAAGGGGATGGTGAGAAGCATTTATTGACCAGAATATTTGCAGCAGCTAATGTGAGGGAGTAGGAGGTGTTTGGGGGCAAAATTTAAATTTGGGGGCATAGCACAAATTTGATTCTTGTCCAAAAAGGACCATTCCACTTAATAGTTCTATTTCTAGTTTTTCATTTCTAAGGAGAGTAGAATGAATTATGCTAAGTTCAACCTTATAATTTAGTCTGCATTCATGGGAACTGCATAAGGTAATTGAGGCCTATAACCAGACAGACAGCAATTAGAGACTACACTGGTATTTGATACATTAGCTTTATTGGGCACCCATAGTTCTGCTGTTATTGTATGAAATCTGTATTCAGAGCCAGGTTCCGTGGCAGTGTTGTTATTATACTTATCCCCGGAGCTCTGGCTTCAATTCTAATCTATAAGAGTAAATTGCTTTCCAAAGACCATTTAAATATGACTCAGCTTAATATCTTTAAAGAAAACACACATATATTCAGCAATATTCTCACCCACATTGGTTGGAAAATGTCAGGTAACATTGTTTTTGTCATCAAGCAACTTCTGAAATAGATGTTCTCTAACTTTAGCCTTCACTGGAATCACCTGGACAACTCACTGAAGCAAAAGGCTGCATCCCACTCCCAGGTGCAGTCGATCTCTGTGGTGCTGAGAAGCTGCCTAACAGCCGCCCGTGTGGATGGCGCGGTTGTTCTGGGCCTGCTCTTTAAGAATCCCTGCTCTAAGAAACACCTGTCTCTCTCCCTCACTTCTCTTTTAATATTTACATCACTATAATCCCCACTCAGGTCTATTATGGGCTGAACTGTGTCCCCCACTTTCCGTATGTTGAAGTCCTAACCCAGGGTATCCCCTAATGTGTCTTTGTTTGGAAACTGGGCTCTTATGCAGGTAATGAAGTTAAAATAAGACCCTTGGGTTGGGCCTCATCCAGTTGAAGATCTTAATGTAAAAAGGCTGATATTTCTGAGGCATAGGGTTGCTGGTCAGCAGAAGACCTGCGGACTTGAGGGGTTGATGCTAACTCTTTCCAAAGTCTCCAGCCTCCTGGTTCTCCCTGCTAACATCTTCTAGGGACTTGCTAACCTCCACAAAATCGTGAGTAAACTAATGTTCTATTACTTCTGTAGTTCTGTAGAAGGCTAGTATAAGTTCTCATTGCCATTGCAGTCCTGGTTGAAAACTGAGGACCTTTCCTTACAAATGTTTTCCAGTAAGTGAAAACACTGGAAGAACAACTGTTACTGGTTTTTCTCACATATAAACCATACTTAATGCTTTTATCACCACTTATCCATATGTATTGGGTATTCATAGTGTGTGGGAGCTACTCTTTGCCATGAAGAGACATTGTGGAGACCACATTTTGAGTTGCCTTTTTACTGCTTTTGTTTGTGGCCAGTGTTAGAACAAAACCAGCTGTATTTTTCCCAGTGTCTGGACTATGGTTTAACTGGAAGAGATAATTCAGGTCCTTAATATTCTGGGGAGTCATGTGGAATCTCCTGGAATATTTTGATTACTGAATGCTTTATAAATACATCAGTATTGTTGGATATGGTGCCTTATTATCTTCATTTTGACTTTTCCCTAAGCCCTGCCTCACACACGGAGGATTTAATGAGCTTTCACAGAGATCTCTACATCAAAACAACTCTTGGGGAGCCATAAGCTTTACTGAGCTTGCTCTCTTTTCATCTTTTGTTGCTGTTTTTTTCTGCTTCCAGCATTATTGTGATTGAACTTAGGGGTCTGTTTAGGTTTGCAGCATAGAGGAAACACGTGTGAAAATTTGCTCTGTGTTGGCCTTCCATCCACACGGGATATTTCTCAGGCTGCCTTGTTTTGAGTTAGCTTGGAGAACAGAAATTAGAGCCTTCAGAACTGATCAACCCTAGATAATCACTGTATAAAAGACCTTGTCAAACTTGAAACACAGATTTTATTTGCAATAACTTGCAACCTTGAACTTGTGTTGAGCCTGGAAGCTCACACATGTTTAGATGGCAGCACCTACTGGCCGAGTGAGGGATGGCAGCTCTAGACAGGCTTCCAGACCCAGGGAGCTGTTGCCAGGGCTTGTGTTTGGTGTTATGAAAATTGTTTGTGGGGTATTTCTTATTTGAGCCTGCATGGTGTGAAATGTAGATTGACTCAAGCTAGGGGGTTACCTCCAGTGTCGATGGTTCTGTGAGGGCTCTGTAGTCTGCAAGTACAGAAGTTCCCAATTAGCTAATAGTGTGAGGAGAAAATTCCAGAAGCAGTCATTCCACTTTCTTTCTAAAAAGCTTGAAATTTAATTGCTGTTGTTTTTAGTATCTGCTTTCTATATGGCAATCTACTGATAAATGAAACACATTGAAAATTCTTTGTACAGATATCTGCTAACCAAGACAAGTATTTGGAAAACACATGAATTCTAGAATGGAAACACGCAACAAACCTAAATTTTGTCACAGGTTACATCAACAGGGGATTGTGTTACAGCTTCATGACTGATATGTGAAAGAATGAGACATTCTACCATGTTCTTGATATATGGTAATCATGATCAATCACGAATTACTTCATTTTGGTTAATATTTCAATGCAAACAACAGCATTAGTCGCTCATTTGACATTTTTATTTTTTCAAGGTATTTTGCAATATTACATGTCATATTTGATTAGCCAGGTGGCATTAGATTATCTTACAGAGGGGTAAGAGACACAAACTGAGGAGGTTTATCCAAGGTCATGTTTATTAGAGCTGGTTGCCAGATAACGTGCCTCTAACTGCTACTCTAGTCTTGCTGGGTTGATTATTTGAATTTATAATTTATGGCCCTATACCAGCCACCTTAAAAAAAATCCCTGAAATATTAGGATCCTAGGATTCTAGACTTTCAAAGGAGTTGGGGACCACAGTGAAGGAGCAGGAATTGATGTTGCCAATTGACTAAATAGGCAGAATATGGTTAAGATTTTCTGAAGTTACATTGTTTATTTTAGTTTCCTGCATTGTTTATTTGTATGAACATGTTGAACTGGACAGGGATTTGAAGTGCAGGTTCGTAGAGTGGCTAGAATGGCTATGAGGAAAAATTTTGTTAAAGGGTATCCCTGTTAACAAAGTCTCCTTGATTCCCAGTATCAGAGTTCCCTCTATTCAAACTTCACTTTTAATAAAACACACTCATTTTGTATGCCAGACCTTTTCATTTTTAAATATTAATTTAGGTCAGATCTTTCAGAAAAATGTTCCTCATCAAGAAATGCTGTTTGTCAATGTTTTGTTGAATTCCTATTGTTGATAAAACATTATATAAGTTAATATTAATTTTATCATATTTTAAAATCTTTTATTCTTGGCATCTGGGATAGAGTTAACTGGAAGAGTTAATTCAGGTCCTTAATATGCTGGGAGTCATGCTCACATACTACTGTTTTGTTTGGAAGATATTTATTGACTTTTAATCCATATATATATGTATATATATATGTATGTATATACTTATACATACATATATATATAACTACAAAAGGCATTAAGACACAAGTACCATATGTAATAAGTGGTCTCTTTTGTCATTACAATTAAATTTGTCTGACAGTACAAAGGGAGGGTAAGTTAAGCGACAAGAATTGAACATTATAACTGACAAGATTTTTTGAAGTCTGTACTTGCTTCAAAGTCTAGTTAATTATTAAATAGAAGGTAGCAACTGCCATGAACTCAGCATGGTTCTTAGTATTCTATCGACAAGAGGTATGATATGACATGAGGTATGAAATTCTCCCAATAGCGTTTGAACAGATTTCCCCTAGCAGTTCAGAGGTGCTCAGCCTGTGCTGTAACCTTGCGTGATAAAATATAATAGATGACAAACGGAATGTAATGGCTAGTGGCAGGAAAAGTATTTTGAAATAAATTCAATCTTTTAGCTTTAAGCAACAATTCAGACAGAATCCAGGGTTTGTAGCATAAACATAATCTAACCTCATTCATTTCCCAGACTAAAAATTCACCAAAATTCTTTGGGACATATAAACTTTAGGATTATATAGAAGTTAGCAAAAGAAAGCATCTCTACTTTTCCTATATTGAAGCTGTTGTGATTAGTTCATCAACAAGAATTAGAAAAATACATCAGGGTGGTTCCTTTTAAGAACTCAACTCTACCTTTAAGACTTGCAACATGGGTTTTTAAACCAAAGAGTTAAAAAAAATTATAATTGGTGACATTCAGAGGATGACTTAGACCTTTCTCAGTACCAAACCATCTTCTTTCTAATGGGGGTCCTGCCTGCTGTTTTGACCCTTTTCCCAGACTGTCTTCTACCCCACACCCAATGTGACATTCCAATGTCTAAAAAGACCTCCTTGTTGTCATAGTTATACATAGTGTGTAATACAATACACTTCTTGCCACAGCCTCTAACCCCCTACGAGAGCTGTTTCCCGCTTTCCCCTGGGACCTAATTGCCTACATATTTCCAGTGGTGCCCCATGTCTAGCCATATCAGATTTCTGGATCATCCTCAGTCACACAGTTTCTAGTGAGACAGTCATCTCAGAATCTGACACTTTTCTTTTGGCTGAAATTCTTTCCTCCATGTTTTCAAAAGTTCATGTTCACTAGACTCAATTTGGCCCTCTGTATTTAACCTCTACTTTGTTGTAGCTGATGTCATTTAGGTTCATAGTACAGTAAATTAAAAACAAATTGTGTTTGTATCTCAAGCTTACTATAGCTCTCTTCCTACTACAATATACATTCCTTAAGGACAAACTGTCACATTAACCTCACTAGTTCTAGTATCTATATTGTACTGACTGTCATTAAATAAATGTTTCTTAAATATTTGTTGTTAGATTATCTGCAATCTTTTAATCAAGTCACAAAAAAAAATTTCAGCCATAATTTTCTAGGTTTAACCCATGACTCTATCCCTTATCCTCGATATGTAACTTATAAAACTTCTATGCTTTAAGATCTATTTCTTCATTCTCAACTTAAAAAATGAATAAAATTGTTTCTTATGACATTTGAACTCTTTCTTGCAATATAGGCCAAGTATCTGTATTTTTAAATCTTCTAAGGTGGCTCTGTACTAATAGAATTAATATTAAATTTAATACTTACAATATTATGCTACAAAATATTTTCTTAGCATGTATTCAAATGAAATATAAAGTATCAAATTAGGGCAGACAATGTATCAACCAATCTTCTTTGGCATGGATTATGTTAGAAGATAATTAGCTTTCATTATAAGGCTCTCTTACTGTCTCCTGGGAATTTGCTAGCCGACTCTTGGGATCCTATTGGAAGTATTAAAACATTTGGTTTAGAAATGGCCCTAGCTAACTTCAGTCTGAGCACTACCCAATTAAAAATTATATTCCTAGGAATAGGAATTTAGTGTATGAAGTATTCAGTATTTTGCAGACATAAAACAATAATAAATTTTGTCTTGTAAATGATAAAAGCCTTCTTAAATTTATTACTATGGATTAATTTAGTAGATCTGGCTACTTGCTTTCTTTACTGAGTGGTATGATGGTATGATGAGACTTTAAATTTACTATATTATTTTATCTTTGATATGCTCTGCACCAACTCAAGTTGGTTTTTTCTTCCCTTTACATTATCCTTGTACTTTTTCTCCCTTCATTATATTCTTTGAGTAAAGTGTATGCTACACATCAATAAGAAAAAAATACATTTACTTCATGAATTAAAGAAGACCCTGCTAGTATCGATAATACATGTTGAACTCTCTATTTTATAACAAAAGTCTGTACCAAATGTTGAGTGACTTTTCCACTAATTAATCTACAACTAAATTATTGAAAATTACTGTTGGATTTCAAACATGATTGATGTCTCTTCTATAACCATTCTTCTTTTCAACTTCTTTTTACTTTTCTTTTCTCCTTTATTTGACAAATGTGTCCAGAGCCCACTCTGTATCAGATCCTTTAAAATCATCTTAGTGTTAAGAAGACCATAAAATTGTGTGATGTATAAAAATAGTTTTCAAAATTCTTACAAGAGTCATCTATTTAACCTTTATTCTGTTGATAATTATGAAGGTAATTTTACATAGGCGAATTCATTCAATGACTGGATACATACAAGTGTATTGTATAGATATTTCACAAGTAAGATTAAACTTACTGTCCAGATGTCTTAGCATAAACCAAATCAGTCAATTTGTATTCTAATTGTTAAGCATCTTTAAATGAATTCTGCAGTGTGTCACCGTCTAAGATGCGATAGGAGAACAAAGAATGAGTTATATGTCATCAACCTCTGATTGGTACTGAGCTTTATGAGTTTAAATGGGTTCATATTTGAACGTTGAATCATCCTGAAAACCATTTTGTACACTGTCACAGCTATCTACCTCTAGCAGGTTAGACCTGACTTACTGTTGAGGCTGCTTCTTGTCATTTTTTGCAGTTGCATTTTTACTGTTTACAATTTTTCTTTCTCAGTAAAAGCTATTTTTTTTTCCATTTTGACAACTGCTTTGCTGATGTCCCAAATCATATTCAAATCTGCTGGTCTACTGCAATTTGAGCTAATACCTACTCATATACCCCAAGCATATGAGTGTTTGTCACCCAATATCTAAACAATATGAAGAGTTTTATTTGTCTGACTTTAAATAATACATGTACCCAGATGCTGAGGCATCAGAACAAATTACAACCGAAAAGTAGATTACCTCTTCAATGCAGTCCCTTATTAATTAGGCAAAGACAAGGTATACACTGAAATGGCAGCTGTTTCCATCTCTCATTTTCCCAGAGTGGAACATCAGGATTTAGCAGAAGTGTACATACCACAGGAAGTATACATACCCTTCCCCAAAGGGTAGAGAAAATCAGAAGTTTTGGGGGCGGCAAGAAACTGCAGACAGGAAGGCTGGTAGAAGTCTGAAGAAATGCTTTTGGTATTGTCTACCCAGACAAGGTTAGCCTGGGTGTCCTCTGATTTCTTTATTAACTGATCAAGTTAATCTTAATTAAAATGACTGAGTTATCTCATGTCTTATAGATTGATATATCAAATTGACATCAGCATAAGTTGGTTTACTGCTCCTGAGAATTCTTTCTTTACCTTTACTTTGTTCCTTACTCTAATAAATTGTGTATGACATTGTACATCATTGCATATCAAATGGCAGTAAAGTATTTTTTACCTTCTGGTCTCATTTGCTATAAAAGAGTGCGTGAACAAGTGTAATAAGTTACAGATCAACAGTCAGCTTTTTTTGCATCTGATAGTTTCACTACAAATTATGAAACCTTTTTTCAGAAAATGATGTAATTATTGCGTTCAGATTGTTGTTCAAAATATATTCCATAGAAACTTGCATAGTTAGAGTATTTCAAACATATTTAAAAAGATTGAAAAGAGGACCTCCATGAAGGTTATGTCACAAAATAGCTCAATGTTCTTGCTTGGAGAAACAATCATTAAAAACAAGTTGTTATAATTTGGCTCTTATGATACTCATTTTTTGTTTGAAGAAACATTATCTTTGTAATGAATGTGCTACAGATATGGCAGATTTCAAGTAAGAGTTTACAATGTACACGAATTGGGTAGCTTTTGGTAATGAATTGCCATGTAACTTACAAAATTGCCCTACCAATGGGCTTATTTTTCACTTGTGACACCTAGCATCCTTCCCATTGTCTCCTAAAACTCGCATGCAGGTGAGTACTTCTTGGTATTTTCAAATTTGATCACAAACTGTCCTGAATAAAAATAAATCCATCCATTTCTCTCACTTAAGTGGTGTAATCATGTGCAATTCTTTCGGTCTATTCAAAGCTGTTGGGGGATCAACTAAAGATTCTATTTCAATGATTACAAAAGATAATGCTCTATTTTCTTTACTCTGAGCAACATCTTTTCCACATTCAGAAAATAATGAAAATAGGACATTTTAGCTCTTGGCCATCTCCCTATTTTGGAATTAATATTTTGGGATTAATGACCTATGGACTGTGTCATTCTTTATAAAATTAGGTTTTTAATTCCTAGGGGCTTTTAAGAAATATAACTCTGACATCCCCAGATGTGTTTCAGAAATGGAATGAAGTTTTGAAAGCTTTTTTAAAAAATAGCTTTGAAAAATACAGTGGCCCTTATTTTTATCTTTAAGCTGGTGTTTCTCAAATGCATTATTTTTCAAACTTTTACCACAATAATCCAGGATTGTTAATATATAGATACTGAAGTCACTGTTCTAGAACTATGTATCAGATAAACATGGGGAGCCCTGGGAACCTGCACTTTTTATCAGGTATTTCAGATGATTCTGATGTGCTCTAGTGGCTGTGACTCATGGTGAAAGTAGCAACTACCACGTTGTTCCAGACATAATTTGCACTGGCTGTCTGGAGAAAAGCAGATGGAAGGTGGTAACTTCAACGTGATGATCTTGGAAATTGAGCTCAATCCTCTACTAATGCAACCCAAGAAGTATCCAATTGTGTGCTATTACATGTGCAAAAGCAGTTGAATCTCTTCAGCATTTTATGGTGAGATAGAGAGAGAAATCTAGACATAAATATATGGCTAGAGTGCGGGATAGAATGATGACTCAGCCAGACAAATGTGATTTGTATTTTAGTTCCCGTCTCTATAATCATGGGCAATTATTTCAGCTCCTAAAAGTTGTTTCCTCATCTGTACATTAACACACAGTAACCTTTTAGGGTTACTGTGGAGATTATGTGGGCTATTATCTGTATAACACCACAGAGCTAGAGTCAAATCCAGCACTTAGGAAATAGCAGCATCTTAAATTTAACTAAAAAAAATTTAGTTTTCACAGGTTGTCTTATTTAATTTAGGGGCTAGTATGTCTATTGAATGAATCAAAAGTGGGTAAAGTATAGATATCTCCTATTAGCAGTTTTGGTGTGATAAAGATTCATATCTTTAGATAAAAACTGGTTATTTGTGTTGCTAAAATATTTGGTCAGTAAGGGAGTCATTCAGTAGTTTGCTGGCAAACTAGTTTTCTTGAGTCAAGAAAGTAACATTTTCCCATTTTAATTTTTATAGGATTTGTCAATGTTTAACAAGTTGACTTAAATACAATTAATTTCTAAGTAGGAAGAATCATGGGTCACTAGGGTAGTGGGGTAAATCTACCCAAGCATATTTTCATAAGTACAGAAAAGCAAGGCTGATGGCATTGTGGATGCATTCTTAATGGCAAAATGATTTCCTTTGGAATTTATTATTTAGATGGCAGGATTTATGCATACCATTGGTTTTTCAAGTAAGGATCGAATGTCCTTGTATAATTATTTTCATAACATATTAAACTCTGGAAATTGGGGTTAAAAAAAATCTGCTTTTTTTTTTCCTGTGAATAGAACATGGGGAACTTTCATACAAATTTCCACTACAACAAAATTTATACTCTTTCAACCACATGATTCTTACCCTGAAATTAGTGTTTATTTTGAAAGAAGCAAGACAATACATATATATGTATGTTGAAGAGAAAAAGGGTATAGGTAATGGCATCAGTATCAAGTTGGAGTCCAAGATAGTGGGAACAATGTTAAGGGTACTGAAGATATTTTCTTACTTGGCACTCACAGTGGCTCCCCAGAGCCATATACAATACTTGCTTAAATATTTGTGCAATGCCATGTAGTTGACATCAAAGAAAAAGTGTGCATAGGCTGTAGAAACTCTTTGTCTTAAGCAAAATGATGAGATAGCAAAAATTTGGATTGATAATTAAAAATGCTAAATAAGAAAAAGCAGCTATCTTTAAGAGGGGTTAGAAAATGCCCACTTATATATATGATAAGCCACTCTATTGCCCAGCAATTACTTGTATGTACAGCATAAATAGTCTGGGTTTATACCTGGTTAAATATTATAGAAATTTCCAAGATCACCTAAAAGGTATTTAAGCTTCTACCCTAGCAACTTTTATTTGGGCATTTCTTAGATTTATGGAAGAAAAGTGTACTAACATTATAAACACCTTCAAAAATAAATCTGAATTGTCATCATCAACAAAATGTATATGAAAAAAGAATTCTGAACATCTTCCTTAGTCACTTGCATATAGAAAGAATAGAATAAGACAGTGATGGTACTGACTAGAAATATTAAGAATATCTTCATGACTGACATTTAAATAGCATCCTACTTGAAATGATCTAGAATTTTATTAATCTTTATAGTGATTTTAATAGACCAGATTTCTAAATCTCATTTAATAAACAAGGATAGCTGATTTAAAGATGGAAGAGACTTGTATATCAAATAATTTTTCACTTGGGGGCTGGTGTCTAGGCAAGTTGGTTGACTTGCCTGTGGTCATGGTTTTAATTATGATGCAATTATAGTGGGAGCTCAGTAGAATGACCCCTTCATTTAACTTAACTAGGTAGAAAAAGTGGCAGATATTATAAATTACCGCTAGATTTTTTAGTTGCTTTTCTGGTCACTGCTGTCCTTGAGTTACTATTTCTTAAGCAAGAGCGTATAATAATGTGGAAAAAATCTCTCTCATGATAGATATTGAGTTAGCTAAAATATTCAAAGATAAAGTGGGCAAGGGGGTGAGAATAGAGATAAATTGAGATAAATGAAAAAAGGGCAGGTTGCGATGTTGGCCATAATTGTGATTTGCAGTAATATGTGTGTCTCCAAGCGCAAGTTTACCTCCTTTATCCACATAACGCAGGTGACTGGACAAACAACGTTATATCTAACGTCTCCAGAATGGCTTTATAAATCACTGCAGTAGGTTATTCTTCCAGTAGAGTATCTTCCACAGATCTGAGATCAACAGTGGGAGAGAAAGCTGGAAGGGAGTGTGTAGTGGAGGGCTGCAGAAATGCTGGCCGTGCACAAGATGGCGGAAGAAAGAGGAAGTGATGGAGAAACGGAAATGCCTGAGAAGCACTGTGGCATGGCCAGACCAGGCTCTCCAGCCCTTAGACAAAAGGGATGCCTGGAAACTGCTAGGTTGAGGGAAACACACTGAGAATGCTAGTAGAACACTAGGTTATCAGATTCCCAAACAATAGTGAATTTTGGGGATATAGTTATAGTTTTTATCAAAAAATACACAACACTGAAGATAGTCCTTGCAATAGCAAATAAATGAGTAAAATGGGATGAAAAACCTTCAAAGGCATATGTGGGTGAAAGTGTGCTTATTCCCAAAGGAGTCATCTATTTGCAGAAATTTTCTTTTGATTGGATATTTATTATTTCGAAATATAAGTGTTATATACATAAATGTGTAACAAATGCATTTTTGTCAAGTGTAACAAATGCATTTTTGTCAAGAGTTAAATTCTCTTTACAAGGATTTTTTTTTTTTTTTTTGGATGGGGTTGATGATTTGAAGCAATTTTAACAAACTATAGGAAGACAGAAGCCAGCAGGACAGTAACTGAACTGACAATGACATTCACCTGCACCAACTTGAAGCTGGGTTGGTTGGAGTTTGCTTTCTTTTCACTGCAAGATTTTTCTAGCTATTTTACTTAGTGATAGACCACTTTATCAAGCTGACACCAACAGTGACAGCATCTACCTTAGGAGTGTCAGGGTTCACCATGTGGACTCGTCTAAGGCACCCAGTGGCACATTGTCCTCACGGTTTTGTTTTCTTCTTTTAGAAGGTTTCCACAATATATTTTTCCTGATTAAAAAACTCATCTTTGAATTTATACCCAGAGTTGATTGATGCTCCTCCCAAAATAATGTTGACCTATTAGGCCATATGGTTTTTGGAATAAATTGGCTTGCATATTCAAAAACAACTTACAACTTTGCCCAAACACCATTTTGAATTGTAAATCTTGACACTTTGCCACCAATAACATTAGTATCATGACTTTAATTTTAATTGTCAGTGATGGTGACATTTTTGGAGGATGAGCATAAAGATTCAAGCATAATCAACTAAACAATTCAATGAATATACATAAATCTTGATTGAGCATCCACAAATAGAAAACAAAAATTACAAAATAATCCTGAGAACTCATTTCCAGTAACTGATTATAGTCCTTGTTGAGCATGGAAAAAAACTGTTTGATGGTTACTTGTATTACATTGAAACCCAGTTGTTCCCCTGTAATCCACTGTCTCTTATAAATTACTTTGTGAGAATAAACCTTACCAGAAAAGAGTAAACAATGCAACAATAATTTAAGGATTCAGCTATTAAACACCTACATGTAAACAAATTAGGAACATAATGTCTATGCAATTCTGGAGAAAGCCAATTAAAACAATCATATAATAAGTGATGATGTGAGGAAACGTTTGTCAAACTAGTGAATCAACTTTCATTCTAGTTTGCTGATAGACTTCTATTCAAAACTCGAAAGCATGAACTATGATTTAAAATCATCATGGCACCAAGTCTATGGTACAGTAGATCTCCCAGATGCTATCAAACTTGTTGTAAAAACAGTCATCCTCCTGGGTGCCACAGTGTTTTTCTATAACCCATATGGTCAGGCAGTGGAAAGGCACTTGGAATTTGTTTAAGTCACAGTTTTACATGCCAAAGGAAAGCTAAATATTAAATGCTTTTTTATACCTAGTATAGATATAGGTCATTCTGGTTATAGGTTTTGTAAATAATAAATTTCTGCTTATTTTAAACCAAACTTTTCAATTACACATGTTTTGATACCCATGAATTTGAGAATTTTAGACATGGAAGAGGTTGTCTATAGATGAATTTTAGCAAAGAGCTATTTATCTGGGAAAAAGAAAACTAATAAATTGGTTTATATTTTTTTGTATAAGATATATTTAAGACTTGCACAAAAATTTTATATTAACAATTGCAATGAAGATATGTCTAAGTAGCAGTTATGGTAAATAAAAATACCAAAGCCTGTTAGATATTTTTGAAGCCTGGAATTTTTCTTCAGTTGCTGTGTTTATTGCCTTGTTCAGCGCTCAGTCAAATACAAAAACATGATATATATGGAGAATTTGCTTTAACTACTAAAACTCAGTTCCCTTTATTTATGAAAAATCTCCCAGATTATTATGATTACTTCTTAGCCTTCCTTAAATATTAAAATTCTTCAGGAGAGGGTAAATTCTCTAGTCGAAAAACCAGGACACAAATAGTACTTCAACAGGATTCTGGTTTCCACAGAGAACTTCCAAATAATAGCTGTGATCCAGGACAGGATATATTCTTTGGGGCCATTTATTACAATTTAGTTTTTAGAGAGTTTTAAAGATAAATTCATCCTGTTAGCTCATCAAAATAATAAAGATTAGAAGAGATTTGCATCTTTTAGAAAGTCACAGGTGCTTTACATGATTAAGAACTGAGAAATGCAATGTAAAAATGCCTCTCTGTAGTTAAGTTTTTTATTTTCATGTGTCTGTGAGTAATCTAGGGATTCAATCCTTTGTAAGATGAAAGAATTTGAAAGCTGTTGTAACAACAAATAAACCTAATTAAATTCTGATAATTTCACTGTCTGTTCACCCTAACTCTATATTCTGCAAGGGACGACAGTACAATATACATAAATAGTAGTTAGAAAAGCAGGAGAAGTCTTGTTTTTTAGGAAATATAGTTTGTATCTTGAGTCACCATTTGTTTCTTTTCGATTTATTTTGTTATTGTACCATGCTGGGCAGGGAAAAAGTATCTACAGTTAGGGAGCAAATGAAAATATATCTGTCACAAAGCATTTGACTAGCTCTGTCATCATACAAGGAAAAAATGTTTCAACAGTTGTATTTAGGTGTGGATACATTTACCTCAGAGAATTCATGGGTGCCAAGGTAAATGATCCTAGATTATAGTATCAAAACCACATAAACAACTTGAGAGAAAAATTCAATATTTTCCAAGCTGGTTAGAAAGCTGGCATTTCCATGATACCCGGATTTGCTTAGTAATTAAAGGGGGGACTGGTCTGTGACATTTATATTTCACCAAAACCCAAGTTATCTATTAATGAGTCAGAGCACCAATCATTTTCCATTGTTTTAAGACAGTAAACCAATGGTTTTCCCTCTGAAGCGCTGTATTTATGAGGGACATGTCACATGACAACACACCCCTTGAATAAGATATATCAGTTCTGGAAGGTACAGTACATTGCACATTGTCAAATTGTTGATATTGTCTCTTTTACTTCCTTTCTTTGAATTCTCTCAATTTTTTTCCCCCCTCCTGTAGAGTCTTTATTATCGATAGTAAAGAAAACTAGGAGGGAATCATTGATCATTTTTTCCTGGGAAAGTCAGTTAGGGTGTGGGGAAGGGGAGGTGTTTCTCTGGAGGACGAGGAAGGGAGCAAAATACATGTATTTGGTTTTGTACTTTTGAAAGTAGACTGCTGTGCAGTCAGACTGCCTTCATACCATTATCCAGAAGCATGTAGGAACTTGAATCTGAATTGCTAGAGGGAAACTAATCTCTCAGGAAATGTAAATGTAATAAAGAATCCAGTATTCTTTCACACTAGGAATGAACTTTAGAGTACTATAGGCAAAAACACCCTATTTTGAAGAAATGCCTTCCACTTCAATTTGAAAATAGTCTCTTACCATTTAATCACTTCCCTGAAGTGACAGAGTCACTTGTCAATTCCCTATGAAGCATTTCTTTAAGCAGGGATGGGTATCTTGACAAATGATTGAAAGCCATGTTGACTAAACTGGTCTTAATAAGCATGTCTCATGAACTTTCTCTCCCGTGGTCTCTTCAGCAGGCAATAAACTGACTCACAGCCCTCAATTCTCACATAAAAACTTAGCTGTCAGAGAAGTAATTACCTAGCTAGATATACACCCCTCCAAGATGAAGCACAGAAATCATTATAATACACTGTAATTAATGTTTATTATTTTATCTGTTCATGTCAGTGAAAGTACAAAAAAAGTGCTGCTCAGCTGGACAATCCTATCATAACAAGACAGAAAATATTAATATAAAAGCTCTCATTGTCTGCATTTTTGCCATGGCAACTTAAAATCAGCTTGCTTCCAAGCAATTTGTAGCTCAGCCACACTCCCTAACCCTCACACAGCAGACCTGGCATTTCATCCAGCAGTGTCTAAATCTTTAGCCTGACAACAGGTGCAGGTATTATCTTCACCAAGACCTGCATGATAAGCTGCTCATATTTTCCTCTATGGGGACAAGTCATACATTCAAAACTTGTTCTTGGCAGATGTTATTTTAACAGAAATTCAGAATTCAAATCCTTCAACCCCCTCTCATGCCGTGCTAAGATGAAGAGTGTGTACCCAGAGATGTTGCTGAATTTCAATGCCTGGACCTGGCTTTTGTAGTTCTGTCTTTTGTGACCATGGTGGTCCTTTTATCTTCAAGGGGATCTGATTAAGTCATCAAAGTCTCTGGGAACTCGAGATCCAGCTCAACTACAGATATTTACCAAATATAGGTATACAGTTTTACCTTTGAACAAAGGATAGATTCAATTGGGAGAAAGCAAAAGAAACACATCTATAATCCTTTAAAATTTCCAGACTTCTGTATTTTAAAGCAGGAATTGGGGAATTCAGGATAACAGTTTTAGAGCTTATTGTGAGCCACTGATCTTCAATTTTTGAAAAAATAAAAACTATGAGATTCTGAGAGAAATTATGGGACAATAGCTAAGGGCATGGATTTTTACCTTAGGTCTCTAAGCCATAGTTAATCTCAACTGCAAAATGCTGATAGAATGTATTTGGTAGAATTATCATTGGTATTAAATGAAGCAGAGATTGTCCAGTATTTAGTACAGTGTGCAACATAAAGTAATCTCAGATTGTGAGTATTACATACCAGAGCTAATCATTTTTTGAGTTTGGCATTTGGATCACATGTCCTTGAAGTTTGTGAGCCTTCACAGAGGCTTGCTGATGCAAGATCAGCAAGTTTGGAGTTCCAGTGAGGAAGAAGGCATGAGTAGGTAATGAAGATGAGGAAAGGAACTTTTGCAGAGTTCTATTCAGGGGATTGTGAAGGAAGTTCTTCCAGTTCTACTAAAAAAGCCCTCTTCACTTTTAGAAAAGCACCTACTTGACTCTAGATGAAGACTGAAAAAGACTAGACTTTTTGCTGATTCATTGACAGAATAAGGTATACATGTCAATAAATACACCAGAGACACACATTTCAAATTGTAGCTTTGCCAAAGAATCTCTGAACTCCCAATCCTATCTGTCTTTCAGAGCATGCTAATTAGTTCCTGTTGTTAATATTTTCTCAAGTGATCTAAGTGACAGGTGCTGTTATTTCCTCTTTTTTTATTTTTAGGGGGAATTAAAGGCGTATAAAAAGAAAGCCTAAAGTTTAAAATTGAAGTCTTAGATTAATCTTCATAGCAAATGGGATGTTTTTAGGTAAAACAGGTCAATTCTAAAAGTTTTTCAAAGAGGTCAAACGGTTATTGGACAGGGTTTTAGACTCAGAAATCTGGAAACATGATCCAAGTGGAAGTTTCATGTTTTGTAGTCATTTACTTTCTGTCACGACCTTTGGCAAGTTATTTAACTTCCTCAGGCCTATTTCCTCATTGTTTCCATGGGCTAAACAGCACTCAGGTTTTTGTGAAGATACGATGAATGAGACATGTAAAGCATTAAGCATAGGGAGTACAAGATAAACCACCAACAACAGTTATTGTTTTCATTGTTATATTCCACTTTGGGTAGCTTTAGTATTCTTTTCATAAGCATGTCAATCAAAATTCTATTGGATGCTATTTTGGTGCACAAACATCTATAATTACTATATAAAGACAAAAGACACAATGGGGAATTTATGTGAAATCACAATTTTCAGGGGTGTGCTACTGAGCGTGGAAATAAAGATGGCAATCACTGCAAAAACTGGGGCTAACTAGGACTTGCCATAAAACACCAAGAAGCTTTCTGAGGATTCGGTGCATTACTATGCAGTTTAGAATGCTCTTTGATCTTCTAGATGATTAATAAAACCCTTAGTATTTTCAGGGTCTGAGGAGGCCTCTTTGGAATGTTTCACAGGTGGCACTTTTCGGTGATTTTCAAAAGGCCCATTTTTGCCACTTCTTGAAATGCACATTATCTAGAAATACTTGAGATTTTAAAAAACGATAGGGTTTCATTCGGTGCTGTTCTCACTAACTTAATTAAGTAATCAAGTGATTTGTTATTTCAAGCATATCTCATTGTCTTGACTGCACTTTGATTAACTTACTAAAAAATTCTCTGCTGATATGCTTATTGGGCCTAAGGACCATTTACTGCACCATAATCTCAGAACTGAAAATGAGGATGTAAATTGTCAGAAACATGACAGGAACACTAGAATTAAATGCATTTTATTTGTCAGGAGGAAATTATTCTGGAAGATGAAGAAGGTCCAGATGCTTAACTCCCATCCTCATTTTGAAAAGAACAACTTTGACCCAAACCCTGTTTTTAAGTATTGTGTGTGTGTGTGTGTGTGTTGCTTTGGGAAGGCAACACCAGGACTTCCACACAGTCTCCTCAGCTTTGTGGGCAAGGAATTGATGCAAGAGTGTTCCCAATTTGGGCTGTAAATTCATCTAATGACCATTTTTAGTTATGATATTTAGAGCTTCCCCAAGAGGCATGCTTAGGTTAGATCTGTGTGTGGGCATTCCTGCCTGTTCCTTGGATTAATTACTGCTGATCTGGATTCTAATCTTTATACTTTTGTTCCTGGCATGAGTTCATGATTTTTAGCTAGTGTGTCATCAAAAGCATCGCCCAACTGGGGGGTCATGTCTTGCTTGTTTTTATATCCATTGGGGTTAGTATATTATCCATTTGACCCTTACAACTGGTTCTTAAATCAAAGTGGTATCAGATCTGAGTAAGATTTCTCATAAAGAAATCTTTGAGGCCACTAACTCAAGCTCTTGTCAGTTGATTCTTTAAAAGCAATTACTTTTATTTATTTTTTATTCAAACTTCTTTCTATAAATTAACTCAATAAACTATGGAACCCAGCCTGTGTAGTTGTATGAAATACAAGATTGTTTTCAATGGATTTTCTTTGGGGTTTTAAGAGTTGACATTTAAACACCACAGGTTCTATAAAGTCCTCTAAAGGAGGTCATTCTTGTGATATTTCTGAAAGTTTCTAGCTCTACCTTCAAAAAATGCATTTGTCAGTAAGCTGAGAATGGGGTTGGGAGGATTTCATAAAGGAATTAAGCCTTAAGCATTTTCTAGTTAGGGGAAGATTTCCAAGGGACAGGCAATCTGTGTTTGATAAACTGAGAGGCATGGTGGTGTGTGGCATGAAGAAGGAATGTTAACTCCAAGGTGAGGATTAAGTGTGAGGAGGAATGTATATATTCCATGGTTAATGCCCAATATTTTATATAGTTAATGACTTTAAGAATGAGGTAATAAGTGAGAAAGATTTTATAGCCAACAGTGCTCAAATGTCCTTGACCTAATAAACACATAGTAATAATTTGCCATGGTTGACATGAGGAAAAAGACACAATTTTTCATGACAGGTTAAAAATCTTAAAAAAAAATTTTAGTTAAATAAATACTACAAAACTGTTTACTCTTCTAATTGCTAAGCAAGTTAAATTAAGCAATTTACAAAAGAAGCCCATGTCATCCTTCTTCTTTATCCTGGTCATTGCAGAATTCTTCCTCCCAGGATTTAGCTCCTCTATCCTTCAGCTGCTCTGCCCAAAGTGAACCCATCATCCTTAATGACTCATTTTCTTTCACAGTTAGAAGCAAATCCTATTGACTCTTCCTTCAAAATATCTCAGAATCTGACCACTTTTCATAAACATTTCAAGATTTGTTTTTCTCCTAAATTGAATATATTATCTAAATTCATATTTCATTCATTATGTTTAGTATTTCCCCTCCTCACTTCTAAAATGTCACCTCCTGAGAGGGATTTGCTTATTTTGTTCAGTGCTGTGTCTTTAGTCTCCAGAACTGCCTAGCATATAGTGATATTCAATAAATACTTCTTGAATTAAATGAGTGAATGAAACTACTAGAAAAGAAGGAAGATGTAATTAACAGTTACAATTAATGTTAAATTCAGGTATTTTCATGTACGTATGTGGCTATATGAATATTTTCTTTAAATCTTGTATATGCTACCAGCAATAAAGAAATCCCATTTGTTTTATGATGTTTACAGCAGCATTCTTTACAATAGCCAACACATGGAAGCAGCATAAATTTTCTTTCAGTGGATGAATGGGTCAAAAAGATGTGGCACGGCCCTCCCTGGTGGCGCAGCGGGTTAAAGCACTGCACTGAGAAGCTAAAGCCACTTCCGCACGAGTTCGATTCCCGCCTGCCCCGGAGGAGACCACATGGCGTGGCAGACCTCTCCTGACCCGCCCGCTGCTCCCCTCAGCAGTGTACTTCGTCGATCTGCCTGTTCTGCTCCCCACTCTGTCTCTGGTGAAGCCTCTCACCTCCCCTGAGCCTCTGGCCTGTACCCCCATTCTGTATGTACAAATAAATAAATCTTTAAAAAAAAAAAAAAAAAAAGATGTGGCACACTGGGCCCTCCCTCATGAGTTAAAGCACAGCACTGTGAAGCTATCCGCAGACACTGTAGCACAAGTTTATTCCCAGCCAGGGAGATGACCCACATGGCCTGGTAGACCTCTCCTGCCCTCTCCACTGCTCCCCTCTGCAGTGTATTTCAATAGATCTTCCTGTTCTGCTCCCTATTCTATATCTGTTGAAGCCTCTTACCCTCTGCCTGTACCTCAGTTCTTGTATGCATAAATAAATAAATCTAAGAAAAAGGAAAGGATATGGCCCAACACAGACCATGGAATATTACATAGGCATAAGAAAGGATGAAATGAAGCTATTTCAACAACACGATTTTAAAAAATATGTGCACCAACATAAGAATGATAAAATCAAATACTGGAATTCCTGTAATAGACAATTTGATAATATATCAATAAAACAGTTTTAAAAACTACTGGACATTTGAGGGTTCTGAGGTTAACAGGAAGAAGAGAGGGAAAAGGACAAGGGAATTCAAGGAATGGTGCTACAGGGAATCAAAAGACAGTTAAGTTGCATGAGGTCTTGGACCAAGAGTTTCTAGACAGACCAGCACTATAGAAATTGTTATAAAAATCATGTGTATTTTTATATATTGCACTAAAATGCTGTTTTCTTCAAGATCTGAATAAAAATATTCTAGAATACATCTACAGATTATGTTATACTAATATATATATATACACACACACACATATATATATGTATACACATAATCATATACCATAGAATAATATTAATGACACTTAATATGTCCTGAATTACTTAGGTTCACAAGGAAGAGTATTTCAAAATTAAAAAAAAAAATCTTGTCACTTTGGACAGTTTTCTTGGAAATAATTCATTTTCAGAAATATATTTAAAACTGTTTACTTACACTATCTACTGTTTAATTTCATTCAAGATGAGTGATGACAAAATGTGTTGGAATATAATTATAAGCACGCCTTAGAAAATGACAGTGGTTTCTAAATAACAGATTTGGTATGTTGAGTAAATTGTGTATCATTTTAGCATCCTGGATATTCTCAATTTATAATCAGTCTTAAAGGATTGTGGAACTCAAGGAAGAAAGGAAACTAAGTTGTTTATACAACAATTGCAATATAGCCATTTTCAGAAGCAATTTCAGAAACAATTCAGTCATATGTAAATTAGGTTAGATTTCTGGGTGCATATAAGTTTTCTTGGAAAATAGGATAAAAGCCTGAAAATAGTGCTTAAGTCCTATGAATTCTTAGTTTATTCTCTCACCAGAATTAGTTTTTAAGTAGGCTATTATTATGCATATGTAAATAGGAAAAATAAGTTGGCTAGGAGTTAAGCTGTTTAGAAAGTTAAAGTGTTATACTATAGCTACATGAAATCTCTAGAAGGAAAGTGGTGCATGGCATACATTGGGTGCTCAGTCTATACTGGGTGAATGAATTTGAAAAATCAGCAATTTGAATTGTAAATTAACTTGATTTTGTGACTTTCTGGCTTTCTTTGGAACAAGCATCCTGGAAATCCCCTGAGATATAGTATATGTGTACAATTTATATTGTGATATTGTGTAATATGAAAGTCTTTGGCAATTGACACAAGGAGGAATATAATTATTTATATATATCACTCATAAAATGGGTCACTTATTCTATCTGAGTTTAAGTTAAAAATTAGTCTGGTGAATTGTACATTGGGAAGATTTTGATTCACTTCAAGCTTAGTGCAATTTATAAACTAGAAAATAGCCTATTTAGATTAAGAAAATTTCTTCAAAGAAATGAATCTCAATGGAAGAGGTGAAGAAAGCCATAAACCATAACATAATTAGAATTCCCTCAGGAAAACAAACTTATGGTGGTATAGAGAATGATTAATCTTTCTCTCAATGCCTTTGTTTCAAGTTTTCATTATATGCTACAATATATTTATCCTGGCAAAATTAGAAGTATGGACCTTATAGAATAATACAATGGCTTTATTATTTTTTTTCATTTATTCCTTATTAACTTTAGAGTACCTGCTTTGTCATACAGCATAACAGGAAGCTGTGTATACTGTTAATGACAAGTTCCTGTACACTAGAACAACAAATAGTAGTGAGGCTTACACTGCAAGTTGTGTCACTATGTGCAATTACAAATACTAAGGTAGGGATTTACTTTGACTTTCAGCTGAGGGGACTGAGGTAGAGGGTAACAAACAGGCTTGCGGTCATATGCTTGGTGTGCGGCAGAAATGGATTCATCACCCAAGTCAGACTGCTGCATTGCTAGAGCTGGAATTGCTGTCCTAGAATCTTCCACTATTGACCTTTCCCATGCAAACTCCCTGTTCAATGTCTACTCATCACCTTTTGAGCATAAAGTTCAGTTTCATTCATCTGGCATAGCCTATCTCTCCAGCTACATTTCTCAGTCTTCTCAGCTGTAACAATCTCTCTTGCGTTCATATGCATTCCCCCACCTGCTTTACACAGCCATGTCTTCACTGACACTATTCTTTTGGCCTGTTCTTGAGCCACATGAGTCCTGGAATCTTTCTCCAGGAAGCCTTTATGACTTTTGTTGGGTTGCCTACCTGTCTTCTGAAAATCCTGTTAATTTTTTTTTAAAGATTTATTTATATATGCTTACAGAATTGGGGTACAGGCCAATAGTGTGGTGGGTGGGAGGATTCACCAGAGACAGAGTGGGGAGCACAACAGGCAAATTGACAAAGTACACTGCTGAGGGGAGCAGTGGGCAGGTCAGGAGAGGTCTGCCACGCCATGTGGGTCAACTCCCTGGCCCGGAATCAAACTTGTGCTGTAGTGGCTTTGTAGAACTTCATAATGCAGTGCTTTAAGCAGCTGTGTCACCAGGGAGAGCCCAAAATCCTGTTAATTTTAACAGGGTTCAGCAATTATTGCCAGTGGATAAAACTTGAGGCCACTGCTGAGGCTTTGCATATTTAAAATATGAAACAAATCAAAAGAATAATTCATGACACATGAAAGCATATGAAATTCAAACATTAGTGCCCACAAACTTTTCTGTTAGAACATAGCCGTACCTGTTTGTTATATATTGTCTGAGTATTTCTGTGTTATAAGAGCAGAGTGAGGAGTTGGGAGGGACTGTGTGACTTGTCAAGACTTCTGTCTTTTTTTGTCTGGTCCTTTGCAGAGAGTTTGTGTCTGCCAAGTCTACAACACACACAGTCATTTCTCTAAAGTGACTCTCTGAGGCGGCCTTTGAACTCACACAAGGCAGATAGCACATTTCATTCACTTTGGTATGTACCACTGTGATCCTGAGGGGGGAGGTATTTAGTGAAATTTGGTGACTATATGATTTCATACTTTGTCCTCAGACAGTTCAAATACAGCCTGTTGCCCATCCAGCCTTCCCTTTTCCAGGCCAATCACCCAGCTATTCCTAGTGATTGTGTGGCAGCGTTGGATTCTGGGAAATAAACAAGCAAATAGGGTTTAAGGCCTTTTTATGTGTATTTTTTTGTTTCAGCTGGTGGTGGTTCTCTAAAACTTATGGCAAGTTAAAAATCTTACTTTTTATTGGAATGGGTATCTTTAAAACAACATACTTATTAAATTGCTAAATGAGGCCGCAGTGTTCTTTTGGATTAATGAGTGATTTTAAAAGAAGAAAATGGAACTATGACAGAACTTTGTTGTCTGTGGTGAAGAAAACATAGTTCGCTGGTTTGGGATTTAGAACTTGGAAACCTTCAGACTTCTATATTCTCCAATGTGTTGTCAGATGCTCTTCATGAGGGAGAAAATAGCAGAATTTTTTTTTTTTACTTTAATAGTTTATTTTTACATTATTTGTGCCTTTTTCCATTTCATTTGTAATCCCCGTAGTCTTCCCATCACCAAATCACCTGTGTGCCATCACTACAGTCCTGTGCTCTCCCCTGTACCCCCCATTTTTGATCCCATTCCTTACACTACCCCTGTAAAATGTCTCTGGTAATATAGTTGTTCATTATTATTATTTCTGAACCTCTCCCTCCCCTCCCCCCACCCTCCCCACCTCCTTTATGCTCCTGCTATGAGTGAAACCATCTGGTAAATAGCAGAGTTTTTACTTTGTATTTATCTTTCTTTTAAAAATAAGAAAGGATTAGAACTTCACTAAGCCCTTAGGGTACAGGAAGACAGCCATGTCCTTGTTCAGGCCTGATTCACACACAGTACTCCAGGGCTCGGAAAGGATGCTGGGAGCAGCCCAGTGGGGGCTGGGGCTCTGAGGGAAATTTATTTATTGCTTTTGAGCGCTTTGCTGTGGGGTGTAGTTAATATAAGCCAAGTTATACTGACTTCAGGATTATAGTATTTAGTTGTAAACAAACTAATCCTCACAAAATGAGCATCTTGTTTACAGTGATTCCTGAACATCAACAGATACTGTAGGTTCTGCAAGTGAAGGGATTGAGCTCAATCAACTATTGAACAAATCTCCAGTGCCTAATGCAGCATGCAGCCCAGATAGGGTACGTAACACAGGCTGATGGGCTGGGCTGGATTTTAGAACGTGGAGTGAACAGTAAGAGAGGAGGTAGCCTCAGGGTAGCCACTGGTATTTGGTCTTCTCTCTCTGGGGTCACAGGAAACTTTGCACCAAAGTGATTTAGCCTTGGAAATGATATTTCAGGTCTTCTTGGGGGGATCCTCCTGGTTAATCAATATCAGTTAACCTTATTTTATACATCATCTCTTTTTCCGGAAATACTGTCAATCTTCCAGTGTTTTATTCTCTGTATCCTAGCCATTCTTTATATACACTGTGAGTTAAGCTGTGTCTGCCATCCTGGCTTCAGTTGCAAGAAGTAACTACAATAATCTTAAAGATGACTGCCTTAAAGATGAAGTCACCCCACAGATAACAGTCTTTAGAACCAAGTAACATCATTGCTGGGCTCTGCTAATCAACTTGTCTATAAAACGAACATGGAAAATTTTATTGTGACATAATAATGTCTTAATGTATTCAAGTCAGTTCAATTTGATTTGTTTTGATTTGATTCACTTTACTTGAGTTCACACTATGAGCCCAAATGGGGACTAAAATGAATGTTTGCATATTCACTTAATTGCAGTGCTGATGGGGGCCTACTATGTGTTAGACAATGCTAGAGGCAAAAAATGAATTAAGTCAGCTGCATAGTAACATTCACAGAGAAAGAGCAACAGACACCTAGGGAGTATGATAACTCATGGGGCGAGGTAGCCCTTGGTGGGCCATGGGAACACAGAAAAAGGAGTAAATAGCCTGGCAACACAGATGATTAAAGAACTCTGTCTCACGACAAGAAAGACATTTATAGGACACAATCAAAGCAAGACAGTAGTCTGTGATTAAGTGAAGTATATGGACAGTGCAAAGATGAAACAATAACAAAGACAGGTCTAAGATATTTAGGGACATTTCCAGGTGAAGTGAATATTTGAATTGATTCTATTCATCTATTTTTTTTTTTTTTTTTGCCAAACTAAATAAGGAGGGGCAAACAAGAAAGAAAAGATAAGATGAAGCTTTTTAACTCATACCTCTGAGACACCACTTCTGAAATGATTAAAAGAAGTTAAAACTGCCCAGAACTCACTGGCTGCCTATATCATCTTCTACTGGGAAGTCCGGGCTCACAATTTCCTGGCTGCTCTTTTTTGTATTATGTTAACTTGTAAATAACTAACTTCCTCACTTTATTTTTTTCTTTTTATCATTGAAAAGAACACAGATTCCTTCTGGACATTATTTTCCAGCAGAAATAAGAAACGCTGAGAAAATGAATCAAGAGCAGCTACTTCTTTGCTCACTGGGGCTTGTGCTGTTTATCTATGAAGTGGCAGGGATTTGCATGTGTTGGTATTTGCAGGCACAGTTGGATATTGTTACTTTGTCAAAATAATCTATAGAGGGTATTAATTGTGAGTCAACTGATGATCATTTTGCAGCTCAAAAGTACTTATTATCTTTGAAAGCTGAGGTTTCTATGGTTTGGGAATTATGGCCAATTGAAATTACTGTGCACACTGTCTAGACAGTGGAATGTAATGGGTAAGCAGGGATGCTTAGGTCGCAGAGATGTTGGAGTCATGTGCTGGGACCTGTGTCACTCTGTGACCTTGAACAGGTCACTTCTCCAAACCTTAGTTTTCTCATATATAGGTATAATGATAGTGACCACAAGGGATAATACTTGGGATTAAAGAATAAAAGCATTATATTATAATTACTATGTTTATGTCATAGATTAGGTTATAGTTGCTGTTCTTATTAACAAGAGTCATATTATTTGAGGAGAAAAATAATAGCTCTTGGTAGGGGTAAATTTGTTTGCCAAAGGTATGCTCTTTGATGCGTTAATGTTAGCTTCAGGGTGGATGTGATCTTGTGCTCTAGTCTCATCTGGAATGAGAGCATTTTAAGAGTTTGCAGACCGATTAAATAATAGGTTAACCCCTGACCTGTGGAGGTGAGTAGGGCATCATCCTTAACTACATATTTTTGCTGAACTTGGTTCCTAGTCTTTCTGAGCTACTAAAATATAAAGCTTCTAGCATGGATCTCTAATGTTCATCCCCATTGATCCCAGCTTAGAGCTTTATTGCTAACAAAGTTCACTTCTTTCTCCATGTATTTGCAGCCTGTGATTATGTCCTCCCAGTCTCCTCTTCTGCAATTTTAACATCTCCAGTTCCTTGAACAGAACCTCGACTGAAGCTGGATCTGGCCTCTGCTTGACCCTGACTTTCCTTTGGATTTGCTTCAGAAAGTTAATGTCTCTCCTCATGTGTTTCCAGAAACAAATGCAATATGCCAGCCTTTTTAGTGTCAAGTATAGGAGCTCTGCTGTGGCATCTCATCTCTGAAATGAATAATCTCAGTTGATAATAAGATTTCACTGCTGTTCTACATTTCAGATTAAACCACTTGAAAATTTAAATGGTGAGTTAGAGGAATGACAAGAACCACCCATACAAAATGGGGTTAAAAAAAAAAAAAAACCCAGCTCTTTATCTTGCTTGAAAGCAGACACTAAATTCCAGTACCTTGAAGAACTAGCTTTTTTTATTTTTTATTTTTAGATAGCATTAAAAATGGCTGGACTAATTTAGACTAAAAAAAAATTCCAATGACAGTTACAAAAATCAAAATCTACATATGTCTTAATAGTGTATCTAATTTGATTAAAAAGATATACATATGTTCATAGCTCTAAAATTTGACTTGAGGATAGTATCTTTATCATTGGGCTAAATTTACATATCCCTTCCCCTATTGAATTCTACTGCAGGAATATTAAAGACACCATAAAAAAAAAAAAAAAAAGAAGTCCTGATCACAGTGTTATATTTCCAAGAGATTTTTTTTAAGGGTCAGATTGGCATGTCCTAATTTCATGTTTATATCTGCCTTCACATACTGTGAAGCTCTGACCCATTCATCTCTGAAATCTGGAATAGACTTCAGGCTTAAGACTTCACAGAAAATGTTTCCTAAGCAATGTGTTTAACCTTGGCTTGGGCTGACTAGTTGTTTGAGAGAGGCACATTCCAACATTACTGCTGTGGGTCACTTTAGCAGTTTGTTAAATGACAAAGTGGCATAGAAGAATCCCCTCTTACTGTAGACCTAAGACACGAAAGTCTTTCACATTCTTTACCTAGAGTTTTAGTATTATAGCTGAGCTACTTTTCCTAATGGCAAGTGAAGTGATTCACTTGAGTAGAGTGAAGTCTGCACAGAGGAAGTATAATCCATCCAGGTTGTTTTGTAATTCTTAAACACCAAGATGCTACAGCCAGGGGGTACGTTTGATATAGAAAAGGACATGCCAGCTAAAGAGAGGGCTTCAAAGGGCTGCACTATGATGTGAGGGTTTTGTCCTGTAATAACTGTGAACATTTACATAGGGACTTGTTATTTTGTGTTGATGCTGTTTGTAAAGATTTGAGAATTTGTGGACGTAGGTGGAAGTTGGAATCTTGACCATTCAATTATGCACCAGCAATGAGCAATGAATCCTGACTCATGTTGTATCCAATTAGGTATTCATTAGCTGGGGCACAATTATTTGGAAAGACAAGCAGGGGTGGCTTTGGGACCAGGCCTTGTCACTTCCAGTCAAATTAGCATAACAACAGTAGACTCCATCTTCTGGTGTTTCATTTTAGAGGTGGATTTTGTCTAGCAACCAGGCATTAACTTGATAATTAGACTAGCACCTCTGTCATCCTTTTCCTCTATTCCTATTTGTTGGCCCAATTAGCTGTGTTTGTCTTGAGCCTGTTATCATAAAAGAACCATTTGGAAGAGAACTCTGGTATCTGCAAAAATTCAAGGAAATAAGTGAGAGTTGAAGGTGGTAGAAAATGTTACTTGAGAAATTTATTGCTGGTCTTAATTCTTATCAACTGAACTGGACCTTATGGCCAATCGTGACAGAAGAGGGACACAGAATTGGTTAGCTTTAGGGTGTCCTCCAAGATTCGGGTCATCAGTGACTGCTGTTCAAATAATGAGGGCAACCCTTTTTAAACACCCCCACGCCCCTGGATATTTATATCAGCCATATGGGAACCTATTTTCTTGGAATGAGGAAATGATGTAAGAATTAACCAAGGACTGTCTTTTGCTTAAAAGTAATCAACACTTACATAGTGCTGTACAATTAGGGTTCCCACCTGGCATTACTTCATTTGCTTATGCAACAACTTTGCTGTCGTTAATACTCCCAATTTTATAGCTGAACAGATTGATCAGAAAGGTTGAAGGCTTCAGATCCAGGTTTCGAAATGCCAGTTGCCCATGCCTTTCCGTTGTGTCCTGCTGCCTCTCAGGAGAGGGTTTGTTTCTGGCTAGTTCCATCTCCACTGGAGGCTAAGGAGGCCAGGACAAATGCTGGCATTTTCAGATGGGTATTTATTACTAGGTTTTGCCCTGTAATAACTGATAAATCATGCCTTAGGCATGCCTTGTGGCAAGGTCAGGCCACATATAAAGCATTTCTATAAAGTTAAATTCCTGTTGGGAGGCTTTTAAGGTTTTTATATTTTAATGAAGTTATTAAAATGAAAGTTCAGACTTGCATAATTCATAAGCATTCACTGCCTCTTTTAAAATCTCTGCCACTAAACTGTTTTTTTTTTTTTTTAAAAATCACTGAAATCCTTACATAAAAGATGAACATGTCTTTCAGTTACGATTAAAACAGGTTTCTAATTAAAGTTCATAGAAGCCTCCCTGTAATATGACTCTTTAGGCTACTTTCATTTATAATGTTTTCACTACATGTAAAGAAGATTTTATATATTTCAAGAGTGTTGTGTAGATACACAACTTGTTTTTGTAACTTTAAGCAGTTTTCCAATGTTTAAGTAATGCTATAAGTCTAGAAATTGAAACATTCCCTGAAAAACATTTATTTTTGACTTTTGTAAAGGTGTATTTTACTTTGACCTTCATGACTTTCACAGTTATTTTCAATTTGCCATCAAAACAATGCTGCTGGATTGAGTGTTTTAATGGATTCATGCTCTGCAAATATCGTTGATGAAAAGCTGAAAATCTAGAAGCTAATGACCTGATTTTTTTTTTTGTACACTTTGCAATCAATCCAGGTTGTCTTTTTAAGCAACACACTTTTAGATTTTGAACTTAGGGTAATTGCATCTTACTTTAAAATCCTTTCTTATTTAGAAGCTTGATGAGCCTGTATAAATGTAATACATTGCTTTTTACCAATAGGAACCAAAAGTAGAAGCGGCAAGAAGAGAATTATAGGAACATTAAAAACTGGGGACTTTACCTATTTTCTCTTACTGATATGTAGGAATGCTTTAAGTATTTGCAAGGTAAAGCTTCATCTAGTCTGTTTCTTTTCATTCAATTTCCTGATAGCATTTAATACTAATTTGGGAAGAATTGACATTTTTACTGTATTTCTCTCCAGGCACCCACAATTCTATTTATTTAGGATTAAGCCCTTTGAAGCTACATAATCTTTCTCAATACATAAAGAAGTGACCAAATATTTATGATATATTTAAATAAGCAGGTGAAGAGGAGGTAGAAGTAATGGCAGATCACACATACTGGCCTGGAAGTGTCTTGATCATATATTGTTAGTTAAAAAAAAATGCAGAATAGTATTTTTGATATCACTCCAACTTGTACGTGTATGTGTGTGTGTGTGTGTGTGTGTTATTTATATGAAACAGGAAAGAAAATCTGGATATGAAATTTCAAATCATTGCCTCAAGATAATTAATTATGTCAGCATTGAGAGCGTATCATTTGGGAACTAAATATCTTAGTTACATAGTAGATAGAGTGATGGGGTTATGAGAATTTTAACTTTCTTTTTTTTAGTTTTTCTGTAATTTAAAAACTAAAAATCTAGGGAAACACAACTGCTATTTGTGAAAGCATTTGTTTCCTCAAACAGAATATGAAAGGCCCTAATAACATGAACTAATGGCAGTTGTCATAGTGGAGGTGACTACCCAGTTCCACACATGTGTGTTGTGCAGTGTATTAGCACTAAACATGCATCCACTCTTCATTTGGTTCTGGGAACTATTAATTACAGTATTAATAGTGGAGCTATTAGTTGCACTATGTATTATTGGCTGAAGTCAGTAGTCTGAATTCTTTGCACTCCTTGAGTTTACTTATTGCTGTAGTTTAGATTAAAGCAGTTTCACTGTTCCCAAGTATATAAAATGTGCTTATTTCTTTTTTTTTAAATTTATTTGTTTATGCATACAGAACTGGGGTACAGGCCAGAGGTGCCAGAGTGGTGAGGGGATTCACCAGAGACAGAGTAGGGAGCAGAACAGGCCGACTGACGACTGACGAAGTCAGTCACTGCTGAGGGGAGCAGCAGGCAGGTCAGGGGAGGTCTGCCGCATCATGTGGGTCACCTCCGGGACAGGGATCGAACTCATGTTGAAGTGGCTTTAGCTTCTTAGTACTGTGCTTTAACCTGCTGCACCACCAGGGAGGACAAACTTATTTCCTTTTTTTAAGTTAAAATCAGTTTCTACACATTTCTATTTGTAGAAGGAAAAAAAAAAATGGAGGAGACCTCCTAGTTTTCCCAGGGATCTCTGGGAATGATTGCTATGTAGTGAAAGTTAGGCCATTAGTAAATGAATTACTATGGTCTCTTGTCTTTTCAATTGAAGTGACATTTGTTTACAACACTATTAGATTTTAATATACAGTGTGTATCTTCACACTGTGCCCATCACCAAACGTCTAATACTAAGCTACGTCTCCACTCCTTCTGACACTGCAGTCAGCCTTGACTTCCGTTTCTAAAGACCATTAAGCAGTGACCAAGTAGAATGCGAGTCATTGCCTTATCTGGGCAAAAGGGCAGCCAGGGGACCATACTTCCTTTATTTTCTTCCCTGGAAAATGTCTTTATGACTGTGATTGAGGGATAACATAGGACTGTGTGCATTTCTAGGTCATTCTGCTTTATCTCCTGGAACTGTTTCACTACTCTTTCTGAAAATTGTATTTCTTAGTCAGGTGATATAGGTTGACACACTGTATATGATTTAGGGGTATGGCTCATGTCTTTTGAAATGGATGTTAACACTGCACCCATCACCAATCATTGTTCATTTTACTATTATAAAGATAGAGGGGGAACTAAGAAAAGAAGAAAAATTTCCTGAATTGGCAAATAATATAACCAATCAATGTCAAGAAATTTATTTTCTGTTATCTATGGTTTTACTTACTTCTTAGCTGCTATTTCTATTATTAAGAGTACTGTTACAGGTTGCCAAAAGAATTTCATGAAGTAGAAAGCAATTAAGTCAGCTCACTTGGACAATGAAGAGTAAATAACCAACTAGACTGGCAGAAGTGAAAAATTCTTAACTGGATGTTTAGGCAAGGGACATGGATGATGTTTTTCCAGCATGTGTGCTGGGGATTCTAGAACACTAGCTTAAGTGATACATTCCCTACTCTCAAAGTAGCTCATGGTGAGACTTTGGAGAAGATAAAAAAAAAAGAGTTATACCTTTTTTTAAGTGAAGAAAAGGATCAAGAGATTAAGGGGCCAAATGTAAATGGTTTAACCATTTTTAAATTTCTTGCATAGAAGAACTGAGGTGTAGGCCACAGGTTTGGGGGTGGGGGCTACCAGAGACAGAGTGGGGAGCAGAACAGGTGGATTTACTGAAATACACTGCTGAGGGGAGCAGAGAGCAAGACTGAAGAGGTCTGCTGTGCCATGTGTGGGTTAGTTCCCTCGGTAGGATTGAACTCAGGCTGTAGTGGTGACACGCTGAGACTTAATCCTTTGGCCATGGAGGGCCATAAATAGTATACCCTTTTGGAGGTGACTATAAAAAAGTATGATTAAAAACAAGTTGTGTCGACCCTCCCTGGTGGCGCAGTGGGTTAAAGCACAGCACTAAGAAGCTTAAGCCACTTCCGCATGAGTTCGATCCCCGCCTGCCCCGGAGGAGATCCACATGGCGTGGCAGACCTCTCCTCACCCGCCCGCTGCTCCCCTCAGCAGTGTGCTTTGTTGATCTGCCTGTTCTGCTTCTCACTCTGTCTCTGGTGAATCCTCTCACCCTCCGCATCTCTGGTCTGTACCCCAGTTCTGTATGAATAAATAAATAAATCTTTTAAAAAGAAACAAGTTGTGTCTTTGAGCATCATTGTGGTGTTTGAGACTCAGTGATATTTTTTGTTACCCAAGTGTTATAGGCTTAATAGAAATTTTAATAGAAAAATAATATAGAAATTGCTATATATTTCAACAACTTTATTAGCAGAAGCTGTTCACCCAAGTGGGTAAAAAGTTCTCTTGAAAGAGCCCACTAGATAATTTAAAAAACAGGAGTACACTGGGGCTTTAATCACAGTCACACAATGACAGGAAGGAAACCTGACCTTCCCTATTCCTTTTCCGCATGGAGGATAGAGAAAAGAATGGCCAACTCAGGAGGCAAATGTAGGTGTTTTGGGTTGAATTCTGTGGAGTCTGTACCTGTAGAAAGGCAGGGAGTCCTACAAGGCAACACAGAGTAGTCTGTCTCCCTGTGAGTTGAGAATCCCAACGAGTCATAAATATATATCACATATACATATCATATATGTATGTGTGCCTGTATTTTATCTCACTCTCTTCCATCTCTTAGAGTCCCACTGTAAAATAGCAAAGAAAATTTGACAAAGAATTTTTGAGTAGAGGGGTGCCTTTGAGTACACCCTGAATGGCCTTTCCTTTGATCTATTCTCAGATTCAAGGTCACTTCCTAATTCAGGTATTGTGGGATGTGATAAGCAGGTAGGTGTGACTCTGGTTTATCCTTTCATGATTCTTAGACTTTAATCATATCTCTGCTCCCTTTTCCTTTTCCAGACTACAAAGTCCCAATCTTCTTAGCCCTCAGCATACACAGCCCCTTCATCCCTTTATTTTAGCTGCCCTCCTCTGGCTGCCGGGCATCCGGCACTACCAAGTGTTCCTGAGGTACGTGGCTGTGAGGACATGCACTCCACACATGGATGGACTTTAGTCTTGGATTTATTTGTAATAAATCTTCGGTGACAACACCAAGCCTCTGCGGTTGTAACACCACACTTGGTGAATGTTTTCAATAGATGTTTCTAGGTGACTTTTTCTTGGTTTATAATTGACACTCTTATTTTATACCTAACCTGTTGTTGTTGTTCTTTCAATGTGTTACTGTTAAGCTTGCCCACACTAAAAGGCATTACCCCATCTTGGCTAATTCAGCCTAGAAAGACATTTTTGTTCATCCACAGAGTGGCATTTCAATGGCTGGAAACATTCGTCACATTCACAACTGGGAATTCAAGGTGACTAGTAAATATGTCTTCACACAGATCTCTTATTTTGTCATTTCTATTTCTCCAGCTGTGGGTTTCTCTTGTTAAGTTTCTAACTGAGTGCTATCTTCCTGGAAAGTTGTCTGATACAGTTCTAAAGTCTTCATTTTAATATTTAAATAATAATTTTGACCCCCAGAGTCTCACAGCACTTTATCGGGATAATAACTTTCTGTACTATTAAGTCACAATGCCCCCTTTTCTTGATTGTGTAACATTTTGTCTCCTAGAGTCAACAACTAATAAATTGAATTGGTAAAATTTTTCTTCAGTCTTTCTCTCCCTAGGAGACATTCAAATCCTCTTGACTTGGACTTTTTCCCATAATGTTTTAGCAGTATCCTACACATCTACCACTGAGACAGTCAACCACATGGTTTTGTATCTCATCATTTTTGTTGTGCAAAGAATCCGTAAAATAAGACTCATCTGGACAAAAGAGGAAACAAATAGATTGAAATCTAATGAAGTTTAGAGATAATCACTTTTTAGTGTATAACTCAAAACAGACCCATGTTTATTTTCAACCTGTCCATCTCTTAGTGAGATTTTTTACTACCCAACAAGTAAAAACAAAAACAAAAACAAAAAAAAACAAAAAAAACGCATGCATTTGCATTTTGGGGTAGCATGGTATCATGTTCAATTTTTATGCATTTGTTGATTATTTCTTTGCTGTCTAATAAGCAACACAAGTAAATAGTCAACTAGCTAATTTGTTCGGATATAAAGTAATTTTGGAATGGGGTAGAATTATTGGCAGTCTCTCAAACTATACTATGTAGATAGCCATCTGCTCTCCAGGTTGAACGTGGTGAGAAAGGTTAAGGATGTAGTGTCACATATTTTATTCATGCAGTTTGAAGACTTGTTTGGGTTGACAACTTAAATCTGCCAAATACTAATTATGTGACCTTGGGAAAGTTATGTAGTTCTGTGTGTTTCAGTTCCATCAATAAAATAATATTAAAAATAGTCTCTACCTCATAGAGTTGTGAAGGGGATTAAATCTGCTAACATATGTAAAGTGATGTCTGACTCACCTTGCTCTGTGCAAGAATCCGCTGTTACTTTTATTCATAAACCTGAGGGCTGGCACAGTTCCTGACACAGAGTGGATATTCAGATATTGTTTGTGGAATGATTTGGTCTGTACCTGCCAGCTATAGGACTTATTTGGAGTTTTTGTGTTAACTACTCTGAACAACACATTTTAACTTATCACTCATTTCTCTGCATTTCAGACCTAGCCCACAGTCCAATCTGTTCTTTTTTTTTTTTTTTTTCCCGAAACTACTGTTCAGCCTTCATTAGTGGCAGGACCTGAGTTCTGTGGTCTGCGTATCTGTTTGTGGAATGATTTGGTCTGTACCTGCCAGCTATAGGACTTATTTGGAGTTTTTGTGTTAACTACTCTGAACAACACATTTTAACTTATCAC
>NW_004567105.1:25394612-25461684 GCF_000260355.1 Condylura cristata
TTTTTTTTTTTTTTTCCCTGGAAACTACTGTTCAGCCTTCATGAATAGCAGTCCCTTTATTCTGTGGTCGCTGTACCTGGGTGTCAGCTTCTCCTGGGTGTCACCTTAACTCTTCTTAATGACTTAATTTCTGAGAGGATTCAGTTTAAAGATTGGTCATCTCTTTTTTAGATCAATTTTCTCACACCTGAGGGATTCAAATTATCAATATTATAATTAAGCATTTTGTGTGTCATAGAATTTTATAACACTCAAGCCTAAAATTACGATGACTCCTCCTGACATCACAGATAACTTATGCATATTCTTGTCTTGTTAGCTCAATAATTTGCTGGCTTATTTGCATATTATTGCTTGACCCTGATATCATGGCCAATTAATTTGCATATCCCTGTCTAATTGGCTCAAATAAGTTTTTGTCACTTTATTTATTGGCCCAGTTCCCAGGCTAGTGGGTTTTAGCTCAAATCCATGGAATTTGGAGTGGGTTTGTTTGTCATGCTTTCAGCATGAAAGGACAGGTAAGGGTGGTAGTCAAGGAAGTAAAATTGAGCTATCCTCTGCTTTTACCTTCCCTATCAGTATACAGAGGTTGAAGGAAAGAGGATAATTTAGATGTGTGGACAAGGTATTCTCCAGGAAGGAAGAAACTGAGCTGGAGAAAGGAATTAAAATAATTTAAGGGAATTTCAGTTTATAAGTCAAAGTACATATTCTACATCACTGACCCAAAAAAATATACAAGTTAGGCTGACCTGGATCTCAGCTAATATTAATATGTATTAGTTAAGCATCTAAAGTGTGATTTTCTTTTTTATATGATCGTGTATAAACATTTCAGATCATACTGTGTAAATTTAAGATGTACAGCATTTGGTACATTTAGATATTACAATATGATTACTACCTCAACTTCAGAGAACATGCTCTGAAAAGTATAGTTGCTAACTTTCAGATACATAAGATAATGTGACATTTTCACATTCCTCTCCCTCAATCATTCAGCTGTAACTTGGTCTGAGGTAGTCCCTGCAATCTTCAATGTTAGCATGTGCGCTGATGGTAATGTGGGTAAAATACCACATCTGACCCATACTGCCTTAAGGAATGCTCTGCCTCTAATACCGGTGACTATGTTCTGTCTAGTAGCTGGGTGAGCTATTGACTTTCACTTCAGAAACTTGGCCTTTCTTTCTTTCAAACAGTTATATCCTTATGCTAGAAAGCTTTCAGAATTTCCCATCACCACTTTACCCACGTGCCATCACCATAGTCCCATGTACTTTACCCACCCCAATTTTGATCCCATTCCCCTCGCTACCTCCATAGGATGTCTCTGGTTTATAGTCGCTTGTTGTTTTTAATTTTTATTTATTACAAATGCTTTTTTTTTCTTCCTGATCCCTTACACTCCTGTAATGGTGAAACTATCCAGTATTTTTCTTTCTGGCTTATTTCACTAAGCATGATCCCTTCCAGCTCCATCCATGTTGCTGCAAAAGACATGAGTTTATCTTTTTTGATTGCTGAGTAATATTTCACTGTATATATATATCACATGGTAATGGCACATATACCATGGGTGAATTGGTGGTGGGACGTTCACAGAAATTACAACCAAGATGAACAAATGCACAAAATGAATGATGTAAGTAAATAAATAAATTTTTTAAAGGAAAGCTTTCAGAATTTAATTTATGATATAAACCTTAAATTGAACTCACAGGCTTGACATTCCTCATTAAAGTTGTCAGTCAGGGGTCCTTCCTGGTGGTGCTACAGGTTGGGACACGACACTGTGAAGCTATCACAGCCACTGTAGCACAAGTTCGATCCCTGCCCCGGATTTGGTCCACATGACGAGCAGACCTCTCCTGACCCACACACTGCTCCCCTAGTAGTGTACTTCATCAGTAGGCCTGTTCTGTTTCCCACTCTGTTTCTGGTGAATCCTCTCACCCCCTCCCACACTTCTGGCCTGTACCTCAGTTCTGTGTGTATAAAGAAATAAATCTTAAAAAATAAAAAGTCAGTAGTTTCAAATTTCTGGGATGAATCCTCATTTCCCCCCAATTGAGGAAAGTAATTTTGACATAAAAAGGGATAAGGAGAAGGTATGACTTGTTGTAAATGAATATAAAAATTACATAACTTGCAAAAATACATATCTATACAGACACAACATAGGGAATCGTAACTCTTCCAATATCTTGGTAGGCCTCCTTGCTATAGGCTAAAGTCTGTGTCTTTGTACCCTTCCCTCAATGTGATAATATTTGGAGGTGGGGCCTTTAGGAAGAGATGAGGTCATGATGTAGGGGGGTCCTGTAAAAGAGACCCTGGAGAGTCTTACTCTTTCCTTGGGAAGACACAGCGGAAATACAGCCATCTATAGCCAGGAGGTGGGCGCTCTTGACACTGAAGCTGCCAGTGACATGATGTTGGACACTGGGCCTCCAGAACTATGAAATCAATTATTTTTTTTCTTATGCCATCTAGTCTATGACATTATAGACTAGATTATGGCAGCCATAAGAACTGAGATGCGTTACACATTCCTGCCTACTGTTTATAAAGAGCAAATGTTATGGTTTAACGGGATATTTACTCCAAACACGCAGATGCATAAAAGCCAGTGAAGACACAGAGATGTGATTACTGAAGAGGTTTTTCTCCAATGCAAAAGCCGTTCATCACCTGCACCAACCTGATCGTGAAGAAGTCTTGTAGCCCACAAGATTCAACATTTTAGTGTGAATAGCTAGATTCAAAAACTCTTGCTGTTGTTCACGAATACTTGGGAGCTGGGATACTAAGCATGCAAGTGCCAGGAACTACCATAGAGATGGGACTTATCCAGTAAGGTCACATGGTAAAGGAGGGAATGTTGGGGCTTTCATGGTTTGCTTTATGGATACAGAATAAAGGCAAAATATTTATACATTGAATTTTTAATTAATATAGCAGGACAAATTATTTAAGATCATTTCCTCATACAAGTTCTTTACTATTTTTGGTTGATGAATTCTATATCTTGTCTTAATCTACTATTGGCTTTATATAAAAGGCAGCTTCACTGATAATGTTTTGCCTGAATTGCTCAGTCAATCCCATCAATTAGCTGACTCCCCCCCCATCAATCAAGTAATTTGTTAAACTGTCCATTGGTTTTTTATTTGTTTTATACATAGTCCAAGATTTGATAGTTACTAACAAAAATCATTATAATATTTAGTTATCACTTAAGTATGCTGTTAGATGACTTGATTATTCCTCACAATCACTTTATAAACAAGAATTTACTATTCTCACTTTTTGGAAAATGCAACTGAGGCTTAAAAAACAAAATAACTCATTTACTGTCAAACTGCAGTAATGACAAGTGGGATTGAAAGCCAGGCAAAACAGCCCAATTTGGTTTCAATTAACTAGCCATTTCCAGCAAATGTAGTTTGGCATTTGAATTACCTGGAATGATCTCATTATATAATTTTGATCTCCTCAGACATAGGTCAACTCACTTTTAGACAGACCATCCAAGTACTTAAAGTTATTTTGATGGTAAGTAGGTTAAACACATTTGAAATGCAAGGCTTGTTTTTTTCAGACCATAGCTCCTTTGTAAATAATTCATTATTCATTCAGGAATGCTCACAGCTACCTGTCAGCAAGGGCATTATGGGAGATATAAATACAGCACACAGACTAGTAAGAGAGAGGCCTGATGTTTGAAGAATGTAAACACACTGCTATTGGCATTTAAAAAAGCTTTGTTCTATTGGGGTACATCAGAAAAGACTTCCCAGAGTCCTCCACCCTCCACCTAAAATGCTCTCTCCCAGACACCCCTAAATCTCACATCCTCATGAGTTTTAGGTTGTCAAAATATTACCTGTACAAGAGCTTTCTTTGAGCATCCAATTTAAAACTATTCCCCACATTTCTTATACTACTTCCCTGCCTGTCTTTCTTTGTAGTTTACTGCCTCTTGGAATACTGTATACTTTTTATTATTTTGCTGACTTTCTTTGCCTCCATATTAAAACTGTAACCACCACATGGGTTGAGTCTTTCTACTGTTTGTACACTGATATAAACCTAGTTTCAGAATAATATTTAACATAAGAATGAAGAATGGATAGGATTTAGCTGAGCATTTTTTGGAAGAAAGGGAAATCCAGGTGAAGGAAGTGACTTAAGCAAAGAACGGAGGCAGCAAATTGCACAGCCTATTTGGAGACCAGTATGATGGCTGATAGTGTTAAAATGTAGAAATATGGTGGCCCATAGTCCGAAAGTCTATGTAAAATGGAATGATTCTGACTTCAGAGCTCCCTGCTGCCTGTAGAATTAAGATTAGAATTCCTTAAGGATATTTTTTTTATTTATCTTTATTGAATATTTAAATCCATTCCAGGTAATTCCGAGGTGGGGGATATAGACCCAAGTTTATGTGGGTTTTGGAGTTAATATAATTTTAAACTCTGTCAAGACAGACTGCTTTAATTAGCCATTTCCAGAAAATGTAATTTGACTTTAGATAACAATACAGAAAATATAATATCATGAATGCTAAGTTATATGTGCCCTCTGGCCTTGCCTCCTTGAGGTCACAATGCAGCTAGCTGAGGGTCTGGTAGGTGTCATCCTGAAGCCCTTTGTGGGATGACTGTCATTTACCTGCCTTACATGATTATGCCTGTGAAAGCCTGTAAATATGTTCTGCTAGACACAACTTCCCTTAGACAAATCTCAAAAATGCCTGGATCTCTTTTGAGCAATGATATCAACAGATGGATGATGAAGAAGTCAATGTCATGAGACACAAAATGGGCTTAAAAAACAAGATTGAAACATCTGGGATTTTTTTTTTTAAGATTTTATTTATGCACAGAAGAACTGAGATACAGGTTAGAGGGGTGTGTGTGTGTATGTATGTATGTAGAGGGGTGGGAGGGATGTTCAGGTAATTCACCAGAGTCAATGGGGAGCAGAACAGGCAGATCTACTGAAATACACTGCTGTGGGGAGCAGCAAACGAGACAGGTGAGATCTGCTGTACCATCTGTGGGCTCCCTCCCTGACTGGGGCTTTAACTCAGGCTGCATCAGTGATAGCGTGATAGTGCTGAGACTTCACCCCTACTCCACCAGGGAGGCCCCTGTTGAAATATCTGTTATGAGCACAGGAACTCACTTCTATATCCTTCAAATAAGACAGAACAAATGAAGAAACCTAAATGTTTATTGGCTTCGATAAACTCTGTTGAATGGTATAAGGTGAATTAGGAGGAAGGCGAGGGAGCAGTAAAGACAGGAGGTGACAAGATGGCTGGTCTGGGGGGGTTGCAGTGGAGCATGTGAGGGGATACACAGCAGTAAGCAATAATTTTGGCTACTGAACCAATGGAAAGAGAAAGCTCAAAGTTATCTGAAGTCCTATCTCAGGATACTAAGTGGATAACTAGCAGTGAAATGATCTTATAATTAAAAATGTCTCTATTTAAAGAAGTGCTGGTACATTAAATGCTCCTTTTTAAGGTTTAGGTTTAAATATAGTACATTTATTATCAGTACTGGGGTTCAAATTATCACATCTTCAGCCAGTGTGGAAGCCTCTTGACAGTAGTTCCTAAGACTTTTGATATGACACAAGTAACTTCCTTACTTTCTAATGTGATGAGATGATCTTCTCTTGTCTTTTATACTTTGGTGCCACACCTGAATTCTATTATTTCTCTAGTAAACTGCAGGTTCCCTTAGAGGCAAATTTTATTTGAAATTACATGTGCATTTACATCCATTTATACATATATTCTGCATTTTAGGTACATTAAGGAAACTGCTTATTGCTTTAAATTTGCTGTTATTAGGCAAAGAAATGGGGTCTTGGTGACATTAAAGAGTTACTGCAGCTTTTGCAGGCAATTTATTTATAAAGAGAAATAAACTTAGGCACCAGGAGAATTGGGTTGACATATCTGTGGTTCAGTAAATGGGAACTCAGCTTTACCATTTTTTAACTGTTATGCTTTAGAATATAAAATTGTCTGTCTGCATTAGGGTGACCTTTTGAAGCTATGGTGTTTTTATTAGAGGAAGAACTGAATAACCAGTGAGGCTGATTCTAATTCCACAGCTACAAACAATGAAAACTCTATTTATAATGACCTTGTGGCATAACAAGAAAATGTTTCATACTTTAATGATTTACTGGGAAATTAAAACGATAATCAATTTAATGACACTAAAAATAAAAATATGTTCATGTGTGGAAGTGAAAGTCCTTGAGTTGACTTTACTTTTGAACAAATATACCTGCTTATTATTTTTTTAAACTAAGTGTGGTTTTAGAGAGCTTTAAATCCAAAAATTCTTCCTCATCCCCCATATAAGCTGTAGAAAATAAATACATCATGGTGGGGGAGGGGGTTCAACCTCAGATTTTATTCACATATACTTGAAATGCTGAATCTTTAATAAAACTGTTGTTAAAAACTGGGCTAGACTGTGAGCTACTTAAATGGGTCTCAGAGAATACATTTTGTTTCATGTCATGGGTATATTTCTATCAATAAAACCAACCAAAAAAAAAAACAAAACAAAACCCTGAACTTTCAATGCTATAGAACTGAAAATTGATACTTTGGCTTTGAAGCGGGAAAGTAGATCTCATCCTGTCTGCCAATTCCAATGAACTGAGTGTGCCCTCCTGGGCCCTAGACTGGGATGAATTCGAAAGTGCTTCCAGGCTCAGTAGGAAAAAGAACTGCGATCAATTAAGGAGCGGGGAGTCACAGCTGGTGTGCTATGTTTTTGGTATCTATGATAAAGCAACATTAAAAAACCCAATAAACATCACAGACTTACCAGATAAGCCGCCCACATCCATCTTCTTCAGGTTCTTTGCCTCCAGGATGACAACAGTCAGTTTGCCAGCAGTAGGGACGTAGCGAAGGGAGAAGCAGATATCGCCCAGTTTCTCTTGCTGAGAAGCAATGAGAGAGTGTAAGTAATTGTTCAAATATCGGTGAACCTCGTGTGTGTGCATGCACACTGTAAATTCCTAGGGAAGAGGGGTACGGCAACTCGAGCTTGAAAATCTTAGATTGATTGAGTTTACCCCAATTTCATACCCTAAACTATCATCAAGAATGGCGATTTATCTATACTTTACATTCTTAACCATCATTTAGCACGATATCAGACCAAGATGGATTTTTGAATAGCACTGTAGAACTTGGCAAAATTTCATAACTTAGAGTTGAAAAGAGCTTAATGCTTTTCCAGTGGAATCAACCGATCTAAATTATTTTCTTCTCACATTTCAAATAGGATTATGATTCATACTTCAGATGCTGTGGTAAATGACTTGTATTTTTGTTCCATTGAATTTTATTAATAAGAAATCCTGAATTCCTAACAGTGAATGCCAACAGAATATGTATATTCTGTTGGCATTCACTGTTGCCATTTTTATATATGATGTTTATATATATATATATATATATATTTATACACACCCCCACACCCCCCCACACACATATAAAACACATATATAAATTTTATCCTAAAGTTTGTAAAAAACTTGGTAGTAGGTAGGAACATTGAAATACTTGGTAACACTCCCGGTGCCACATTTTAGGCCCAGTGGATGTTGACCAGACCTGCATTTGAGCATTTCTGAACAACTGATTCAAAGTTCAAAATGATGATGGTATATAGACTTTTACTTTTTTTTTGCTTTAGAAAGAACTCCTATGGTTTTTCCTACCTTAAATGTCTCACTTTTGTACGATGATTAGCTAAGAACCATGCTCTTGCTCAATAAGAATTTTTGCATTCATATTTAGGAGGAGAGGGAAGTTTAGAAAAAATTTAGGGAAATCTTATTCTGATTCAAACTGTTCTCCCCTCATTCCTCATATTTTTTTTCTTTCCTTCAGCTGAAGTAACATTGGTTTATATGATTGTGCTTCCAAATGAACATTTGTATGTATAAACACTTAACCTCTCCCCCCCCGCTCTCCCCCCATATTCGCTGCTGGCAATGATTATTTTCTTCTAAGATCTGAGTTTTTTTTGTTTTTGTTCATTAATTAGTTTTGTTTTTCACTATGGATGAAATCATGGTCTTTGTCTCTGATTTATTTCACTTACATAACTATCTAGATCCCCATGTTACAAATGCCAGAGTTTTATCATCTCTTTAAAAGTAATCTGAGTGGTATTGGATTGTGTACATATACTACTTCACCTTTGTCTAATCGCCTGTCAATGGTGGGGGCACTTGGTTTACTACTAGCTCTGGGTTATGGTCAGTAATGTTATGATGAACATGGTCGTGCGTATCACTCTTCAAATTAGTATTTTTCTATTTTCCAGCTACACACCAAGAAATGGGATAAGTGGATCATGTAGTATTTCTAGTCCTCATTTTTTGAGGTATCTGCATAGTTTTTGTTGAAATCATAGATGCTAAATGGCTTTCTGACATAGGGAATTGGGTGTATGACAATCAGGGCTTATTCACTAGTATCACTCCCTGCTCCCTAAAGTGAAATGTGATTTTCAAGAAGGCAATCTTGTAGACTTTGCAGAAAGACTTTTAACATTGGCCTGTGGTATAGAGTCCATATCATGAGCTCTGCTCATGGTATGTTCCCCTTGAGATCATATTGAGTCTTACCCACATGTTTATTCCTTTATTATTATTTTCATTTTGTTGTTGAGATAACATTGGTTTACAACATATGTATGATTTAAGAGTATAGAGTCAGCTCTTATGATGTATGTTCTGACATCACAATCACCACCGAGCATCAATAATCTTTTGACACAGTGAAAAGACCCTCTCCTCTTTACTCTGTCCACCCATCTTTCCCTTCAGGTAACCTCATTTCTTCAGTAAAATTTCTAGGGTTTGCTTTGATTTAGTTTTTTCTGTTTGTCTCTTTATTTTCCATATATAAATGGAATCAGAAAATATTTATCTTTTTCCTTCTGACTTACATTTTGCTTAGTATGATTCTCCTTCAGTTCTATCCATGTTGTTGAAAATGGCAATTCCCCAATTATAAAAACAAAGATAAAAACCTTACTTATAACTTTACATATGTGCTAAACCATTGAGAATCATTGAGTCTCCTGTATAGTAATGACTGATTACATGTTGTGTAACAATTTAAAGAAATGTAATTCTGTTTGGGGGTGGGCATTCATTATATCCATCTTTAGAAAAAAGAAAGTGTATATAGCTTCCTGCCTGTTCTCATTTGTCTGCAAGTGGAGAGAGAGAGAGAGAGAGAGAGAGAGAGAGACAGCACGCGAGCACTTAGAATTTCCACTAGATGTCATCACATGGTTTGAGCCAATTCTTTCATTCCCTAAATTCTTATAACAGCTTACCCATCCAATCTCTTATGTTATACTAAGAACATTTAGTTTGGTATAAGAACAATACCATGCACATTCTGCCACATAACTGTAAACTCTTCTAAGATAGGGTTCTTGCCTGAACTAACAACTTCCCACATATTTTTCAAAAAGTAAATATGGAAATTTTAGACAATGCCATTTTTTTAAAATGATTTAGGTCATCTTTCCCTTCCATTATGTAGATAATAGAGTTAGTTTTAAAGTGCTAAATTTACCTGAAGTGTCTACTCACCCCTAGGAATTAATTTTCACATTAGGAGAATCTAGTGGAATAAATTACTTTTTTATAGTCTCTGAGAATACAAAAGGGGAGTCAATATCACAGAAATTAGTACAAAGTATGGACAAATTCATCTGAAGCTTATGAGACAATTGAGAAATGGAAATGAGTAAAATTGATGTTCAAAAATTCTCATTAAGAGAAGGGTATTTCCCCCCACCAGATTCTATCTATTCACCACAATTGCCTCTCTGGGGAACTCATTCTGTTGGAGAATTGGGTTACTCTAACCATTCTAATTAGGCCTTTTAGACATGACCACTCTTTCTTAAATGACACCTCTCCTTCTATCCCATCATCTAATTCCCCAATTAATTTATGGGCATTTCAATTGTCTTAAGCAAGGAAATGTTACAACATATCTGTCTTCCAGTATCTTTTTATTCTTCGATCTCAGCAAATGCAGGGCATCTTAAAGATTTTACACATTAGCCTCTGAATAGAGCAGCTGTAGAGTTTGAAAAACCATGTCACAAATGAGAGAAATATGAGTATTTGCCTAGGATTTTAAGGCTATTGTATGGGGGAAGTATGTGTTTGGGAAAAAGTCAATTTGGGTATATTGGGAGAAGGAAATATAGAAAAGTGCTTATTTTTAGCAACCTTCTTGAATATACATTTAATTCATTAATTTAGGAACTTAAAAATATTTCAATGCATAACTGGTATGCCAAATTAAATGTGTTTTTATATTAATCAGTTGAAATTACTTTTCAATGTTTTATCATCTTTATATCTTTGAATTTACAAGCTACTAGAAAACTGGCACTGCTTTTTTTGGGATTCATGTTCTTGATGGCATCAAGTAGTGAAAGAAGCTAATTTCTAGGAAATTGCAAGCAAAGTATCTAGTTTAGACACACTGCATTAGCTAAATTTTCTGAGGTATATGCTTTTTATGATATTTAAAAAAATAGATTTTATAACTTTATAAAACTTTGAGAACTGAGTTTGTTTAGTTTTTCCTTACTAGAATACCAGCTCTATGAGAGAAGAGACTTGTTCATGGCTGTGTTTCCAACATTAGAACAGTGACTGGAGCTTCATACATTCTTATTGAATGAATCAATGCTCATTCCCAGGACGATTAGATTGTTTTCCATAACATCTTCTACCATCACAGGTCAGATTCTCCAGAGAAGTAAATCAAGAGGTTGGCAAACTGGAGGTTTGTCAGAGCTTGTCTTCTAGGTCAGCACCTGTGTGTGTGTGTGCGCGTGTGCGTGTGCATGTGTGTGTGTGTGTGTGTGTGTGTGAGAGGATTGCAGGGTGGGAGACAAAAGGCAGAGTTTTCAGGCAGCAGGATTATGCAGGAAGAGAAGTTAGACTGTGATGCAATCACATCAGAGACCAAAGAAGACCCTCTTGGAGCTCTGGAGCTTTATAGCTCTTAAGAGATTCTGAATTTTGAAAAAAGGATGAGTTGCTATGCTTCTAAACCTACTAGTCATTTGTATGGCCTGTCCCCTACTTTTGACTAGGAGTTACTTTAATTGAGGATGTTGAATTAGAGGAACTCAGTAATGAATTGTCAGGCATCAACATTCTTTGCAACCAGTGGAATAAATGCATTTGTCCTGAATATGTTGTAAGGTTTGAGGGCTCACCAGAGCAAACACCACATCCCTATGGGCTAAGACTTTCCCATCACCAACTTTTTGCTAAGTCAGAACATTCATCTGCAATGACTTTAGTTTTTTCTACATAATCAAGTTACCTCTACCATTAAACAATAGTCCAAATTCCTTATTTTTAACTGGGCACCTCCTTACTATTCTAGCCCACAAGTATTCTACTAGCAATTGATTAGATTCAGGATGGATCCAGATTATTTTTTCCATGTTTCATGTAGGAGGCCCTTTCTCCCTAACTCTGAAGAGGAAAACTTTATACTAGTTCCCTATGTGCTCCAGGTACATAAAAAAGTTGCCCAGTGAATTACTGTTGACTGTACTCAAATGAAAACCTCACTGGCTTGGCTTTTTAAGTAGCAGTATGGGCACTAATGCTCTCTCAACATTGTCTCCAGTGTAATAAATGAGTAAGTGATGAATTTATTTGGAGTTCCTTCTTTGTGTCTGTGCAGGGACATTGCCATGTGAGCTCAGTCATGAAACTAGAAAACACTTTTGGAAGTGTAGATTTTTTTTATAAGATAATTTCAAGACCCTGTAGAGTTGCAACCGACAGATTACTGCTTTTGCCAGTATGATTATCGCATGAAGGGGCCTTATTACTATTAGGAATTTCAGCTTTATGTATAATTTATTTTAGTCCGTTGCCTTGATCACTTGGTGGAAATTGCCAGTTAGTGTTAGAAAGTTCCAGCTGTGAGATTCGGAGAAATTAACCTGCTCTTTTAGACTATGGAGCTGACAATCAGAAAGCACCTTTGTTCTGAGCTGCTTGATAATTTCATTATTTTTTTTTTAAGCAGCCACTGAATAGAGTAGACACAGATTAATGATTTAATAGACAGCTACAGCGATACCTCTTTGAAAAGCACTATAGACATTAGAACAGAGGTCATCTCCAATGGATAAATTAAAAGCTTGACTTAAATGAAAATGAATATTTATTTGATGTCTTCTGTAGTACCATCCGTCATTTGACGTGTGAAAAGAGGGGTTCACTCTAGTGACCTTTGCAAATGGGGCTAAATTCACATGTTTTTTGGAAGTGCTGCGCTTTCCAATGTGTTTCAAAAAGGTGCCTGAATTGACTAATGCTGTGACATTTTAAGAGGACATACTCTATGTTAATCTATTTAAGATTTTCTATTTGTTAAATTATCTATAGATTTTCTATAGAGGATTTTTCTAAGAGTCTGGGAGTCTCTTTAGAGGTGAGAAACATACGTCGTTCCATCGTTGGCCTGGCCTCCATTTATAGGAACCCTAACACGTTCTCTACTTAGCAGAAGAGCAATGTCAGGTTCTTAATTTTTATAAAAACTCCAGTACCTTTGAAATTCATTTTTTTTTTCCTACGACTACTCTCATACCCCTGAAGTATTTGCCAAATCAGTATTTACATCTGATGGTCCAGATGGTCACAGTGTGAAATGTTGCTGTGGATTCACTCAGGCTACAAAGACAATGTGGCCTGGTGGACTAATGTGCTCTAAATTGTTCAGGTGAAGGAGACAGTATATTATGTTTTTGAATACTTACGACACAACATAAACTATTAACATTTGTGTTCATTCAATTACTTACTCATTTCTGATAATAAATGAGTTTCAGTATAGACCTTTTGAGATTTCATGAATACCTGGATTCATAAAATGACTTTAAAGAACTTCACAATCACCAAAACACTGATAAAGGAGGTTACTTGCTTCACTACTAAGAATAGCTGACAAGTAACGGGATAAGATGACACTGGAAGTCCTGTGGAGCAGGATGAGATTGACACGTACCTTCATCAGACTGGTAGAGACTACACCAGAGGGGACATGGAGTAAATTTATATTGCATAGCACACAAAGTGGGTGGAGACAAATGTCTAGAGGCTGTGGCCCAGGGCAGGGCACATAGATAGCAGGACTGCTGCCAGAGCCATGAGCTCTGGGGAGGGGAGAATAAAAAATATGGCGGCACACACTCTTGTACAGGTGAAGCCCCTGGGGTCCAGAAGAATGACAGAATTTGCGCTCTCGAGAATACATTTTTCTTCTTTCAACTCTGAGGACTGGTACTGAGCTTGTGAAATGCACTGAGCAGACAGAGCAGAATCTCAGGTTTGGCGCTCCAGAAATGGGTGTTATCAGTGGTGGTGAGCACAAAGGAGCACATTTCCAACATCAGCTGGACCTCTCCAAGCTCGCCCCCTATCTTACTGCTACTGGAACTGCAGATGCCGGTATCTCTTTATGGAAGATACGGGAGACCAAAATTATCAAGTCAAATGTAAGCCACTGTTAATCACTGTCCTTGATTTTTTTTTTTTTTTCTGAGTCAGACCTAATTTTAAATATTCTATTGTCCTCAGGTGACTTTGAAGCTTTGGGGGTAAAGTGGCCTCTTCCAGTAGTTATTTGGGTTAAGGGAACCAATGTTAACCTCTTTTATTTTACCCTGCTAGAGGTGGGGGTGGGGAATGAAAGAATTCATCAAATAGAGAGTGGGAAGAAGAACAGGCAGATCTACTGAAATACGTTGCTGAGATGAGCAGTGGGTGAGACAGGAGAATTCTCTGCCATATATGGCAGAGTTAGCCCTCTACAACACGAGGGAGGCCCCCATGTTATCCTTTTTTAAAGTGTAAATGGATACCAGGTAATTAGAGCAACAACTTTCTTTAAAAAAAAATATGCAGATTTGAGCTATGCAGTTACAAAGAAAGCATTATCAAGGGCTACTCTGCCCTAAGGTAGGCCATTGAGCAGATGTATATATTTGAATGATTTACACATAGGCTTACAGAGGGAGGACATAAATTTTTACTAATTATGCTCAAAGTCTGCAACCCAGTTCACATTGGGGTGCCCTGTAACACAAGGACTTTGTAGTCTGATTTTTTGTCACTCCATAGTTAAGATAGCTACCATAGTTACCATAGATATTCCTAACTACTTTGAGAGGAAACTAGCATCTTGACAGAGCAAGCTCAGAAGCTAGGGTACTGTTTGATTCAAAGAATCCTTTTTCCTTTTTAGTTTTGGGATGATGGTGACTAAAGGGAAATAGGAAGGAATGGCAGTGAGACAGAATTATGAGCTGTTGTTTCCCTAGGAGTGTTTTCCTTCTGTGGAAAACCTAGAAGGATTCTGGGTGAATCCTTAGCTGCTCATGAGGGCACTCTAAGCATATTCTTCCTTTCCACTAAAATAGACAATGCTTTCTCTCTGTGAGAAGTATGTAAGATCCATCTTGAGCCATGAGGGGCCAAAACCATGAAGAGAACCAGAAAGGGGATAAAAAGAACATAACATAGAATGTGGCAAGTCACACAGAAGCTGGTGAGGAGAAAAAAGCTAGCAAAGCAAGGTTAGAGAAGTTAGAGCAAGAAACCAAGCTTTTCCATTTCTGGTTTCAGCTGGTAATGGTGTCTGTTCATAGCAAAGGGAAGTCTTGAAAAAAGAGGGGAGGCACAGAAAATGCTCATAGATTGGGTATGGGGGGGGGAGACTAAGCAATGGGGAGACACAGAGAAAGGAACAGAGGAGGGAAATGAAATTTGAAGACAGTAAAGGAAAAACCATGGCAGCTTATTTTGTCTTCCATTAAAAAGAAAGCAGAAGGAATAGAGATGATAAGGAAAAATCAAACAATGTGGGACTGGCAAGTAGAGCAGTGGGAGGATTTTGGAAGATTTTTGTATGGATTCACTTCTTAAGGGATGAGAGGCGTTGTCTGGCTGAGACTATGTGGTGGACCTTAATTATTAGTTCAACTGGGAAGGACCCAGGAGATGGACTTGAGGTAATTCAAATTCAAAGAAATAAAGAACGTATAACCTCAAATGACAGAAAGAAAATGGATATATTTAATAGACCATGTTGGGAGGAAAATCATGAGGCACTGTGGTGATTTCCCCAAGTGAGCTAAAGTTGGTTTGTTGTTAATTCTTGGTAGGACTGAAACAAGGAATATAGGTCAGAAGGCATTTTCAATTAAAAAAAAAATCTGTATGGTATGTTGAAGTTCATTCACAGCAGCAGAGAGATTTAGCATTGGAATGAGGATATAGAAAAGTGAAGTGTAGATATTGTTGAGAGGAATATGGGCTTCTACATTCCAGCTGCTTTTAATCCAGAACAGAGATTTTTCTGGCTTTGCTGGGCATTGCTAGAGCTGCCCTTTATATATATGCCAATGAGTCATATGAGCAGAGAGCACCTGAAAAATAATCCTAGGTAAGGGCAAGGTACATGAGAAATTGCACACAGAAGCAAGCTATGTTTTTGGCTTAAGTGTCCCCCAAAATAAAGGTTGCCATTTGTACGCCTTTGAGAAAGATGAAGGAAATTGTGATTGATGAAATGGAGGCAGCTACTGTAAATATTACATTTTATTTATAATTCTTTCAAATGGATTTGAATATGCACCAAATATCCAAGCAAGCTAGGTAGAAAGAGAAAGAGCTTTGATAAAAATGTCTGGAGAAGATGGCTCTTAGGGAAGCAAGGGGCATCACTACCCAGGAAGAGAGACCTGTGTTTGAAGTCCACCGAGGAATAAAGCAGAGCCCTCAGAGAACCCTACACAAGGGAAGTTCAAAAGAACTAAGAGACAAAAATAACAGACTTCTTATAAATGAACACAAAAGCTGTGGGCTTGGGGGGGGGGGGATGCTGAAAAGTCCTTACATCCTCCACAGTCTTCTGGAAACCCTCAGTCCAGTCGTCAGGTCTCAGGCTGCGTCTGACAAAGCTGCCGAGGATGTGAAACACCAGAAAACTAAGCCAAAAAGTGAAGAGCTGCTGATCATGTAGAGCCACTGTAAGCTAGCAGCTGTGAGTGATAGAAATACAGAAGGCCTGAGATGTCAGACTTCAAAGACAAAGGCAGGGGATGCCTGGAATGAGCTGAAAGGCACTTCAAGGGACAGTGTTTGGAAGCTTATGTTGTCAATGTAGAAGAACTAAAAAAAGGAAATACAAGCCACTGGATTGGGCCGTCAGCACACATTCATCTAAATATGTATAATGCTTTGTTTTTCTAATACTGTGGATAAAGAGAAATAATGAAAATAACCAGTTTAACTCAGTTTCTCTAGACTTTCTAGGATGTGGCTCTAAAGTTAGACACTGAAGTAGTCACTGATCTTTTGAATGGAGCTTTAAATCTTTAGATCCATTAAATGTATATTTGTTACTTTAAAAAAATAGAGGAAAGTATGAAGAGGAGATAATATATCATAGAAATCAAGGAGTTAGTCAATTATTATCTCAATAAAACTAGGAAAATGAGTACAGAAACAAATGATTTAAAGACACCAGGAGACCTAAAGGTCCCACACAGGAGTAGAGAAAACACGCTGTAATAAGAAAGCGTGCCAAAACGAGAAGCAGGGTAAAATATAAAGTATGAGTGCTTTATAATAAAGAAGTTAACACTCCAGAAGGGATTGGCTTTGGGATTCTTGATACTCAGCACCAGGGAAGAGTACCAGAGAGAGTGGGGAAGGGGTTGTTGGAAAGGAAAATGTGGGCTGCCTATGAGCCAGCGTGTGTGTGTGTATGTGTGTGTGTGCGTGTGTGCCCGAGCGCGCACGCGCGAGCGTCCATGCGAGCGTGCGCACATGTGTAGGGGGAAACAAGAGAGACCAGCTCTGTGAATGTTTCTGGCTCCCTAACCTCTATGGGCAAAATCATAGTAGAAATGGGAGGGTTTGGGTTAAAAGCTATGAGCATTTTGTAGACTGCTGGAAAGGCAGTTTCACCTCCAAAAATTTTCTGAAAATACAGAGGGGAACCTATTAAGATGATACTTGAATAGAGAATAAAGACCGTAGACATGAAAAGGAAAACTCTAAAGTGTTATACAAAGAACTACCAGAGAGGAGGTATACTTATGCAGTGGAAATGTTACTACATGAAGGCAGTGTAATTTGGGGTTGCCGGGTGTGGAACAAGGAGGACCACTACTTGCCTGTTCTGAGTGCAGCATGTTTTATACCTTCACATTTTTGAACATGCTGCTTTCTTTGCCTTATGGAACCACTCTACCTCTGTTTTCCCGCTGGATTCCTACATATTTCTCAACTGCCTTCTCTTTACTGAATCCCTCCCTGGCCATTCTCCAGAGATTTTTGGTCCTTCTTTAGCCTTTGTGTGTTGCCTTGACACCTTTCCAAATTCTCAGTTTTGCACTTGCATGCTTATCCTCTGGATGTTTATTTACCTTTTGCTGCATTCATTAAAGGAGGCCTGTATTTTGATCAGTTTTGCATAGCCAGCTATCTGCCATATGGCTATATTTTATGTAATCATTAGCACGGATTGGAGGTAGCAGGTCAAACTGTGAGGGATACATAATGAAAGGCTATGTCCTATACACTAGGGTTGTAAAACATAACAAAGCAACAACCCAGGTCTAGAGCATGTGGATAAATTTTTTTGAGTGATCATTTGGGTTTCTTATTGAAAGCAAAGAAAAAATATGGAAATAGATTTTGTGGATCAAACTTTCTAGGAGGGACAATGTCTAAAGACCACTATGGGAATAAGTAGACAAGATAAAAATGTAAAAGAGACAAAGAGAAAATCACAATTTGGGAGGGCTGAATAGGTGTAATGGTGATATATGATTGGGAATTTGACTGGTTCAAAGTGAGAAATTGTAACTAGAGCTCTATATAGTAATAATGCAGGTATCTCTGATAATAAAGAACTGGTAAAAAGAAAACAAAGTCACAGTATTAACAAAGTCACAGTATTAAACCTGTTCTGCAAATGAGAGGTATTGATATTTTTCTTTCTACTTTAATGTGAGAATAACCATTTTCAAGTTTTACCTAATCAACTTTTAGGCATTGAGTTACTGGGTTATGGGGAGATGTAATAGAATCTTCATGACTTGATAACATGATGGCTGATGTGGAATATTTGCAATTTTGAATAGGCATAAAACTCAGTTGACAGTGACCATTTTAGTCACTCCCCAGAGGTATTACACTTTACATTGATGGATGCTAGGAGAATTTTAAGGATTCTTTGAGATAACAGTGCAGGCATTTTTTAATTTACTGAGTTGTTTCCATGTTGCTGTGAAAAGAATATAATCAGATAAAAACAGAATCTCATGCATAGATGATTTTACTCAATTTTGGGGCCTAGATGAGTGTACAGGGAGAGCAATTATAGGCACATAGATTAGGAATTTGAATTTCAATTTTCATTTAGAGTATATAATTCCTTTAAAGTAATCTGAAGACATTTGCTTCACTTTAGTTACCTCCTTCAGAAAACAGGTTACAGTGAACTCATCTAATGGTGACAAAGTACAACACTTCTATAACATCTACATTAATCTCATATTTTTCTTAGTGCAGCTGTCCCATCATCATATTACTTTCTTTTTAGATTTTGACTTTTATCTCCTTGATGGTAATCTGTTCTCATTCACTTCAGCTTAAAGGTTATGCAACTAATTAGTGTATTTCTCATGTACACCTTGAGCACACTGCATGTTACGGCAGAGTTACAGAGGGAGTCAAGATCATCTCTAAGTATATTTGGAATTCAATTTGCCAAGATTTCACAAATTGTTCATTTTGCAGAAACAATTTAGTTTCCATCTGGTTTGCCTAGGGGAAAGTTCACTGGTGTTCATTGTTAAGAAAATCAGAACATCATTATGGAATTCAATGGTCCCTTGCATGGAAATGTAGATGTCACTAAATCACATGGTGCTGAAACACAGTTTATCTTCAAATGCCGAGGATGTGAATTCGAATGAAAGTCATTCTCCTCAGACAAAGTGCTAAGGCAGACCTTGTTTGCTCATTTGCATGTATCCCACTGACAGCTGGAGTGACCCTGCTGAGATGTCAGGGAGTTTTTAGTTATGTGAAGTACATCACAGATTTTTATAAGGAATGACTGCTAAGAGAAATTAAAAAAAAAAAAAAAGGAAAGAACGAAACCCTGCAAGTGTTATGCAAATGTAACTGAAGCATTTTAAACTGTGGTGATTTTTCTCTTTATTTGGAATCACATTCTGGCTTGTGATTTTTGAACATCAGGTTTTGATGAAGGAGTTTCTGGAAAAAGTAAATGAGGAAACTTCCATAAATCACCTGCTAAAATTGATCAATAGTTTATCATTTTTTAAAAACTGTGGTTTAAATCTATGATTTTAGGATGATCTAGTCGTAAAGGAGAGCAGCACTAATTGTTTTTTTTTTTATTTTTTTTTTTTTAAGATTTATTCACCTGTGCATACAGAACTGGGGTACAGGCCAGAGGCTCAGGGGCGGTGAGAGGCTTCACCAGAGACAGAGTGGGGAGCAGAACAGGCAGATCTACGAAGTACACTGCTGAGGGGAGCAGCGGGCGGGTCAGGAGAGGTCTGCCACGCCATGTGGTCACCTCCGGGGCAGGAGGCAGGCGGGAATCGAACTCATGCGGAAGTGGCTTCAGATTCTCAGTGCTGTGCTTTAACCCGCTGCGCCACCAGGGAGGGTCACTAATTGTTTTTTAAAGAAAAAATTTTCACAGTGAAATCCTATAAAGTCATGTTTACCAACTGTGTCTTAAAGTAGCTGACAGATTTCAATGGAAATCTACTTCAGATAACTAGTAACTGTCACTGTTCAGAAATTTCTGCAAGGGGACAAATGGAGAGGCTGTGTCATCCTCATTTCCGTGCTTTTGAAATGCATATTGATGCTTGACAAATACATTTTGAAGAAGAACTGAAAATCACAAAAATTAAAGATCACCTCATAAGTTTCAAATGACTGACTCCCCTTTTCCTCAATATCTTTCAACTAGGAGAAAGAATATGTGAAATCCAAGGTGCAGTACTTTGAATCTGAAATTGAAAAGAATATATATATAAATGTGTTATCTGAAAAAAAAAAAAAAAAAAAAACCAAAAACCTTGAGGCAGTTTGAGTCCTTGAATATTTGAAAGCAGTTGGGTGAAGATGAGTCATCTGTACATATGGCTACTTTTGTGAAATGCTAAGATAGATGAGTCTTGTAGTTTAAGCCTATTGGAAAATCATTAAAGAAATGTAAAGAAAATGTATAATATTATATAACCCCTTTGAAATTTATTCACCATGAATTAAAGGTATAGGAATGACCTAGTGGTGTCCCTTAAAGATGAAGTACGAGTTGGCGGGAATACTTTCTGAAAGAAGCTGTTTTTTATTATAAATTAAGAATACTGCTCAGTTATATTGACGATAAAATTGAATAGCTTGTATAGGTTACCCGTGGTCATTTTTCCTGCAGTCACTGAAAGTTTCCTATGCCGACATAGGAAAAGGGACTGGAAGCTAAATCCATATTCCACTAGGTTGTCAGGTTCTAAAAAATGATTTTAGACAGAGCCATTAAGACTGCAGTTAGATATATGAGTTCAAGTCTTGGTTTCAGTTACTAGCTATGTAACCTGGGGATGGTCTTAACTTTGTGAGACTTTGTATACTTATCATTAAAATGATGATAGTTTAAAGAAATATAAAATCAAAAAGCTTTACTTTTAAAGACAATTGTGAGAATTAATACATATTAAATGGCCTTCCAGAGGCTGTACATACTAAGTACTTAGTAATTGTCATTGTTAATAACATACTATCACTTATGGATTAGCTTGGAAATGTTGATACTTCATATCCTTTATTTATATCTTCAAAGCCATCAGTATAGGTTCTTATAGTTATTACATGAATGTGCAAATTAAAGCTCAAATCTGGGAAATAAGTTTTTGAGACAACATGGTTATTAGAACCCAGATCTGGTCTGATCAGCACCAAAGTTCATGCTCTTCCTTCTTTGTGGTGAAATTTATGATATTCAAATTTTCTTTCTATGTTGGATCATTATTCAGTAGTATTTAATACTTATGATATTTAATAATATGATATTCAAATTTTATATTTAATAATATATATTCAAATTTTATATTAATATTTAATAATATGATATTCAAATTTTCTTTCTACGTTGGATCATTATTCAGTAGTATTTAATACTATGCCAGTGAGAAACTGTTGACACAAAGAACTGAACTGGGGGAGAAAAAAAATCACATGACAGCTTTCCCTGGTGTAAATGTTCACAGCCAGATTCTTCATCTCCAATATTATGCATCATCTGTTAAGCAATTTGTAATTGCTTTCATATCTTCCTGAATGCACAGGAGTCAGCGGGCTACAATTCCTGAATGACCGTCTCAAGGTCTTTCACAAATATCTGCAGACAGTGAGATGAAAGGGTTTCTCAGAGGAGCAGAGGCATGTCCAAACACAGACTCCCCGATTTTCTTACATTACTAAGGTTGCCTGAGTTAAATATATTGACTAAAGGAGATGTATTACATCGTCTTGAATCAGAAGGGACAATAAAATGTATTCCTTTCTCCTCTCAGGAATTTAGTGAGGTCAAATAAGAAAAAGTAGGTAGAAGGATAAGCTTTCTGCAAAAGAAAGGATAAATAAACGCAAGAAAGGGATTATTTTAAACAGTGAATTAGAAAGTAAGGAAGGCAAGCCACCTTATTTAAACCAGTGGTAAAGTGCTATGTTCTCCATTCCCATGTGCTCAAAGGTAGAGATTAAAACTCCTGTTGACTCCATGTAACAGAAGTTGAGAGGTGAAATCTAAAGTCAGATCTAGATTTGTGATCTGGCTTGCCACTTAACAGGTAGATGACCTTGGGAAAGTTTTCATCTTCCAAAGCCTCATTTTCCTACCATGTGAAATGGGAAGAGTGATAGTACTAACCGAGGATAGTACTAACTGAGGTGAGAGCCATCATGTGCTTAGAATAGTGCCTAGGACATGTCAGTGTGCCACACACACTACTAACTATTCTAAGTAGTGTGCATTGCTAGCTATAAATAAGCACTATCCTTAAGTATTTATCTGTGTGTTCCCAATGCAGCACCCAGTGTCATGACATACACTACAATGCTCATATTTCGTATTCATAATGGAAGGGTAACACATGTGGCTGCCCATACAGATGGGCCACTCGGAGTCAACCCTCTTACAAGGTTGTTGGACTCACAGAAGCTGGGAGTCGTACCTGGGGAGGTGTCTATGGGAGACGTACTCTCAAGGTTCTTATGGGGGGAGCCAGGCCACCTCTAATATTGGTTTCTCAGAGTTGAAGTCTACTCAGTCCTTTGCTTGAGTAAAACATGTTTTGCATTTCATCTCCTAGTGGGACTTGAACTTGTTATTTTTGTTTAGAACTTGGATCAACACATAGTGTGTATGTGTGTGTGTGTTTTTGTTTTTCCCTTCACTACTGGCTACTAACTGTGGTGATTTGAAATGGCAATCTGAAAGTTCATGAGGAAATGTGAAAATACACCAGCATAAATAGTGAGAATGATGGTCATTTCTTTGTTTTCTATTCAAGATGTTTTTTCCTTTGGATTTTTTTTTAATGACAAATACATGGATTTTGACTTTGTTTATGAGGAATTTACAAAAATACTAGACTGGTAAGGAGATGATGGAATCAGAAAAATGAAGCAATGCTAGTTGACTGTGGGTATGGGTGGTTGTATTGTGAGCATTAACTACTATTTATTAAACATTTCAATTAGATTGGTTTTGGTAGGGTAAAAAAAAGGCTATAAATATGATCATAATTGGACCTTTTTAAATCAACTTGTCCAAAACAGAACTTATTGTTTTTCCTTAAAATTAGTGCATAATGCTGTAGTGTCATCTCTCACCCTATTTGCTCACTTCTCATCCAGCCAGAGTTGGAATCACTTCCAATGTTTCTCTGCCTCTTTCTCTTCTATCTAATCAGGAACATAGTACAGCAAATGCTATTTTGTAGTAGTTTTTTTCAAATTTGAGTTCTTGTTTTCATTACCAGATAGTCTAACAAACTCTGCAACAGTCCCCTGAGTGGAGGAACAACCCCCAGTTCATCTTTATACTGCCTGAGAGTTAACTTTAAACCACAGAGCTGATATGGCCACTGACACTTCGATACCCTCAGTTTCCAATTCTCAGCATAGGTGTTATCCCCACATTCCAGGCCCTGAAGTGTTTAGCTGTATTTATCAGCCCCCTGACCACCATCATTTTCCTCTCTTATGTGCTAGGCACTAACCAGATTTGATTATCTTGTTCTCTAAGTGTTTCAAAGTTTGCCCTGCTTACTCTACTTGGAAATCTTTCTTCTCAATGTGTTGAGTTCCTAATCATCCTTGATAACCCACTTCAAATTTAAATTCTGATCATGCCTGCTAGCCTACTCCAGACAGCATCATCCCTCCCTCTTGCCTTTGCACTTCTAGAAGGGAGAAACAATGCCTAATTCATCTTTATGTCATCAGGGCCCAGCAAAGAGTGATCTGTAGATGTATGACTGTTAAGCTGAAACATCAGATACATGAAAATTTTTCCAGAGGTTCCATTTTATTTGTGTGTTTTCATTTGAGATAGTTACATGTGGAAAACATAAAACATCTTTTCTTATGTTGGAGGCAGTTAATGTATATAATGGGTTAATGGCTGGAAAGAAACCGGATCAAGGTCTTTGTGATGATACATTCCCTGAAGCACAACTTTTGGAGTTGAAATGACCTGAGTTAAAAATATAGACTCTGTAACTTAACAGTCCTGTGACTCTGGGGGAGTCTCTTCATGTTTCCTTTGTAAAGTAAAGGTAACAATATTTCCCAGTTGTATATAGGTTGGCTGTAGATATTAAGCAGTATGTCTGGCCCAGAATACACTGCCTTTTTTTTTTTTTATTAAAAAGTTTATTTTTACATCATTTTTCACATTTTTTTTTTCATCTCAATTGTAATCCCCACGGGCAGAATACACTGCTTTTAATTTTATAAAGATGGAACCATTTTTATATGCCATGGATGGTATATATATATTTTTTGGTTTAGGAGTATAAATGTATATTCATGAGCTGAAAAAAATAATTGTGCTAACAGATATATGAAATAAATGTAGAGACATTACTCTGGAGAGTGGCCTAACTGTAGTTGTCAAGCTTAGGTATGAGGAGATACATAGCTCCCCTTAAATGCCCATCTAGTTTCTATCTGCAGTGACTATCTTTAGAAGGGAGATCTTCATGAGCCTTGTAACTTGACTTTTGGCTGCAACAGTTAAAATGTCGAAACTCAAAGGAAAAAAGACATGATACCACCCCAGCCACTTAGTCTATCTGCAACCTGAATCATCTTGCCCTACTTTCTTCCTGGGTTTAATATGTATCTTTTAACAGTTGAGACAGCATTTTTCAAATAAATTTATTTTCATTTATTTATTTTTCCATTTTTGTTTAGAAGAGCTATGTATGGCGTAGGCCAGAGGGGCGAGGGTGGGGCGGTAAGAAGTTTCACCAGAGATAGAGTGGGGAGGAGGAAAGGCAGATCCACCGAAATCCACTGCTGAGGGGAGCAGCTGGCAAGACAGGAGAGGTCTGCTCCCCGTCTGGGACTGACCTCAGGCCAAAGCGGTGATAGTGCTCAGACGTAACCCCAAAGCCACCAGGGAGGTTTTAGACAACAAATTTGTGCCATTGACAAGGTATTTGTATGTGGACTCTGAAGAAGTCTCTGAAACAGACAATCACTGGGACTTTAGATGGCCCTCCATGTAAAAGCTTTTCCCAATCAGCCTTCTCTTTAATTAAACAGAGGAGAACAAAGCCCGAGCCCTATAGTTTGAAGAAACCTGAAATGAGAATTTAACAGGGAGATTGCTCTTTGATTTCCAAACAGGGTGCTTTGAACTGAAACATTTCCAGTTTTTCAAAAGACAAAATTTCCTCTTGATATTTTTTAAGGGCAAATGAACTAAACCAATCTTCCTCTTCCTTCCATCATGTTTGCTGTAATAACATTCTGCACTTCTCTGCCTGTACCCACAAATGTTTGCAGCTGGCTGCCCTGCTCTGGTGAGCCCGTCTATTCTGCCCTGCCACTTGGCTCTTTCTCAGCACCTGCCTGATCATATTTTGAAATGTCATTCACGTTTATGCAGGCCAGTGAACAAAACAAAATTAATTTAACTCACAATGGCACGTTAATATTATTACTTTTGACACCATGAAAACTTATTAACAATAGCTTGTCACAGGCCTCTCAGAATGAATAGCCCAACTATAATACTGAGAGGAAAATTAGTATGATCTAAAGGTTTTAAGATGGCCAGATACTATTAAAAAGTCAAAGTAGTTGAGTTCTTCAAAATTGTACCAAAGTACAATATTCATTTGATGGCAAGAAAAATCTCTGTCTCTTTAAGAAAGTATTTTATGGTTCATGACCTAAGCTTGATGTAATTTTTTTTTCCCTTTGCCAAAAATATATTCTCTATATTTTAAGGAGGCAGTAGGAAATTTAACATTATTTAGCTAGTATGTAAGTTATAATAGCACAAGAGTTAAAAGAAGGGAGAAGGAGCTAGTGTTCCTTGCACATTTACTAGTTCTGGGTGTTTTCACATCTTATTACAATAGCCTGTGGCCAAGTTTTATAGTTCCCATATTATGGATAAGGAAATGAAAGCATAGAGAGGTTAGGTGGCTTCTCCAGGTTCACACAGTTGATGCATCGCAGGAGCAGGGAGAACCCAGATCTACCTGAAGACAAAGCCCCTTCCTTGCTCCAGAGTCCCCACTGCAGTCACACAAGTCAGCATGGAAAGAAGAAACCCAAGGACTTTCTTGAAAGGGACAACCCATTCTTTGCTTTCTGTCCTGGAAGGAATTTTTTGAACTCCTCAAATCTGGCACTTAGACATAGACTTGAACGTGGCAATGAAAAGGCACAGAAAGCTCAAAAAGTTCTGTGTATATATTTTGGTATCAGATTAGTTGCATGGCAGTATTTATGCCCCTTGTTCAAATTCTGCTGATGGTTTTTTTTTTTTACATCTAGCAAGGATGAGATAATAGTTTTTTTTTGTTTTTTGCTTTTCAGCCATAGCACAGCGTTTCCTACTAAGAAGTTGCACTGTGCACCCTCTGGAACTTGGGTTGAGAAAGTAACACAATAAATACTGGGTAGTCTCACTCCGTGAGCTTTTGGTAGGCCAGCCGGAAAGTTAGCTATTTTTACTGTCATTAGGGCCAAAGGCCTTCCAGGAATAAAGGGACAGTTCTACTCCCCGCCCTCACCCCGAGGTCCCAATGTCCCTGTGGGAAGATAACACACTTATGTGGGATTCAGATACTACAGCAGAATATCCAGAGCAGCCTAGGCTTCGTTGCAGTATAGTAAAGCTGCCAACCGCCATAATGATTCCTTCAAGAGAAAGAAACAAATGTTTGGTGGTTATGTATAATAGCACTCAGCTGGCATTAAAAATGAAAGTGTTTAGAATCCAGCCTTTAAGGAAATACTCTGGATCAATATGATTATTTGATGGTATCTCAAAGGTTCTGAATTCCTCTGAATAGTTTTATTTACTATTGTGTTAACCCCAGGTTTAAGTCTTTATGTTTTTTTAAAAATTTTGCCTCATTGATATAGGGCATGAAAACATTTACCATTAAAATTAAACTTCTCTTTGTCAGTGGAGTTTTATTTTCTATAGGTTTGCAGCTTTCTCGCCTTCTCAGTGACACAGATGTGCATTGCTGCATATCTCAAGCCCAGCAGCAGCTCGGCAGGGGTCTTATGCTTAAACGTTAATCTATTTTGACTTCTATTTCTATTTTCTGATTTCTTAAGGGCAAATGCTAAATGTTCCTTTGGAATAATCTATGGGGGTGTTTGATGCAAACTCAATCATGAAAAGGAAAAGAAAAATCCATCAGCTGGACATGCGTACACAGGGAAACCCATCCTATGTGTGTGTGTTGTGCAGCTGTCAGGGATCTTAGGCACATAGAAAGGAATGGAGAGACCACTTGAGTTTATTCACATCTTCTTATAACTCATGATAGAGCACTTAGCATGAATCTAACAACAGCTTAAGTTTAGATGATTCTGAAACCGAATATGCTGGACTAAATTTTTAAAGAGTTGCTAATGTGTTATGTCAAGGTTGCATGTGTATGCGTGCATGTAAATTCAAATACATGTTAAATTATTCTTAATTATTCTCATTTTTGTAGGTCTCCAAATTATCTTTATCAAATATCACCCATATCAAATATTTTGAAAATTACAATGAAAGCATATACATAATCTTCTAGTTTCCTTTTTCGGTTTAACATGCTAAAGCATGTAATTATGCTTTTTTCCATGTAATTATGTGTAATAACTAATATCTCACTCAGTCATAGCTTAAGTAGTCATTTTCTTGCTGCTGACTACTGAGCCCATTTTAATGTGTGAAATTGTAAGTTAGAGAAAGTTGACTTCCGTGAATGAGTATCTATCATGTTTCAATATGATGGCCAGAGGCTCAGCTTGGTAGTGCTTCTGTTTACAAGAATTCCTTATAATGTGAAATTTCACATCTCTTGACAGAAGTTTTTGGCTGTAACAATCATTGAAATATTTTTAAATTTCACTGGTACCTTTTTTTTCAAGGCATCTGGTAGGAAAGTCACTATGATCTGCCTATAGTTTTTATCGTATTTGTCTAACCTTCCATGGAGAGTTGGCTGTCTGTAAGCACTTGCCCAAGAAAGTTAGCCAGAGGTTGATACATGGAAACCCACTCTGCTGAATCAACCACTCAAATCCATCATTGTAGTCCAGATTTTCAAGAATTGTTTTCCGCTATTTGTCACTGTCAAAGACTGATTACTTTGAAAGAGACTAAAAACCTAAGTACTGATACTGTTGTTTGTCAAAGTAATTGTGCGGGGTATGTCCTACTGTGATAGGTCCCATGAAAAGGCAGGGAAAGATTAGAAACTAAGGGAAAAAAAAGAAAGAAAGAAAGTACATGTAAGCCTTGATTTAGATTGATGCTCTCGCTCTTCTATTTCATGGCTGTGCTTTTTAAATACCTTCTTTGATGAATCACAGTGCAGCTAGATCCTAGGAGAGATCACCTTGTCTGTTCCCTTACCTTGAAGCAGGACTATAAATCCATGCCCCAATTCTTATTTTTAAACACCTCCTTCCTCGCTCCCCCGAGAGTTAGGCTCTTTGAGATACCTGTTGTAATATTTGATACTACCAGGAGGGTGTTGGGTTCCAGACCACATTTGAACATATTTTATCATTTTATCTTAAAATCTTTATTTTTTATTGGGGTATAGTTGACCTATATTATTCTATTTCATGTGTACAATATAATGTTTCAATATTTGTATGTATTGTAACATGATCATAATATCTAGTTATATCTGTCACCATTTGTACATACACTTTGTTCTTGTAATAAGGACATTTAGGCTCTGTTCTACCAACATTCCAGTATGAGATAGGTTACTATTAACTATAGTCACCATGCTGTACATTATATGCCCATGACTTTTGATCTTATAAAGTTGGTAATTTTTGACCTCCTTCATCCATTCAGCCCACTGTACCCCTCTGCCACCACCACCACCATCCCCAAAGAAAAACTCTGCATCTATGAATGAGGATTTTACAGTTGTTGTTGCCTTTTTTTGGTTCCAATAAAAGTGAGATCATCTGGTCTTTGACTTTCTCTGCCTTGAATATCTTTATTTACGTGGACTCAGTGGCTTCAGTAGGTTATTGTAAGCTATCTCAAATGAATATCTACCTTCTGCCCCATTAATGGATATTTATTATTTAGCTCTCTCCTTAGAACTATATCCTAGTTGTCTGATACTCCAAATCGTATTGACAACTACTGTCAATGCTACAACACTAAAACTTGAGGAAGGGGAAAATTTGTTTTCAAAGTATAGGGCTGTGGGCCCTTCCTGGTGGCACAACGGGTGAAGGCACAGGCACATGAAGCTCTCCACAGCTGCTTCACTGCAAGTTTGATCCCCAGCTAGGGAGGTGGACTGGCAGACACCTCCTGACCCACCCCTGCTCCCCTCAGCGGTGTACTTCACTGATCTGCCTGCTCTGCTCCCCACTCTGTCTCTGGTGAATCCTCTCACTGCCCCTGTACCTCTGGCCTGTACCCCAGCAATGTATGCATAAGTAAATAAATCTTAAAAAACAATATAGGGCTGTGCCCCACTGGTCTCTATAGCACATGGTGGTGTCATGCAAAAGTGAGGCACTTTATTTTTTTTTACTTATTTTCTATATGTTTTTAACATCATTCTTCATTTTTATAGAGTGTATGCTTTATCAACTTGGATGTATTTCCTGTGAAATTCCCACCACCAACTTCAGCTATGCACTATCACCATAGTCTCTTGTGCTCTTGCTAACCTTGTTTTGATCCTATTCCCTCCTCCCTTCCTGTGGAATGTCTCTAGTTTGTAGTTGTCTCTTGATTTTGGGTTTTTAATGTTATTACTTTTTTCCCCCTGTTCCCTTATTTGGGCCCCTCCCTTACATTCCTCCTATCAATGAAACCATTCAATATTTTTTCTTTTTTTTTTTTTGGCTTATTTCATTGAACATGATACCAATCCATGTTGCTACAGATGGCTTAAGTTTATCTTTTTTGATTGCGGAGGAATATTCCATTGTCTATATATGCCACATCTTCTTGAACCAGGCATCTATTTCTGGGCATTTGGGTTGTTCCCATAGCTTACCTATTGTAAACAGTGCATCAATAAGCAGAGGGGTGCAGGTGTCCTTTTGAATTGTTTTTGTGTGCTTTGGGCAGGTCCCTAAGAGCGAAATTGCTGGATCATATGGAAGCTCCATTTTTTTGTAGTTTGAGGAACCACCACAGCTTTTCACAGTGGTTGGGCCAATTTGCATTCCCCAAATGTAAGGCAATATTAATAACACTAATGTAAATCTTACATAACTCACTTAAATTTGCGATAAATGTGAACTAATAAAAGTTGAATTACATGAAACCTGAAAGATAGTGCAACCCGATGAGCCTTTTAAAATAAGAGTAATCTGAGTCTTCTAAGAAGAATGAAGCTCAGACAATATCAATAGCTATTTCTACTTGGGGATACTTTAGTCTGTAATTTTAAATCTTAGAATAACATGTCTCAAAATCTTTGGGAGATTTTAGCTTACAACTTACAAAATCTTTGTTTAGGTATGCTAGAACTGGCATTTTGGAAATGAAACTTTTCCATTTGCAGTTCTGAAGCAAGGGTATATGATTTGATCAGGAATGCAGGAATCATCCTGAAGCATAGTCTTAGTTCTCTAAGCACACTGGAGGGCAGTTCTGAGAATGGCAGGGGCAGTGGGGAATGTTGCCCACCACACCAGGGCCAGAAACAGTTGACTCTGTTTTGTTAAGCTCTCAGTTTCTTCCTCCCACTTTCTTCCAGGCATTCTCACTAATGGATGAGCACGTGGCCCTGTTTTACCTTAAAGGGATCACCCATGTCTCAAGCATCTTCCTGTAGAAATTACACACAATGAGCTAGATTTTGCTCCCAGTTACTTAAGTTCTAGTCCAGGGCACAGAATTGATTATGTGGTGAATATGAGGCTCTGAGGGAAGGCTTAATCCCTGTGACTGTGTGCTGGGTTTTTTCCATGCAATCATCTCTGATGAGGTGTACATCACATCCTGGTAAATACTTATGTCTAACTCAAACCAAAGGCAGGCCTGGCCTAAATCAATCTTTTGTTATTCTTTTCTGTCTTCATGTTCAGATCTGTTTATTTTTTTGGTTTAGCAGTCTTAGGGTAAACAATTTCCTTTTCTCTACCATACTCAAAGGAAGAGAACAAGACAGGACAAGAATTCAAATGGCATGTATGTTATTTAAATTCACACATTTCTTATCCTGATTACTTAAGGAAAGACTCTACCACTTTGTGAAAATAGAAAGGGTCACTATAGTCACATGCTTTATTGTCCACATAAATTAATTACAAGGGCCCCTTACACATTTTTTGAACACTATCTTACTCTAAACACTAGAGATTTAATATGAAGTCCTAAAGGAAATTTAAAAACACAATAATAAGCAGTTAACAAGGCAAGTCAAAGATTTAGATGTTTGGTCTTTACTTCCAAGTTAAATGAGTGCAGTCACATTTCTCAAGCCTCAGTTTCTTCATTTGCAAATTTGGCTAAGTGGTATCTATAACACAGTTTGTGAAATTTCATTGAGTTAATGTATTTAATTACTTCAGATGCAAATTAAATTTGTAAATTGCTTTCCTCCTAAGGGAACTGATCAGCAATTAGAATCACAAAATTAAGAAATTTCTAAGGAAGGAAGAGAAGATAGTGAATAAAGAGGGTGGGCTTTGAGGGTTGCTAGTAGGAAGAATCAAGGTTTCTAAAAGTCACATCCTAGATTTGCTGTCCACCTGGGGATGCAAGTCTAGCATCCACAGATTCAAGACTTTGAGAGTAATGGCTGGAAATGGCAACAGCCACTGCTCATTTTCTAAAGCTAGTTATTCTAGCATAATTCACACCTGACATAAAAAGTGGTTAAAAACTTGGCTAGGCAACATAATCCAGAAGGAGAAAGACATACACCAGGTGTTGCACTTACATGTGGATTATGAAACAAAGAAACAAACAACCCAAACTAAACCAAAACAAACCTAGAAATCTTACTGTAGAACTGTGAACTCACTACATAGAAGAAGAAGGAAGGGGGAGGTCACCAAGGTGGGAGGCGGGCCATGGGCTACGTGGAGGAATGTGGGTGCCTTTGTGGTGCAGCAATGTACATCTGAAGAGGTTGATCCTACAGCTCTGACTCACACTGTAAGCCAATGCTATCTCAATAGAAAATAAAACAATTTGAAAAGAAAATTTGGCTAGGTTTTATGTGAAATTGGTTGAAGTAACTCATATAGGAATGACACGGAAACCTCCAGGCAGGAATACTGCAATTTTATTCTACAAAATATTAAATATTTGGGTTTGAAGAAAACAAAGGAACCAGAAGACATGCATTTAGTAATCATCTGGTTTTGTAAGCTGTTGCTCATGTTTTTTCTCTATCTCTCTATAAAAGGTAGGGTTTTGAAATGGAAACCTAGGAAGATAGTCAGTGCCATTATTTAAATTACAGTACTCTATAGGGAATCATTTATTTCAGACAGATTTATTACTGTTTAAGAATTATTTTAATAATGACAAAAATTGGGCAATTTTGCAGGACTCACTGTCTTACCTCCCCGACAAGGTGCTCTTTAGGAATGTCTATTGCTTTATGAAACACAGGGGCATAAACAACTCTAAGTCTATAAACACACTTTTCTTCAAAAGAAATTTATATTCAAGTAGACCTAATTAAAACTGTTCAGAGAACAACAAAACAAACATTCCTTTAATCTTTGTTGTTTTCAGCATAATGCCAAGTTCGGGTATTCTTTTCAGTGCCCATCATACCTGATAGGAAGTGATGAGAGATGGAGACAACTGTTTTCCTTCTCCTAGAAACTTGTTATAACGTGGGATGGGCCAAATCAGAGGATGAGATGGGGAATTGAATGATTTGTACACAGAAATCTGTGGATCCTGTATGGAAACCTTCACAGACATAGCTACATTGTAGACACTGATCCATAAGGTTTGGGAACAGCTCAATGACTTGGGCGTATGGACAGGAGCTGACCTGAGGAAGGTTGGTTGTCCTTTTGTGGATGTGAGTTTGGAGTAGGAAGATAGGAGGAGGGGCAAGAAGGTGGGTGAGTGTGCAAGAGTGTTCAGTCTAAAGCATCTCTCCTAGCATAGGCTCTCAAATCCCTTCCTCATGACAAAGTCCAGTGTGATGTTGTCTTTGACTTCAAACTAAAGTCTGGGTGTCAGTCCTTCATGAACTGTGTGGTCTTCTGCTAGTCCAGCTTCTCTAAGCTTCAGTTTTTTTTTTTGGGGGGGGGTTTATAGATTGGTGATAATTATGGCATTTAGCCCATAATATTGCTGTAAGGAACAAATGAACTAACACAGTGCCTGATTCATTCAAAATTCTCAATAGATGTGAAATTAAATGTGGCTATAGGTAAGTGTGCTCTACCTGATCTTTCCAGGTTACAGCTTTGGTTTCCAGGTAACAAAAAGAAACAAAACTGCATTTGTAGAATATAAAATTAGGTCATCTGCTTTGACAATCAGGTTCTCTAGCTTTGATGTCATTTTCAAACATGGCCTCCATGTAAACAAAACAATAGTAGCATACTGCTTAGAGAAATCAATGTTCTCAGAAAGATGCAAACATCTCTCCTTAGATGCTAAGTTTAACATTAACTATTTTATCTCAGGCATATATTTCAACCCTGCTGCCTGTATTCCCTATTTATGACTTAGATTACTCAAAAAATATGTTCTAAAATCAAAGCCTAAGAGTCCCGACTCATGACCTATTTTAATATTCCATTTCTTATTTTTAATTTTTGACATTGAGCTATAATTAAGAGCAGGCTATTCCTGACACTATGCTGGCTCCTGAAAGACATTTCCCCCCTTCCTTATGCACAAACATAAAGTGAAAATTTAGGCCTGTGCCTTGTCAGAATGTTAATTTCGTCTTGTAGAAATCATAGCTTAACTGCAGAACTGTTGGTTTGCTTTTGGTAAACAGCAGCCTCTAATAACATTCCTGATAATTGGCGACTTAAAGAATGAGAAAGTTTGACACAGAGGTAGTTTCAATTATTTTTTGTCTAAAAGAATTATCCACAGGGCCTTCTGCTTTATTCACAAACATGCATTTAGTGTTATCCAAAGTTCAGCATATTGTCCTTGCATGTAAATGAAACATCTTCCATATAAAAAGGTAAAAGCTGGTTTACCAGGTTCTTTCAGGAAGGCTGTTGAAACCATGATCTGATTCTAAGGTTCTGTAAGAACATCACCCTCTCACCATTTTTAAGGTGTAGGTAGCTGGTTTGTCCAAGGAGGATTTGGGCTACTCTGGATCCATTACTGTCCAATGCTCGCCTGTACTTTTCACAGGAAAATCTGCTAACTTTGGAGCCAGGTCTGAGATCTCCCAGTAAGATACACCTAACATACACCTCAGCTTCACAGTCTTCCTGTGGTCTATCTCAGGGGGAGATAATCATACATTATCAGTGACTCATAGTCACTTAAAGGAGAACAACCCAGTAGATGCTTTACTTGCTCCATGAGTTCCCTTTCTGAAGAGACAGGTGAAAAGAAAGGCTTGCAAAAGAGAGCAGTGACAGATTTGTTTGGTGTGAAGTAGAACAACAGAATTCTTCCATCAGCTTTCCCAAAAGCTTAGATGCCATTCTAATTTGCATTTAGGTGCTTGGAAGCTGGAAAGTGTGGACAGGAGGGAGGGAAAGAAATACTGAGACTATCACTGACCTTGCAGTGAGTGGGAAAACACTCCTCAGACTTTTTAATGCTACTAGAAATAATGGATTTAAAACCCTATAAAATACAGAAGGTGTTTGCTACCTGATATATTTGTTTGTTTTAAGAGTTCAGGTAGCCTGATCTGTACTTGAAAAAAAAATAACTTTTAAAGACTCTGTATTCCAGAGTTACATTTATATAGTAAAACCAAGTACACAGTAAATTATAACAGAGACCTGGGGTAAGAGGTGGAAGTGAGTGTGACAGATAGGCACAAGGTTCCTTTTGGGGTGGTGGGAATGTTTTACATTTTGATTGTTGCTCAATTCACAGTTTATTGAAACAATAATTTCAAATACATACATGCACAATCTACTGTACCTTTTTGGATATTGTTTTGCCCATGAGACAATGAGGCTCAGATGATGGGATTTGGACCCTGAATTCTTTTCCGGTTTGATCTAAGCTACATTTTTTCCTAAAAGCTAATTATCATGGTGTGCAAAAGAATAAGACACTTTCCTCGCATAGAAGGAATTGATAATTTACTTGTGGCGACCACAGTGGTAAGTGACATCGCTTCATGCAGTAGCATTATGTGGTTGTGCACTTATATTTAGAGAATTGGGATGTGTGTAGTTAGGTGCCAATTATATGGTAACAGCATAGACAATAGACTGCCAGGGTCAAGGATCAGGTGATCCTGAGCATCATCGGGGAGACTGTTGAGAATAAGAACAAAATGTGATCAAATCTCATTCAGTATCACAATGCATTTTTATACCAATAATTACCTGGAGTCCTGGTCAATTTAGCTTTAAAAAAAAGCATAATACATACCTTTCCACTAACAATTCCAGGTGACATGAAAGTGTGTGCCAACAGGAAGTTGTGCAAGGACATTTATAACATTTATATTTAAAATCCATCCTTTCCAGTGGCATTTAAAAAGGTAAGTATTTTTCTCCTCACTTCAGGGTCAGTGACAGTCTCAGTATCTCTTTCATCCAGTCCTGTCTGCTGCATATGACTGTATGACTGTCCTCAGTATTTTTAAGAATTCCAAATTGGAAACAACTCAGAAGTCCATTAAAAGACACATGGGTAAACCGAGATCTATTATTACAGTAAGGTGATAATCAGTAATAATGAGTGGACTACGACCTCATGCAATTGTGTGAAGAATCTTAAAAAAGGTGAACAAAAAGATCAGGCACAGAGTAGTTGAATATCATGAAGAGGCAAGCTAATCTACAATGAGAAAAATAGAAAGGAGGTTGCCTTTTGGGTTTTGGGCTGGTGATCAATTGCAAAGAAGCATGTGGGGACTTTCCTGGGATTGGAAATATGCTCGGCTTGACTGGAGTGGTGCTTACACCAGTATGTTCAGTGGTGAAGATTTGTTGATCTGTGCATTTTATTATGTGTTAATTCTACTTCATTATAAAAGGCATGATGTGGCAAGAAAAGGTCCAGAAAGAAAGCCATTAAATGACTGGGGGAATCTCTGGGAAGCTACAGGATGAAGACAGAATGCAGAAAGGATTAGTCCTGCTATTTAGAACAATGTTTTTATGTCAGGAGAATGAATTCTAAAACTTCTTACTCCGAGGAAGACTAGACTAGTAAAAACTGGTGTTGAAATTAGAAAAAAAACTAGTGTTTGCGGCCCTCCCTGGTGGCACAGCGGGTTGAAGCGCTGCACTGGGAAGCTCAGGCCACTTCCGCATGAGTTCAATCCCGCCTGTCCCGGAGGTGACCACATGGCGTGGTGGACCTTTCCTGGCCCACCCCCACACCCCTCAGCTGTGTACCTCATTGATCTCCCCACTCTGTCCCTGGTGAATTTTCTCCCCCTCCGCATCTCTGGCCTGTACCCCAGTTCTATATGAATAAAATAAATAAATCTTAAAAAAAAAAAAAACCCAAAAAAACTAGTGTTTGGACCCTGAATTCTCAATGACTGGCAACATGTCTTCTACCTATTTTCTCCTCTATTAGAAAGGGTGTTAGTATAGACTTTATATAAGCACCCTGGTTAAGGAGAGACAAAACTATTTTGAAGGAAGAATATAGACTTTCAGTGCCTAAAACTTAAAACAGCTTTAGGGAGTTATAATTTACATACCATTGCATTCACTCATTGAAATATATAGTTCTGTGGATTTTAGTATATTATAGTATATTATAAATGGGTAACCAGTACCACTAATTTTAGGAAGTTATCATCACCCTCCCTCCCCCCCAAAGAATCCCATACCTATTAATTGTCATTCCTCATACTTCCTTTCTACCCCCTAACAATTCCCAGTCTTAGGCAGCCATTAATTTACTTTGTTTTGTATGGATTTACTTTGTTATGTATGGATTATGGTTTATCCATGTTGTAACCTGTATCAGTATTTCATTTTTTTATATTTACTGTATAGATACACCAAGTTCAAGTATTCTTCAGTTGAAAAATATTTAGGTTCATTCCACTTTTTAGCTGCTATAAAAAATGATGCTGTGAACCCTCATGCAATTTTTTTTTTTTTTTTTGGCATGGCCATATGCTTCCATTTTCCTTGGGTTTTGTCTTGGAGTGGAACCGATAGGTCAGATGATGATTTTCTATTTAATGTTTCTATTTAATGTTTTGTGAAGCTATTTTCTCTAGTGGCTATTTCATTTTATTTTCACACCATTAATGTCTGAAGGTTCTAAATTCTCCACATCTTCAACCATTTGTTGTCCATCTTTTTGGTAACATCGAACCTGAACTTGGAGTGCCCCTTTTCAATGTTCAAGCACTGAGAGATACACAGTCCATGGGGTATCATTATTTTAGGATTCCTTTCCATTTGTACATGCTAAGTCTTACCCTTTATTTGACCTCTTCATCCCCCCCCCCCACAATCTCATAGATGTGGTGTCTAAGCTCAGATAGCATCTCTTTCATCAAAATTATATATCATAATGTCTTCTTAACACCCAGGCTGTCCCTTCAAAAAAAGGAATGTAAAAAGTGATCAGAGATAGACTTTTTTAGCTGACAAGGTAATATGTATTCTCATAAGTGTTTTCAGTATTTTCATCAGTAAGTGATATTTATTAAAAGCTTGTTAGGTTCTAAGTAGTGCCTAAGTGCTTTAAATGAATGTCTCACAACTCATAAAGGTATAGTACTCATCACAAACCCAAGGACTCCCTGGTAATAAATGTGGTCCTGGCTGAATTCACATATGTTGAGTACAGGGCCAGAACTTTAATGTACCTTCTACTACTTTTTCATTATTACTTTAATTGCTCAAGCTTAATGGATCTATAATTTTCACCATTGTATCCTAGAAAGCGAGGCTAGCTCATAAAAGAGGCAAAGAGGTAGAAAAGTATGTTTACTAAATGAAAAAATGAGTAAAATCTGTCATCTTTGAGGTTTCTTGTTCATAATTGGAGAAAACTTTTGCCTTGTTTTAACCAGTGTCTATATGGGCTCCTCATTCTTTAAGGTCTAGTTTCCTGCAGATTCTCATTTTTCTCCTTTACTCAGTAGTACAAGTAGTATAACTCAATTGCTAACCTTGCATCTAATTGCAGAGAAACATACTGTAATAGAGCAAAGATTTCACAATGTAAATATTTGGCCTCTCAAAAAGAGGTAGGAGTAAGAAGCTTAAAGCACTTAATTTCAGGAATTTATAAACACAGTAAGATTTCCCCCCCAAACATGTTAAATTTAACAGAGATCACCTTGTAAAAGAGCCAAATGTGTAGCAAACCGAGGACACCTTAAAAGACATTCTCCTGCATTGATCACATTGTTTCCACTCAAAATCCTCTTTAGTGTTTCAGGAAAAGAACCAAATGTAGATAAGCTTTTTCATTTCTCTCTTTCTCCTTTTGTTTTCTGTTTGTTCCTATTTCAGCTCCCACTCTTCATTTTTCTCTCTACCTGTCTGTATTCTTGAAACCAGGCTTCCAAATCACTGAGCTCTGCTTTATTTAAAATTCAACTGATTTCTTTTATTTTTGATTTAAAAAAAAATCAAAAACCTAACACCTACACTAGCTTTCATTAAAACAATTAGATTTCTTTGGCACTACCTGTACAGAACTTAATCACCTGGTGATAATTTTTCTCACAGTGACTCATTTGAGAGGCCACACACTGATGCTAATGGTCAAAATTTCTGGTCAGAGTCAGAGTGCGCCTCACGAGGATGTCTAGTTCATGACTTTTCCACCCTAATTACAAATATGTCTCTCAGTTTGACCAGTTTAAAGTCCATCCTTGGTCCTAAACAGGTTCTGATCACTTCAAAGCATTTTTCTTTTAAAGACAAAGACAAATTATTATTGAGGACAGATAAAAGCAGGATTTTTGGACTGAGGGGCTGGGTTTCAAAGTACTTGGGTCACCCTATGAGTGGAACAACTGGAGGAATGGGTAGCCTGAAAAGAGGACTTAAAAGTCTATGACTCACACATTAGTACAAAAAATCCTTATTTCATTCTAGTTTGTTCAACCATTTCACTTGAAAATATTGTTGTGAGCACATTGGACGCTCCAGGAACAGCAGTTGGCATGAGCAATGAGGAGGTACACAGGGTGGTTCATGCCCTTCCACTCTGTGTTAGCCACCCGGAGGTCTATCAGAGCAGAGAGAGAGGAATAAAGGACTTGGTGGTCAGACAGATCTGGGTCTAAATCTTTAATCACTTATTTTCTGGGGTTAGAAAAAGGGTTAGGAAGAGTTGCCCAGAGTACTGCTCTGAGAATGTCAAGAAACAGTGTGAGAAAAACTCCGAGCAGAGCACTTGGCTCAGTCATGGGTCTGGCTTACATATTCTAACCTTGTCCTTGGGAATAACCTGTTTTAGAAGCTTACTCAGTGCCAGGAGTCTAGGCTCAGGTGTGATGTTAAGGGCCCCATTTAATTGAAACTACTTCATTCATTCTCAGGAAAGCTGTTTGAGACTACCATAGACCATCTGAGACCCTAGAATTTGTTCTTGTAGACCCCTTCTTTTAACTCTCGGGAGTGTTTTCAATTTCTTTCTGTGATTCAGTTTTAAAAATTAGCTCACTTTTCCCAACCCTTCCCTGGAGTCTGCCTGTCCATACTTTTGCTTCTTGCTTATTAAATATGCTACATTTTAGTTTGTGCTTTAATTATTTGGGTCGGTGGAGCTTCTTTGTTATTATTTTGCATTATTAAAAGTATTACCCTTGTTATCCAGTCCTCATAGGTGACTGTAATCTTTATACATTATACAGTGTTGATTTCATAGAGAGTCAATTTTTAAAAATAAATATATTGGAATTTATATTGCATTTAATGAAGAAATCCATTAATTTTCACCAGCATTCATGAATGTATAATAACACTTGTGTTATTGGGTACTTTTAAATTTTAGTTCTTTATATTTTGCATAGGAATTCAGGCTAAGTATTTATGAAGTAATACTATTATGAAGAAACCAAATTCCAGACCTATTTTGGCTACACTGTATATATTTGCAACATGTTATACTATTGGAAATAAAAAAAAATATATGCAGACGTCACCCAGGTACAAGTTGTCAAAGCAAAGATTTGATTAAGATTAAGATTCCAGAAAGTAAAAAGCCATGTCAAATCTGAAGAAACTAGTTTGTATCAGTCCTGGGTGTGAGTTTTAGCTGTAGGCTTGAGTGAATTCGGACAGAGTATTTAGATTTTCCTGGCTTCAGGTTTATCTCCTCCCTTATGTTGTAAAACAGATGTAATAGTGTCAATTTGGAAAGATGTTGTGAAATTATTTTTGTTGACATGTAACAGATACTCAATAAATGAAAGGTCTTTTTATTTGTCTTGAAGTGGAGAAGTTAAGGTAAGCTCTAATGAAGATGATTTGAAAGTAATGATCAGTAATAGTTGGGAAGTGGAGGGTATTTGAGGGATTGAGGTATTAAAAAAAGAGGATTAATGGAAGGTAGTCGAAGCCTTTTTGAAAATGTCCAGAGTGTTTCTCTTTCTTTCTCCAGGTAATTCTTTAAATTATTGTCTAAATTTATAATACTTTTTTAGGGAATTTACAATGAAAAATATTAAATTTTTGTGTAGAGAGTCAGTGAAGTGAGAATTTGATTTGTGCCTGAAAATTCTTTTCAACTAAAAAGGCAATCAAATTAGTCCTAAACACTAGAGAAATATTTCAGGTTATTTGCTTTTTCCTATTACCTTAGAAATGACATCATGAAACAGGCAATATTTATTATCCTTAACAACATAGTTAAAATTGGTGACTGAAATTCTGGCCAGACTCAGAATCAAGGAAACTATAGCTATGACCAAGACAAAGCAAAAAATCAAAGGTAGCTATAGTTCAGTAATAGCTTACAGAGAAAATGGTATTTTCCAAGTTCCACAAAATGCTTACATAAATGTCTATAAATATACACTAAAATATGTCATGGTTTTAATACTTATAAAATAAGTCAATACTGCTACATCAGTCTATTAACAAACAAATCTGACAACAGATATTCTTAGAATGATAAACTTAGATTATTTTAATATTCTGCTTAGACCTGATTCTTGCTCATTTCCTTTCAATGTTTGAAACAGACTAACATCATAGCTTTTACTAAATCTTAATTTTTAACTAAATCTTAATGAAAAAGTAAAATTCAGCTAAACCACATCCTCCCTTGGAAACAGTTGAGAAGAGAGTGAGAGAGGAAAAAGAAATGGAAAAAGTTTTTACCAAATAAAAATTAGTGAGAGAAGTCTATTCTTATTTTCATGACCATCATCATCAACAACAAAAAAACCCAGTAATAATGATCTTGCTAGATATCTACACTGCCTCTTTTAAAGACGTTGTAGATGCCTTTAAAAAATAAAAAGCAGGCCCTCCCTGGTGGTACAGCGAGTTAAAGCACAGCACTAAGAAGCTAAAGCCACTTCCACATGAGTTCGATTCCCGCCTGCCCCAGAGGTGACCACATGGAGAGGCAGACCTCTCCTGACCCGCCCGCTGCTCCCCTCAGCAGTGTACTTCATCGATCTGCCTGTTCTGCTCCCCACTCTGTCTCTGGTGAATCCTCTCACCCTCGGCATCTCTGGCCTGTATCCCAGTTCTGTATGCACAAATAAATAAATCTTTAAAAAAAATAAATAAAAAGCAACATACTAAAGATTTTTATTGTTTAGAGTAGGAAGTTTTCTTAACAGAGCACAGTGAACATGACCTTTAAAGGGGGGGGGAGGTTGCAAAGAGGGGGTTTTGCATACTGGACTATATGGAGGAATATGGGTGGTTTGTTGGTGGGTTTATAAGATGGTGATGCCTGTGGAGGTATCCACATATTATCTCAATTAAAATGAAAGAAATTTAATTTAAAAGGGGCATTTTGAAATATTTCTCATAGTATAATAACCTGTCCTCATTCATTCTTTTGGAAATCTGTTTGCATGTTTGCTGCTCATCTTGGTGATCAAACTTGGTTTCTCAGTGGGGAGAAATTGATATGGCTGCTGCTGGGATGAAATTTATAGGCTAGTTGGGAAGACAGACAATGAACAAGTATGTAAATACAAATAAGTATACTTCCTTGTGATGCTATGGCTCAAAATGAGGATCCTTGTTGCATTTCACTAATGTGATACATTGAATGTCAAGGAAGGTTCTTTTAACTATCATGTTCATAGTTCTAGTACTTAACCTTTTGCAAGGATTTCTAGTCAGGGCATTGATTTGTTGTACAGAGATTCTCAGAGGGCATGAGCTACTATCTGACTACTAAGTATACTTAAAAACACATCAGTTCTTTCATGATATTTGGGTATAAAGAAGCCGTGAGGAATATCGGCCTTAACTGATTCCAAAGGAACATCAAGGAATTGACCATAGAAGAAAAAAAACTTTCCTATTTGATTGAATATGTATTCTCTAAAAGCTTTCCTGTGAAGTAAATATTTTTCTAATTAGGATAAAAAAATGTGATTTTTTTCCCCTTGCAAAATTGATTTCCTATTAAGGCGCTAAAGTAGTTTCTCTTCCCTTCTGATTGGGTACTAATTAAATTATGTTCCAACTTGTTTTAAGTCAGCAATCAATTTTTTTTTCTCCTCTGCACTGGATTACAGAATCTTATTTACAGAATCTAACAAATTCTATGCAAAACAGGTAATAGGCATTCTTTTTTTGGAAAGAACACATTATGCATCAAGAAATGTGACAGACATGGCAAAACAGTAGCTCAGCTGTATCTATTTCTTATGCTACCATTAGATATAAGACATAGTAGTGGAAGTCACTGGGGGATGAAAATTTTTAAATAAGAACAAAATACTAAAATAGGAAAGGTCTAAATGTTTTAAAGATGCAGTACCTGATGCTATGGAGGAGGACTGAAACACTTTCTAAAATGATCATAAAATTTATTAAAAAATGGGAGTTATACATATTAATCATAACATTTGAAGTAATTAAATGACTGCTTTAAATGAATGGACCATTCTACCAATAGGAAGTCTAGTTTCAGGTTTGACTTGTGGGTGCCATAAAATCTTTTGAATGATTAAAAAGAAGAAAATCTCAAATTCAACTAAGATAGCTGGAAGTTGTGTGTGTGTGTGGGTGTGTGTGTGATCTCAGAAGCCTTTTGTATATGGAGAATGGTATATACTGATTAGAAAGGATACTTTTGAGGCCCTATATTTAAAAAGGTACAATAAAAAGAAAACTGTTTTACATATAAGCAACTTTTGAAATGCAGAGGGTATATACTTCTGTTTCAAAGAAATGAACAGAAAGTCTTATTCTGCAAGGTCATATTCTATTTCTATCTATTAGTAGGGGAAAGGAAAGAGGAGTCAATTGTGCAACATAAAATAACAAGTGAAGATAAATCTGCAAGTTGTCTTTGAGGATGTTTATTAAGAGAATGAAGACAGAATGTAAACCTCACTGAAGTTATTTTCACCAAGGGTTAGAATCTAACAGTGAGAGCTGTGTTATTCCTGGCATAGCTTTTCTCTTCTACACAATTCTTTTTTAAAAAGATTTATTTATTTTTGCACACAGAACTGGGGTACAGGCCAGAGGTGTGCGGGCGGTGAGAGGATTCATCCGAGACAGAGAGGGGAGCAGAACAGGCAGATGGAGAAGCACACTGTTGAGGGGGGTAGTGGGCAGGTCAGGAGAGGTCTGCCACGCCATGTGGGTCACCTCTGGGGTGGGGATCGAACTCATGCTGAAGTTGCTTTAGCTTCTTAGTGCTGTGATTTAACCCTCTGTGCCACCAGGGAGGGCCCCTTTTATATAATATTTAATGTGTGTTTAGTAACTTTGAGAAAATGTTGCTGCCCATTTTTTTTCTAGATTTGCATGCTCATATGACGTACCACTAAAATAAGTCATACTTTATTAACTTACGTAATTGCTTAATTATCTTTTGACTTTTAGGTTTCTGGCAACAAAACCCCAGTCTTTTCTGTTAAAATTACAGGGTTGGAACTCAGAGTTAAATTTAACCCATTTAAATCGAAGGCTTTACCTAAATAGATCACAGTGATGGGTGGTTTTATTCCTAGATAACAAAGTTGAGCTTGCATTTCTTTTTTTCTCATTTTCTTGGTATCTTCTATTCATTATGACATTAAAAACAACATATACCACTATTAAGTGGAAGAAGTAAAATCATGAATAGAACTGCTCATGCAAAATAGAGAAACAATTTCTTTAAAATTATATGAACTAAACTCAATCTGTTTTCAATTTACACAACTATAACATTCTGCAGTTAATGGAGAGTAGTATGAAAGGAGCGAGGACATATCAGGGAGAATAAATAATTATTCTGACACAAAATATAACTGGAATCTCACTTCATTTATTTTGAGAAAGTTTCTACCTGGGTCTAGTCATCCAGAGATAATATGTAAGTTAAACATCTGCTTTATGAGGTTTCCCACTAAAGGAAATAGTAACTCAACTGAAAATTCCAAATTTCTATTCTTAAGAAGCTATCAAAAAGGAAAGATGTCAGTTAAAAACTGTAATAATTATTTTCTATTAAAAACTCCCAAAGGTGGGCCCCCCCGGTGGCACAGCGGGTTAAAGCACAACACTAAGAAGCTAAAGTCACTTCAGCATGAGTTCGACTGCCATCCCAGAGTTGACCCACATGGTGTGGCAGACCTCTCCTGACCACCTGCTGCTCCCCTCAGCAGTTTACTGTATCACTTGACCTGTTCTGCCCCCTACTCTTTCTCTGGTGAATCCTCTCACTGCCCCTGCAACCTCTGGCCTGTACCCGAGTTCTGTGTGCATAAATAAATAAATCTTAAAAGATAAAATAACTCACAAAGGCTTTTAATAAACATAGTAATGATGGAAAAACAAAACAAAACAAAACAGAGGAGGTACAGATAGAAAAGAACAGAATAAAGAGGAGATTAAAATATTGGTCAAGAAGAGAGAACAGGAAATGCTTGTTCATTGAACATATGTCACGTACCATACTCTATGCCAGGTATTTTACATTATCCTATTATTTTCAGTAGATAAAATGAGTCATAGTAATACATATCAGTGATAGACAAGGTGAAACATGAATCAAATTTCTGTTGGCTGTTAAGGAGGATAAATATCTCTTCTAAGATAAAAACTGAAAGCAAAAAAAAATACAAATATCTCATGAAAATAACACAATTTCAGACTGAAATTTTATTTACCATGGTTCAAAAATACTTGTCCTTATAACATTATATATTGTTTTAATCTTACACATTGAATATTCTTACCATTTCTTTCTTACACCTTTCCCTCATATCTTTATTATCCTAATTTTGTATAAAGATTTTAGACTGTTTTTTTCTATATTATAATTACTTAGTCTATCCTATTCAATCTGTACCACTATTTAATTTGTAAGTAAGATAAGGAATATGTAACATTAGCCTAGTTTCTAGATTTAGAAGCTGAATTGTGGCAAGATTAAGTGACTTGTTCAAGGTCTCTGATATAAAAAATTATCATAAATGGAGTTGTTAGGATTAAAAGTCAAGTGTGTTTGATTTTTAAAAATGACATTTTACCTCTTAAAAAAAGTCTAACAATAAGCAAAATAGAAATTGGAGTGAAGGAGGAAAATGAGAAAACACTCATCCCCCCAAAAGCAGAAGCAGTGTTTACCCTTTGTACTCTTCTTTTTTAAACATTTAGCACAATTCCAGGAATAAGCCATGTATAGTAAATATTTGGAAATTAATATCTTTGATGAATTAGGGTGACAATTCTTAGGAAGAGGGCTTGGAAGAAGCAAGTATGATAGAGTGATTGATGTTTCCCTTCTTACAGATGTTGAAATTTATGTCATGTAGTTTATCTGGCAGAACTACTGCTTATAAAACCTCAGCATCTAAACATGTCATAGCTCTGAATTGTTCTTGAAAGTCTACATTACAGTAAAATGTAGCTCAGTATCTAAGAATGTAATCTTGACTACCCTCTTTGGTTATGTATATTTGTTTCTAAAAAGAAAGCAGAGTTCAACTCAGTTTGATTCTTTTTGTACAACCAAATAATTTTTAGCTTAGTGATAAAACTCACTTTCAGGGTGGAAGTCAGCCAATCTGTTCTAAAAGCCTCACCTCTGAAATCCTTACGCCAAATGGGTCCCTAAGTGACAGACTTGGCTGTTTCTTTGAAGACTGCCCACCTCTAACTTCCCTGGTGGCCCAATGTAACACAATTTGCAGAATCCCAGGGACCCAAAATTCTTAAAAGACTGTGGCTAGTGGTAGTCTATTGGGCAATTAGCCTTGCATATCAGAACCCCAAAAATGATGGGAGAAGAATTGCATTAGGAATTTAGAGAAGCTAAGAGTTGTTTGCTTTTATGGTATTAGTCTGTTGAGACATTCACAGAGAAAAACACTTGTGCCAGGCATGCATAGCATACTCAAATAGAATTGATTTTTATGTATTTAAAATGCACTAAGGATATTGAACTCGCCTTTTTAAATCACAGAAAAATCCTTGGCTAAACTATTAAAAGCAGACAATACAAAATGAAGAATGCTATAAAAATGTGAGTCATTTAAAAAATGGATTTAATTTCAACCATTGTGAATTACATTTGATGTTTTACCCATCATGGTCTGATCTCTTCAGGAGAAACAACGAACTGCCTTCATTTTGCAGAAATATCAAAGAAACAGTGCCATTTTATTTCTGTTCAATAGCTACATAACCTAATAGAAAGAACAATATGATGATGGAAAAATACAAAGAGCAAGATGATTTTTCACTGTCCTTTTAAAGAAGTAGGGATGTGGGTGACATTTTGTAAGATTTAGAAAGAGATTGTGTGTGTGCACACATGAGAGTTGTATAGACGTGGTGCACAACTCTTTTTTTCTTCAAATAATACCCAGAAGGCTTGTATGCTTTTTAACAAGGCTGTGCAATCCTCTGACCCTATTTTGCCAACTGTCAGCAGCTGGAAGCCCATATCACCCTTTATAAAGAGCAGCTCTCAGTACGTTATTATGTGAGTAGTAACTGGCCAGTACAGCTTGTCATTTTGGAAATGCTAATGCTTTTCTTACCTCTTCCTTCTCAGCACTTTGCAGATCACGCCACTCCTCAGTTACATGACCGAAATCCACTGTGTTCATGGGGACCTTAAATTCCCCAATGATGTCATGCTTGGAGAAACGGTCAAAATCATACACAGCCATCACCAGAGTTTTGCCTCCTAATTCTGAATATGGCACCTAAAAGAGATGAGGATATAATATCTGGTTAAAAAGGCTTAAAACGTGTTTATAGTATTTAATTTTAATATTTGTGTTAAGTAAGCAGAAGAAAGATTATGCTTCCCCCCCCCCCAAGCTATTTCACTAAATGCTTGAGGTTTAAATTACTTGGCAGAATTCAGGGACTTGTCACAGTGATTTATCACTTTATCCCCCAAATCCGGAAGCTGTATTTTAAATAATAGATCCCGTATTAGTCATGCTATAAACACTTTACAAGAATTAGATCAAGTCAATTTGACTACAAAAATAAATTTTTCATGTGGATTATTCTGTTGTTCTTTTAAGTTTTGTTGTTAGGAGATCACTTACTCAAGGGTAGGTAACTTGTTTCAAAAGTTCTGTTAGCTCTTTTAAATAGTTGTATACAACAGCTTAATCAAGAAGTGATTTATTAAAAGATATACTAGGAGCCTGAAAGTACTTAAATTAATTTTATATAGTGCCTCACCTACTCCCTAAAATAATTTACTGATTGACGAGAACTGACTAGAAAACTCATGTTTTGAATATCAGAGGCACACTATAATATAGAACTTGAAATCTGTTCTTAGGTAGGTTGCTCTTTAAGATGAGTGGTGGCAAAAGGCCAAGGACTGATGAATTTTCCAGCTGTTCCAATCAATCTGGGACAGATGCTGTGGGTTGGGATGTTGAGTGACATTTTTAACATTCAAGAAAGCAGTGCAATGCAAGTAAGCTACACTTCAGTAACTGGGTAGAGATGCCTAATTAAGAAATTTACATTTGTGCTGAAGGAAGATTTGATCACTTTTCATGCATTTCCTACTATTTTATCCATGTAAGAAGTTGTCTTATGCTTTAACATTACTCAGTTAACTATATTAAAATGAAGGAGAAGAATATTTTGTATATGTGCAATAGATAAGTATCTATGAATCTGTATTTTGTCATTTATCATGTATTTGGAATCTTGAGTAAAATAGTGTCACTAAAAACTAGAAATATGCAATGTTTTATTTTAGACAGAATCTAAAATAAACTTTTCCAAAGAAATGAATTTCAAAAAAGAAGAAATTTTAGAGAATAGATTAACTATTATTTCTACAATCTTTCTCATTTTTTTTCTTTTATAACTGTATTGAGACAGCGAATTACCTTCAGCTCCTTTGGCTATCATGCAGTGATATTAGCGCCTATTTCACAGGGCTGTACTGAACCTGAATGAGGATTATATAAGGCATATGAGCAGTGTTGGCTAATAGAGGCCACTTAAAATATTGTCTGAATGATAACAACTCTTTCAGGTGGGAGTTTGTTTTGGAGAAAATGGTCAATATTTAGTTTTGGAGTGTATCAAGTTCCTGTTGGAAGGATTTGAACTCATTTTAAAAGCAATTCTCTTATGGGCCCTCCCTGGTGACACAGCGGGTTAAAACACAGCACTAAGAAGCTAAAGCCACTTCTGCATGAGTTCAATCCCTGACTGCCCTGGAGGTGACCCACATGGAGCGGCAGACCTCTCCTGACCTGCCTGCTGCTCCCCTCAGCAGTGTACTTCATCAGTCAGCCTGTTCTGCTCCCCACTCTGTCTCTGGTGAATCCTTTCACTGCTCTTGAACCTCTGGCCTGTACCTCAGTTATAAATAAATAAATCTTAAAAAACAAACAAACAAACAGTTCTCTTAAACTCTACTTTCATTTCTCTATCATCCCACCTATTGGTATGTCAATTTGGAGAATAGATAGTATCTGTGGAGAAACTACCCAAAGTTCTAGAAACATTATAGATAAGTATGTTTCTTATCTATATTAAAGTATATTGTAATCTGGACTGATGTATGAAATAACATGGAACTGGTCAAAGTTTATAGGAAACTTCAATAGTTATACATAGTGAAATCACATAAATTACTAATAAAACTAGCAAACTTTTAGAAATTTCATACAGGACAATTTTTTAGAAACAGTGTATAGGCAACTTGGAACAAAAGCAAATCTCGCAATATAATTTCAAATAATTTAATAATGATTAGAGGTGAATAACTTAATTAGGATTAATACATAGCCAAAATGATTGTAATTAACATTTTCCATATTTTATTTTTATTTATGTTTTGTGGTATATTGACCAATGTGATTAGTTCTTTGAAAGCTAAGTATTTCCAGACTATTTTTATTGCTACTCTAAAACAAGTATCTGGTTATAAGAAGTATAGATTTTTTAAAAAGGATTGATTAATTTATTCTTACAGATTGGGGTACAGGCCAGAGGTGTGGTGGGTGAGAAGATTCACCAGAGACAGAGTGGAGAGCAGAACAGGCAGACCTACTGAAATACACTGCTGAGGGGAGAAGCGGGTAGGTCAGGATAAGTAATGCCACGCCATGTGGGTCAGCTCGCTGTGGGGGATTGAATCTTGCTCCAGTGGCTTTGGAGAGCTTCATAATTTGGTGCTTTAACCCAATGCACCACCAAGGAGAGCCCCAAAAAGTATAGATTTTTAAATAGGATTGCTGATAATACCTTAGGAACTTCTGTCTTAAAAACTCAAATTTCAGTACACATAGAAAGATACTGCTCCTTTTCAAAACTGGAAACTAGGTTTGAGAAAATGACTCATGAACTCAATTTCCTCCATTTATTTCATACCAGTATGTTTGCTAACACAAGGCATATGTTAATGCTAAGGCTGGCTGATGAATGGGTGATTCGGAATCAGCCTGCTGGCATTTTCAGACATTCCATTTTTCAGAAATGTGTCATTTTAAGTAATGTATTAAAAACTTTACAAATTAAAGATATACACTGCACAGATTTTTAATTTTTAATTTTTAATTTTTTAAAAAATATAATTTTTTTAATTTTTAATTTTTTTAAAAATATAACTTCAAGTAAAGAGCTACAGCATGTCTATTTGCTGAGATGCTTGAGGCCTGCCAGGCATATTTTGCTGTTGAGTTATCATCTATGGTCAGTTCCTTTTTTTGTTCGTGTTGTTGTTTGAGGTGTCTGAACAAGGTGAACACTAGGGATAAGCTTAGTGTTAAGGGAAAATGCTAGAAATGTTCAAAACCAGTATGTTTGGCTTTCTTTTTATTGCTAGGTTAAGAATGGTTTGAGAGGATTCAGACTGCCCTATACACACAGACTTTTGCAAAGAGGAGTAGCTATTTGTATCATTTAAACAATGAAACGTAACTTCCCTTGTTCTGTGATGATAGTCTGTTTTCAGAAACTTTGAAAAGGAATAAAAATTCCTTTGATCTATTTTAGAGAGGGGAGGAAATATTCAAGTCTATTGTTCTGCTTGAAACTAGCTTCCTCTTTCAGCAGAAAAGATGTCAAAATCCTGTCTAGTTTCTATTCCAATATTCTGAAATGGCTGAGAGGAATCCTACTTTGACCAAATCAAAATGTAATGGCACCTCTTTGACTGAGGATGAGAATTTAAGTTTTAAGTAAATGTAAGTCTTGTGAGCAAGCACACAGTGCCTACTTGTGGATGTGTCTGGATGTGGCCAGTCTTACCTAAAACAAGAAAAGTTGGTATTAACTATAAAAAGTACCTTGAAAGTAAACTGTTCATTGAAGACAGGATTAAGGGTCTTTCGGTGGACTTTTGTCTCAAATTTCTTCTTTTTATCAGGTAGCAGAAACACTTTCACATAGGGGTCAGATGTGCCTCCCATGTCTAAGGCGGGCAATTCTGCAGCCTGGATGATTCCTACCAGCAGCTGAAAGGAATGACAAGACACAGCAATACAATATTACCAGACATTTTGGAAAGAGTAGTTTGTTTGCAAGGTTGCATATTATGATTCCTCCCTCTTCATCTTTGCTTTTCATGAACTTTTATTCTGTATGAATCTGAACACAGAAGGCAAATGAACAAGCTATGTAGATTTCAGAAACCCAATTATGACAGATGCAGGCTCGAGGAGCCTGGCTTTATGTACAAAAGAGGCTTTTAAAAGGTTGCTGATTACAGTTTAAAAATGGAATTCATATTTGCAAAAGAATTGCAATCAAGTAACTTTCCAGTTGTTAAAAGCCCTTGTGCATTATTTTCCTTTTCAGGGTATGATTTGTAAGTGGAAATAAATTGTTAAACAATCACAAGTCTGTAATTATAAAGTAGGATTTTTCTTTTTGAACCAAAATTTCAGACCAGGTAAATAGAAATATCTTAGGAATTGGGTAGCATTTTGATAAAGAAACATGTAGATAGCTTATTTTGTTCCGACCTTGTATGTGGTCTCCTTTTGTTTTGACTTATGGTCAATTATTAGATTTTAAGTTCTTTCTTCAAATACAGGACATGGTGTCCAAGAAACAATTTTAGCTTCATATTAAAGGAAGGGGAGATTTCAGCTTTTTACTGCTGAATCTGATGTTTTCAAATACCACAGACATCTCTATTACTTCATGTCTGTTTTCCCAGTGACATAGTCCTGTGTTTTTACAAAGTAGTGTAAGTGGACTACAGTAGATGCCTCGCATCAGATGTTTTCTATCAACAGATGGTTTTAGATTCCTTGGGGAACAAAGCAGACTCTTACTTTTTATTCTAGGCATATCCTAGTCAATAAATGCAGTCATACTATAGCTTATCATGACAGAGCCCAAAACTTGGAGCTTGAAACTTTTTAGCCAATAGACTAGAGAAACAAATCACCTCCTGAAGAAAAAGTCATAGGCTTTTCTATACAACTGATCTACCATGTTTATAAGTACATTTGACTCATTTGTTTAACGTTTAACTTGAACTATTGCCTTGAATGATTACGTTTTTTCCATTTTAATCTTTCAACATCCTTGTGACATCATGATACAACAGGAACAATGATGCTGAGTTGTAGTATTGAAAACACAATAAAAAAATAGCTAAAGTAGGCATAATAAATATAAGTTAGTACCTATGAAATGTATCTAACTTTCTAGAATATTGTGAAGTACCAGCCCAGCCTATAATGAAGTTGATAAATTATTTTTAATGTAACAGAATGTATCAGTGAATCCTTCAAGAGGAATCCTCTGGAAATTTAAAATGAAGACCTTTTTTAAAAACTGTCAGTTCCTAAATCCAAAGGAACTTACTTACCTTTGGATTTTATGTGAATAAACACAATTCTATTTTATCCTCAATTTTTTGCAATACATTTTCTTTTCAGCAGTTAATAATTCATAATTTTCTTTTCAGACCTAGAAATATAGCTTGACCTGTTTAAAGCTAGATCTCCTATATTTTAATGACCTTTTGGGATTTTTTTTTTTTCATAAGGGGTATGGTCACACCTTTCAGTCCCTCTGACTTCTGCGTTAGAGATAAATGTCACATTTCTTTCTACTATGAAAGTTCCTTAGAATATTTTAGGTTTGGTAAGCAACAGCATATATTTGATGGTAGCCTTATCTATGAAATTTCTTAGACTTTATCATCTATGACACATAGGGGTCATTTTACAAATCAGATTTTCTATAAACTTTTGGAAAAATCAATGCATAGTATTAAAAAAATCATCATGCAGAATGTTCTGGATCATCAGAAGGAAATCTTTTAAAATATATTTGCTAGGAAGGGAATAGTAATGCAATCAAATTTGGTTAAAAAAAAAGCAGTGCTATTTGTTAAAACCACTGCCTTATATAAATTATCCTTTATAATACTGAAAGTAAACTTAGAAGTCTCAAAGTTGTGACTAACCAAGACTAGATGTCAACTGGAAAATATGAAGGGAGGGTAAATAAATAGAAAAATGTTGGACACATTTATGAAGGCAGGTAGATATTTATAAAACAGATTATATGTTTGTTGGACCTGTATTGAACCAAACTAATGCCATTTTGTGCTAACTGCCTTTTCTGTTTCTGTATCCTGCTTGCTGCTTGCTGAGATAGGAAATTTCCCAAATAAGTTTACTGTAAGAGGAAGAAAACTTGTAAGATTGATTAAATTGATTACTGTCTTCAACAAGACCAGGATATGGGTCATATGATCAGATCATATGATCCTAGGACCCACTACAAGAATGGTATCTCTGTAACAACTGAATTTCATTTCCTTGGCCTGTAGTGTATGAAAACTGGTTTCTGTAACTGCTTGAGGCCACACTCTTAGAGGGTATTGGTCCTGGCTGGCAGGTATTCTGAAGCCCAAATTAAATCTTGAATCTCTGTCTCCACATTGCCTGACTGTTATCTTCCAGTGGCTCCAACATGTTGACCTTTCCTAGTATATATATAATTAATAGGAAGTTTTACTCCCAACTGTGTCTTGATGATTTATAGAAAAGTGATAGAAGTGTGCTGAAATATCCTATATAAATCCATAAATATATACTTGTACCTATGAAACAGTATATAACTCTCTAGATTATTATGAAATACCAGTCTAACCTATGATGAAGTTGATAAATTATTTTTAATATGCTAGAATATATCAGTGAATCCCAAAAGAGGAATCCCGTGGAAACTTAAAATGAAGACATTTTTTTAAAACTGTCAATTCCAAAATCCCAGAATTTCTGCTTAGATGTCTTACAGTGTTACTGACTTGGGACATTAGTTGTCAAAGCTGAGCATTGGTGTATGATTTATATATTGTTTATTCCTTATCAAACTGTAAATAACATGTGCTACTTTAGCAGTAACTATCTATGTTGATTGCTTTTTACTCACCTAGAAAGATCAGTAAAGCAAAGTAAACTGGAGAGATTTAAAACTACCTTTCTTCAAGAAGGACTTTGTCTTAAGGATTCTTCAGAATGTGATGTTGAACTCGGCCCTTTCCTAGTCATTCTTACCTAGCTTTTAAAAACTCTTTTAACAATTCAGAGGGTAAGGAGACATCTTCATCAATGTCATGGATTCTGGAGGAGGAATACCTGTTTCCTTAGCTTCTTTAGTTCTCTGTCATGCTGGCACAACAGTCTTAGGCCTTTGGAGATCAAGTTGCTGGGCTTTCTACTTTTAGACTTGCTCTCAAGAACACTGCTTTTAATATGATTTCATATAAGGCATTCCTGTCTTTGAAATTCATAACAATAGTACATTTTTCACTTTTGATATCAAGGAGACCAAAACTTTGACTTTGATGGTGGTCTAACACAGAAGACCCACGCCCTGGATCTAAATCTATGAAGTTGGAGGAGGATTGATCAAGCCAGGCTGGGAGCTCTCAGAATCAGACTGACTGCTTCAACTTAATTTGTATTCTGCTCGCTTGCTGTAAGTGCCATAAGTAGATGTAATCGGTTGAATACTGTGAATTCTAATTACAAGAAGTTAAATTAGCAAGTAGGGGACTGCCTGTACTTAGAAATTATTTCATCAATAGCTTTGATAATTGCATTTTCCCCTCGCAGCAAACGAAATGTTTTAAGAAGTTATCTTGCTTCAATTCCTACTTGGTAATTTCAGAAAGTGTAATGGAATTAGAAGACAGTTGCCCCCTCAGACCTGGTTATTCTGAAAATCATAATCCAGTGAATACTGAAGCTTTCCCAGCTTCTCCTCTTCTTTGGGTTCTTCTTTTTCTTCTCCATCTGTCAATCCAGTTTCGGCATCATCATCCTTAAGGGCCTATGAGTAGGGAAATGGATCAGAGTGAAACCAAGTGAATTTTCATCAAACCCCAAATTAAACCGGGCCTGTGGTAATACTTCCAAGCTGTTGAAGCAAGCACTAAGATGCTAGAAATCGGTTTGTCTGACACACATTCACATTTGCTGCTTACATATATTTTTTGAATTCCATTTATGCACGGAATTACCCCTCCCCCCAAATCAGCAAGCAGCATGGAAGCAATGGAAGAAGCCCCTCAGAATATTGCAAGCAAAAAATGTAAGGTCTTGTAAAGAAATGTCAATTTGGTCTTATATTTGGTTCTGATAAAACTACTTCATTTATAATCTGATAAACATGCTATTAACCAGGCCAGGAGTCACATTCATGTAGTTTAAAGAGATGCTAAACATCATGTAGAACATCTATGTTACATGCAGTGGAGTAATTTATATAAAACATTTGGCCTTTTCTTTCCTTGCTTCCTATAAAAAAGATAGTTGAGTATGTGATTCTCAGAAAACGGTAATTGCTTATGCTTCATATATACATTTGTAATGGTTATGGAAAAAGAGAAAAAGAAACATGCCACCAGCAAATGCATGTTTAGAGAAAAGTGTATTCCATTTCCCGTCAAGTTTACCATTTCATTTTCATAGCAGCTCCACAGAAAGCTAGGCTGAATTAAATTGATTTATAGATCTATTTGTTGTCAAAAGCAGAGAGGAGTTCTGTTTGTAATCTTGTCAAAAACTGAAATTAGTAAAGATAATTTGTTGCACTTATAAAGAAAAATCATGGTATTGAACTCTCAAAACTCAATTAGGATCAATTGAATATTTTTATAAACTAAAACACAACTGTAATATCAATTGAAATACTAGAAAGCTCATTATTTCATAAAATATGAGTAACTTTCAAATGTTCTTTATTTAAAAATATATATATAAAATGCATTTTTCTAGTAAGTGCAAGAAGTGTACTCAAATACCAAAGGTTCTAAATTATGAATATTAGATTTTTTCCAGGAATATGTATTTACTGCCTTAAAAATTAAAAAAAAATAGAACTCTATATAATTACTCAAACTTAAAAATAAGATGTCCTTTTCCTTGGCCATTAGTGAGTTTAAATGATTAGCTATCCTATGTTAAAATTGTATGCATATACATTTTTTTGCTAACTTTTCTATTTAATTCTTACTGATTGTAGAGACCATTTCTACTTGAGTGATCTCAACATTGCTATCATTATTATATACAATAATAATTGTCTAATTTTTGGTTATGGCATTTTCTTCACTATGCGTAGTCTGTAGGATTTTACAGGACTTAAGATGTGAATGGGAGACTATTTTATATCTTTAACAGTAAAGAAATCCTTAACTAAACTGTCAGCAATTAAACTGAATTCTAAAGTTTTTGTAGAACTCAAATCCAAGATATATAAACAGGCTTCAGACAGGCATCAGTCAAACTACCTACATCTCCTGCACCCATTCTCCTCCCACTTAGACTACATGATCTTTTTTCCTTGCCAAAAAGCAAGCATCTTTATCTATCCATCCATTCACAGAGATCCTCAGAAGTGCCTCAAAATAATAGCCCAGGCCTTCGAGTCACAGATGTTCCAATTTGGATCTACCTAGCTATCTCCAAACGGATTCTTAAAAGCTGACACTTGACAGAATTCATTTGGATGGAAAAGTCACATAAATAGAATTGAATGATAGAGGTACTTCCTTTTGTGCTTCTTGAACATTTTGAGGAATCTGCAATGAATTTGGAAAATGGAAAATTGTCCTATTTATTTAGAGACTTTCACTAATCTGGTTAGCTTCACATCTTTTAATTTGGGAAGTTTAATTGCACTTGGATGATCCACTGTTTCCTTGAAGAGTAAAGTGTTAATGCACTGATAGCCAAAGAAACAGAAAAATTATTTGAAAATCTGTATTAGTTTTTTTTTATTTAACTTAGAGTGTCATTAAAAGGAACATGTTAGTAAAGTGACAAGACTGAATTTAATTAGAGGACTTTATTCAGTGGAATCCCATTGCCCTTTCAGAATCTTAACCGTGTATATGTTTTTAATATGGTCACAGAATATGTGCTTAGGAAATTGCAGTAGAGGTAATTTGTTCCCCTGTAAGATTCTAGTGTTTTTTTTTAATAGAAAACTAATACATATTTCTAAAAATCTGCACATTTCTCTATCATAATAATAGAGGATTGATTAAAATACTTTTTCAAAAGACTCTTTTAAAACTGACAATTTTCATATCATGTTTCAGTCCAGTGCAATTTGAAATAGCTGAGATATTAAAACTCCTTCTCCCTAAGTGGTTTTTGCCCTAATAAAAGGTGCAAGACCATCTCTGCAATTATTCTGCATGAAATAGGGCTAAATTTTTGATAATTTCTCAGTGCCACTATTCATCACTGAAGTGATTAAGCCTATTCTTGTCCCAAAGGCTAAGCTTAAGCAAGACATTTTCTGTACCATCACATTAAATTCAGACCTATTAAATCAGTAGCTATTATAATACCTCAAGAGGAATATTTTCTCCCCCCCTCTCAGAATAAAATGCAGAAGAAAAAAGCTTGTAAACCCAGCAGTTCAGAGCAGTTTAATTTTTTGATAAATTAAAATCGAAAAAGCTGTGCTGGGAACGTCAGACCTTGTTTTAAATTTCAGAGATTTCAGTGCTCATGCTTGTGGCTTGCTTTGACATTCAAAAGGTGCTTAGTTCACAGCATCATAAGGAGAATTTGTTCATTGTAGGTTAAATTGTTCAGATTTGGATTTGATAGGTAGCACAAGGGCTTGAATTTTCTTTCCGTTCCCTGTCATTTTAAAATGTGAGCTTTCTAATATTCTATTTAATCAGTTAGTAATGTTTAAAATGAAAACACTTAAAAAGAGAATCAACTTAATTCAGCCTTTTGATGTGTGTCAGAATGGTACACCTTGCCTGTGGAGCCCCAGTGCCAGGCCACTAAATGTATCCGAGCGTTGACTAGGGTGTCTAAGGAGCAGAGGAAACCTACCGCAAGGGACAGTCCAGAACAGTCATGAGATACAACACAGATAAGGAGGACATAGAAGGAAGAAATACAAATTAAAATATCCACACGATTAGTGAAAACCATGGAGAAATGACCTTTCCAGACCTGTGACTTTACCAGTTTTATTCCTCTTGCGTTTTTAGTGTTTTCAAGCATTAAAAAACTTTATGGCCTGCGCTCTATTATAAACACTCTATCCAGAGCTAACATTTTGGTTGCCACTGCAGAAAATTTTTAGCCCCTGGGTTAAAACTCTCCCCATCGAGGTGTATAGCCATGAACACTGAAATTTGCATATCTGTAAGACTTATGTGCATTGAAATGGTAAAAACTAATCGACTTCCCTCCAGTCTTGATGCCTTTGAAATCATATCCAAAATGTCTCTCACATCTGTCTTGCTTTGAGATGAGAAAAGCATAGACTATATATCTTCCCTGTGTTTACATCCATATTCTGCTCAAAGTAAGTTGAAAGATAATTATTTGTGAACTGTTTTTATCTTTTGTGCTTACACTGTTTTGAATTGGGTGACCTGATGATTACCATGTGACTCAGCATCTTCAAACCTGCACCTTCTATTTCACTGCTTCATCCTTTTTCTTCATAAAATGAAAGCATCCCTGATTAGCTACTTTTGTCTGCCTTAAAAAGTAGTATAAACTACTGTTGCATAAGTGCTCACCAATGGGGCCTAATTTCAGTTACTCAAATTATATTTCATTCTGTACACTCACTTGTTCATAAAATAAGACTTGTACTATCCTTTATTGACAAGATGATCTATTTAAAATGTAAAAATACCTTTTGAGTGGTTGAAATTCTAAAGCCTATGTTCTCACAGTAGATTACTATGAATTATTCCTAACGTCTTCATATTTTCTCATTTGAGTCACTTTTTTCTTTCTTCCCTTCCTTATTTGCAAGGTTCTATGATCAATAAAAAATTAACTATCATCAATTCTCTGTTTTCATTCTTACACCTTGGTCATTTATCCAGGTCATAACAGGGTTCATAAACATTACTACTGTGCTATAAATTATAATCTTATGTCATACAAAACAAATTGCACAAATAACAGTAGACATTTCTTGTCCTAGAAAGAAAATGTTATAGATACAATTTAACATTATTCAGTGCTTTTGTTAATTTTAATACAGGAAAACCACATTTAAATTTTATAGTAGTCTTGAACATGACAGTATTTTCAAATTGCTGCTTCACAGATATAGCGGAAATTCATGTACATATTATCCAATCAATACCTATTATTTCTATACTAATCTCACTGTAAATTTTCTAAAGAAATGTGTATAAAGTCCTGTTTACTATGGAGAGTGGTGAAATAAAACAAGACTGGTTTAAAATTTTCAGTTTCTATGTAGTGAATTCACCAAGGAAATATCCTTATTGGATATTTTCATTTGAATTTGTACATAGACTTATGTGAATGTGATTAGTGATTAGATACTTTTCCAGAAAAATGTCACCCTTATTTTACTGAGTTGAAGATAATGTTCTTTGGGTATGAGCACAGGCAATATGGACATTATATAGCTCTGAAACCAAACAAAAAAGGGACAAGTTAATATAAGCTTTTATGAAATTGTTTCAATAGACATTAAGGTTTCTTTAGGGGACTTTGAAACTCAAGCTGTGGAGAAAGTTTAGTCTTTGAGTATATGCTTACTAAGAACACCAAACATATGCTAAAAAGGTCTTCCTTGATTAAATTGTTCTTAAGTGAATCCACATGTTTGAGTTCAATTAATAGTAATTGATATTATAAGAAGAATTCATAAAGCTGTCATATGTTGCTATTTGGGAATAAGTAGAAATTTTGAATTACTTGATGGAAAATATTTATGATTGAAAATGATATTTAAATTCACATTTTTTTATGAATTAAGTGTTCACAAATATCCAATAAGAATATGATTCCCAAAAATAAATGAAAAGGAATTTAATAATTGTAATTATTACTACTAAAGAAACTTTATTCTGAACCAAATCATCCAAATAATGTAGTAAAAACAGAAATTGTTTCCATCAAAGGAAGATAACCAGCCAGATGGATTTTATAAGCTGACCTGTGATTTTAATGGGTCTAAGAAAGGAAAGAAGAATTATGCTTTAAAACTTGCCTGTTTTTTTTTTGGCCAACTAACATTTCTCTTCTTCTCCCTATATAACATTATGGAGAGTGTTGAAATACAACAAGACTGGTTTTATTTTTTTTTCCCTGAGAAATGAAATTATTGAGTTGTCTGGATATAGGAATGGTAGCTCTCAGCAACTGTGTTTAACAGCTGTTAAACTCCATTATCTAATAGTGATTGCGAACACTGAAAATGTTAGATAGGTATCCTGTCCAAAAGGAAGAACACTTAGATAATCTTTATTTGGTTTCCCTAGCTCTAAACATAATTAAGATGGGCTCAACAGATGATAAAAACATTCAGTCATCATTTTGAAATGCTGCATCCATCAAGATGGCCCTGCTGACCAAGGATGTCCTTTTCTGGTTCTATGATTAGGAGGCCAGACAACCTTCACATGTTTCTTTTGCACTTTGGGATATTGACTAATGACTGGAAGGATTGCTAACCATCTCTGCAACAAAGGCCTGTGTCCAGAATTTATTTATTTTTATATTTATCTAGCATAAAATAACCAGCCATTTACTTTCAATAAAATCATCCAGTAAGAAATCTAGAATGAATACATTACCTGATCTTTCATGGTCTTCCCTAAGTCCTTCACATCTTTCATGTTAATGGCATTCTTCCCTCCCTTTTCCTTTCCCTTCTTCTTGTTTTTCTTTTTGAACAAGCATTTCTTACAGATACAAAAGCAGCAGGTCAGGACTAAAAGGACTGCAACTATGGCTATGGCAATTAAGGCCCACGGTGGCACTGCAAGACAGAATTGTGCAGAGAAGTTAGTAATAAACACTTCTATGTGCAAGACCTTTGAACTTAAGGCTAGAAAGATACTCATTCCTATTTATTGAGAACCTGTTATGTGCCAGGAATACTGTTCTGAATTATTTTATCCACTTGTTTGTTTCCTCTGTCTAGACAACTGTTTCTCTTCTTTCCACTGAAGTCAGGTATCACCTCCCACTGCTTTCCCTCTCTCCAGGCTGTGTTTCTATTAACCCATTCTTTGATCATTCAGAGCTCAGCTCTGGACTTTGAACTTTGAGTTTTAGCCCTGGTTCTACCATTGCCCAGGTGTGACTTTGAACAAGTCCTCTAAACTCAGATTTCTGTTTTAGCTTCTATGTCTCTTCTGTGGCGGCAAATTGGTGCGCATCCCATAGAATATTTGAAGTTGTTAAATTATGATGTCTGGCATCTGGTTAAAGCTTCATAAATATAGTTGCTATTATTCATTGATCTGCTACTCTGGAGTCTCTTAATATATTTTGGGCCCAGAGGGAGGACCAGTCATTAGCCGAGTAGAGATGGGGAAAGGACTATTGTTAAGAGTGGCGAAGGTTAGAAGTAACTTGGTGCTCTGAGATTCTGCTCATGAGATTCACTGCCTAAGGTCCCCGGAGACAGGCCTGGGGGTTGTGTCTGGAGATTCTAAAGCTCAACTTGGACTCAGGCTTGGGCACCTGAAGTCCATGTGACAGTGACCATGTTAGTGAACTGTTCTGAGCGTGTTTCCTTCTCCTAAAGTAAAGATACTAGTGCAACCTATGTCATCTCCTGTAAAGATTCAGGGAGTTAATATGCTAGAAAAAGTTAGAATGGAATCCAGCACATAGTGAGAACTCAGTGTTAGATATTATTCTTTAAGGAATAGGGTTAAGTATTGTGGGCAACACAGAGAGCTCAGTGTATATGAAGGGTCATAAAACAGTCAGACCAATAAATGCATAAAAAAGAAGAAACACCCTGAGAGGAATTCGGTGGATGTTCTGTGGGGGTTGAGAAGAGGAGGAAGACAGGATTTTACAGTGGGAGGAGGTATTTCAGATTTACAGGTTCTGTTGAAAACAATAATGCATTTAAAATGTTGAAACAATCTTTTAGTTTATTATTTCAGTTGTCCATGTACTAGAACTTCATCTATTTTCTTTGACTTACCCTACCAGACCAGGTAGACTTATGAAAAAAAGTCTTATGAAAACATTTAGGATTCACTTTGCCAGGAAAGGAATTATTCAGCTATTGAGATTAATCAGAAGAAATAATTAGATTTGCTTGTTGTAATTAAAAAAGACACTGGGTACTGAAATGATAAGAAAACATGCTATTTTCTTCTAACTACATAAACATCATTAGTATCAATGATTGCGGCACACAAGTCAGGAGTACTTTGACAAAGTGAAAACACTTAAAAATTAACCTCTCTTCAGCAATGAGAAAACCCTCTGCACTTGGCTCTCAATCTGCATTTGGCTTCATAGTGCAGAAGACTGTGCACATCGTTTTAGCTTATGAATGACTACTTGATGTTACCCTAAGGACATACAAAACTATGACTTTGGAAATTGTGTTGTCAAAGAAATATTTGTGTGAAAGTTATAGAGCAGCTAATACAAATAGACGTGTTTTTGATTTTTAAGATGTGTTTTTTATATTTCTTTGACCTTAAAAATCACTAAAAAGGGGCCCTCCCTGGTGGCGCAGCGGGTTAAAGCACAGCACTGAGAATCAAAAGCCGCTTCCGCATGAGTTCGATTCCCGCCTGCCCCGGAGGTGACCACATGGCGTGGCAGACCTCTCCTGACCCGCCCGCTGCTCCCCTCAGCAGTGTACTTCGTTGATCTGCCTGTTCTGTTCCCCACTCTGTCTCTGGTGAAGCCTCTCGCCGCCCCTGAGCCTCTGGCCTGTACCCCAGTTCTGTATGCACAAATAAATAAATCTTTAAAAAAAAAATCACTAAAAAGGTAAATTAAAGTAAGCTTACAGTGCTATTGCTCATAATATCTCATTTAAATGCCTATATTTCTTTGATGGAGATAAACTGTCTTGCACAAGCAGGAGAGCCTTGCACTCACTGCAGGCGACATGGTACTAATAATGACTTTTCATTTTGAACTTGTTAGTAATTCCCCCAGCAGGGCTTATGTCATAGTCTGTCAGGGAGACATAGGACACATGATGGAGATAATTGGACAAATTCACAACAAAAATTAGAAACTTAAAGCACTGGAATATTACTTAATCAAAATGAGTTAAATAGCAACATAATTGTAGAAGGAAATTTGAAATAGTGCAATACCACGTTTAATTTATTGTCACTGAAAATTTTTACTTTGTGAATTTCTATTTTTTAAGAAAGTTTTTATTTATTCACTTTTGCTTAGAAGAACTGGGGTGTAGGCCAGAGGTGAAGGGGATTGAGAAGATTCACCAGAGACTGGGTGGGGAGCAGAACAGGGAGATCTGCTGTTGAGTTGGGTGGTGGGAGCGCTGAGACTTAACCTGTAGGTCCACAGGGACTTTCATTTCTTAAAGTGCTGGCAACTTCTAAATTTGCTTTCAGTTGATCTTTTGAATAGTTTAGCTTTAGCCATGAATGTGGTATAGAGAAATGTGAAATTGACAAAAGTTTTCCTCACAATTTACTAGTACATTTAAGTAGATTCTAAAAAAACGTTTCATCTTATGTACTCTTGTAATAATGTTACCAAATAGTTAATTATAATACAAATCACAGTCTTCAATTAAATGGAGTTTTTTTGAATTAGACGCTCATGTTCAACATTTATTAGGTAGAGCAACCAAATATTTAAAATTGGTAAGTTTAGCAAAAATCAACACCCAAGGTATTAATAACTTAACAGTGTCTATAGAAATATATTTCAATATTAGTGAGCAATCTTGTGAAGTAATTGATGAATTGGGCTAAAAACTTATTGAAATCCTTATTATGGGCTAGCAATTGTACTACAGTTTTACATATCTCATCTCATTAAATCTTCACAGCAGTTTTATTCACTATACCTTCAATTTTACAGAGAAACAACTATACCTTGAAAAAACAAATCTATACATTTAGAAGCTTGAGAAGTTCAAATGTCTGTTATTAAAGTGTGCATATTATAAATTATAAAAAGGAAAAATTATTATCTAGCTCTGAATTATTTTTTAAATAGTACTCTTTAACAAATGATGCAAATATAGCAAAAGATGCTGCCAAGAATAATTTCTTTAATATAAAATACAATTTCAATAAAAATTAGGCTTATCAAAATATTGCTACTGGCAGAATGTTATCAGCTTATTATTGTTACCCAGCTATCATTAAATGCATTCATATCAAAAGAATTTTAACACTTAACTTAAATATCTCCAATAGAAAATAATAGTATACAAACTCTCCATTAAAAATGTTTTTCTCATTTTCTAGCTAATTTATCTCACATATTCTTTAGCCCCAAAGTGAACTGATGCATAAGGATTAACTCAAAGTCAATTTAAACCTGCTTCTATTTTTTTTAAAGATTTATTTATTTATACAGAACTGGGGTACAAGCCAGAGGTGCAGGAGTGCAGAGACAGAGTGGGGAGCAGAACAGGCAGATCGATGAAGTACACTGCTGAGGGGAGCAGTGGGCAAGTCAGGGGAGGTCTGCTGCACAACGTGGGTCACCTCTGGGGTGGGGATCAAACTGGCACTGAAGCAGCTGCGGCCAGCTTGCAGGGCTGCGTCCTAACCCACTGGGCAAGCAGGGAGGGCCCTTGCTTCTAATGTTTTTATGTAGACCAAATTATGACTCCTCAAAGATAGCCATATTCTACCCCCTGAAATCTGTGGCTCTGTTACCTTCCATGTCAAAAAGGACATTGCAGGGATGATGATGCTTAAGGATGATGTTGTAGTTTATCTGGTGGCCTCAATGTAATCACTAAGATCCTTATAAGAAGAGACAGTTCAGATTTTCAAACTCAGATATCTGATGATTCTGAGATGCTGAATTTGAAGATAAAGAAAAGGGTCATAAGTTAAGGAATGAAGGGGAGTATTTGTAGCTGGAAATGTCAAGGGAATAGATTCTCCCCTAGAAGTAAAAAAGAAATTAGTTCATACAACAATTTGGGAACCTGTATGGAGGTTCCTGAAAACAAACTACCAAATGATCCAATAATTCCACTGTGGATATATATCCACAAAGGAAACATGTATCTGAGACATCTGTCAGCCCATGTTCATCGCAGCATTATTCATAATAGTCAATACATAGAACAACCTAAGTGTTTATATGGACAGTTACTGTTATATAGATACAGTAAATGTATTATAGGTCTATAATGGAATATTATTCAGCCATAAAAAGGTGTACATCTGCCATTTGTGATAAATATGAGTGACCCTCAAGAACACTGTACTAAGTGAAATAATTCAGACAAAAATTGTATGATATTACTTACAAATAGGCTCTAAAAGCTAACCCTAGTAGAATGTCCTTTGCCACAGGCTAGCGTTTTGTGTGAAATGAAATGTTGTTCTTAGGGTACAAACTGTGAATTGTGAAATGAATAAGTTCTGAGGCTGTAAAATATACCATGGTGACTGTAGTACTGTAGTTAATAAGCTTCATGTATACAAACCAGCCTTGTTAGGAGAATAGTCCAATGTATTTTCAGCACACACACACACACACACACACACATGATTATGTGAGTTAATAGGTATGCTAAATAACCGTATTGTGATAATCATCTCTCAATATAGATGTATATTGAAGATGCCCAAATCAGATCACCTGGATTTTTTAAAACTGGTCTCCTCTAGGGACAGCTTAAAAAAGAAGTGATTTAATCAAACGCATATTTACTGAGTATCTATTATGTGTTCAGCATTTTTCTCAGACCTGGAATACAATGCAAAACATATTTTATTCAAACATAAAGCTAACCATTTACTTCCCAGGTGTTAAAACCTAAGTTTTACTTTTGAAAGGAGAAGTAAATTTGTCATACTTGATAAACTCAGATCTCAGAACACATTATGGTACATTTTCAAATGAAATCTACATGGCTTAATATGCTCTTGTATACTAATTTAGTGCTACAGGGCTACTTATTGATGACATCAACTAATAAGTATTCTTTCTATAATACAAATGTTAATTTCACAGTGAAAAACATTTATTTTCCCCAGGGAATTTTGGCACTAAATAAAAATTTCAAAAACTAGTTAAGCATCCCTGGCATACATTTTTAAAAGGAGATTAAATATTCTCTTTCACAGTGAACAGTAAAATCAAAATGAACATTTCAGAAGGAACTTGTGTATTGCAGAGGAAAACTTTTGCATCACTGATAATAACCATGGGTGCTGTTTATACTCCCATAGCCAAAGTCTACTCTTCAGATACTCATTGCTCCTCAGATGTACAGAATGAGCTTTTACTGATTTATACAAAATGTCCTAAAGTAGCAGTGAGACCTACTCTAGATCTGATTCTCAGCTCACTTCTAAATCACAGCTATTGGTATTAGTATACATAGACATCTTGAAAGAAACTCACAGGGTCACATCCTTGAGCTCAAGTAGAAGTAGTGTAGACAGGCACACCACCATCTCAAGTGTATTTCCCTTGCATCTACTCAATCCATTTATTTTACTTTTATTTCTTTTCATAAGTATTCAGTTGCCTGCACTGGCAGCCTTTTGGTAGAATTACTCATTGGTCTAGGTTTAAATTTTGGACTAAGCCCAGTAGCTTTTGTATTTCTGTTTTGCTTTCACTTTATGGAAAGTTTTATCAGTTCCACCCTATTTATTGCATAAAGAAACAATCTCAGTCTATACCGCTTAAATGAGTTCAGTTTTTCCGTCAAGAAATACGAACTTGTGGCCCTCCCTGGTGGCGCAGTGGGTTAAAGCACTGCACTAAGAAGCTAAGTTAATTCCTCATGAGTTCTATCCCCGCCTGCCCCGGAGGTGACCACATGGCACGGCAGACCTCTCCTGACCTGCCCGCTGCTCCCCTCAGCAGTGTACTTTGTCGATCTGCCTGTTCTGCTCCCCACTCTGTCTCTG
>NW_004567105.1:25462229-25624629 GCF_000260355.1 Condylura cristata
AAAAACTCTGGAAATATGTGGATTAATATACTCATTAACCACCTCTGGAGACAAATGCAAGTCTTGAAAGAACGTACAAAGTCATATAGAATATGGTTTAAGATTAAACCAACCAGATAAAGGTTGAATGAAGAACTTCTCACTATAGACTGAAATTGTTTCAAGGACTATACATTCGTGGCTCCTAGGTATTAAACAAATTTACTTTGCCCTCATTCTTTGCAATGGTGGTGCTAAAGTTTTTTTGGAATCGTCTGCCCTTTGAAATGATGCCATATGTAGTGGGAAAGTGTGTGTGCAGTGAATGTGTGAGTGCATGAGCATGCGCTCCAATTTGCACACAGCTGGGAATTCAGTTCCCTAGGTTTGAGAGATGATTATACCCAAATTCAGAACTCCATTCCTAGAATTTCAGGTTAAAATATTGCACAGGTGGGCCATCCCTGGTGGCACAGTGGGTTAAAGCACAGCACTAAGAAGCTAAAACCACTTCAGCATGAGTTTGATTCCAGCCCTGGAGATGATCCACATGGCACGGCAGACCTCTCCTGACCTGCCGGCTGCTCCCCCCCCAGCAGTGTATTTTGTCAGTCGGCCTGTTCTGCTCCCCACTCTCTCTCTGGTGAATCCTTTCACTTCTCCTGCACCTCTGGACTATACCCCAGTTCTGTATGCATACATAAATATATCTTTTAAAAAATTGCAAAGATTAGTGAGTTAAGGAAAATGTATCTTTCATTTGGTCATTTACTCTTTCAGATCTTCTTCTTGGCAATACTTATACAGTGTTAGGAGTGGTGAGTGAACAGAGAGCATAGAGATGGGGGAAAGAGAGCAGAATTAAGTACACACTTTGGTAGTGGATGGTCTGAATAGGTTGCAGAAGATCAAGATAAAAGGATCTAGATGTTAAGGAAGTCTGCTTGGAGGAGGTGGTCTTGAGGTGAATTTTGAATCCTTACTACACAGTGGAAGTAGCACTTGGAGACTGGTTCTTTTACTCCCTTCCTTCTTACCTGCTTTGGTCCCCCTTCTCTCCTTCTTCCTTCCTCACTCCACCCCCTGGTTTTTAGATTCATTTTAATCCACCCCCAATCTCCCATCTTCATTTCTTTAAATTTAATCTTTTACCCAGTGACTACCTTGTTCAAGTTCGCAAAAAGATTCAGACATATGAAAATAAGTGGTAGGTTTTTAGCATAGTATATGAAAAGACATTTCCTTCAGTAAATACATGTAGTCTTAATTAAATGACTTTCAGAATTATCTTTTTAGAACACATTTTATGCTCTATTTTTTATAGTTCTGTTTAGATTTTCAATTTATGCCTCTAACATAAAGAAGCTGAAAGATGTGTGAATAGTATTCTGTTAAAACCGTCCAAACCACTGATTTGAGTCAGCTACCTGGGCTTTTTAAAGCAGATGAATTGTGTTAGAAGTAATGTAGAAGAGAGCTTCATTTATTCATTCATTTAGCTCTTTGGATGTTCAGCACATTCTTGCTCATATGTTGGAAGACTAGTGAACAAGTTTGATAGTTTCAAGTTTATAGTTTATAGTTCAAGCAGGCAATTAACATGTATAAATCAAATTGTGCACAAAACCAGAAAGCACATTAACGGTCATGTTAGATGGTGTTTCTTACTATCTCCTGATTCTACTATGTAGTCTTGGTAATCTTATTTTACTTGTGAGATGAACACATTTAAAATTATTATTTACTTTGCTCATTAAGATATGTTTTTATTATCCAGGCAACGAATATGTAAACATTGTCAGCTGAAGAGTTTGTCTAAACGTATAAGACAAATTCAGTTGTATAGAATACTTCTCAGAGATGGCATTTATAGAAATAGATCTTTAGCGCTTTTATTAAATGCCTGTACTCTGTATTCTTGCACATACTCATGCATACATGTATATGAATCTCTAAAAAATATGCATTTTTGCATATTTAGTCTAGCAGATATCTGAAAGTGATTGTAATGTAATATCAATAGATACCAACTTTGACTCTCCAAAGCATTTTCTTTTTCTCCGATAGATCCTCCTCCATAGAATTTTCTTCAAACTTTGAAAGTACTGTCAGAAAAACTTAATTGAATAATCTATTTTCTGTCTATGACTTAAAAAATAATGTTAATACATAGAAAATTACAGTAAACTATATTCTTTTGCTTTGGTATGCATAAAATCATCCATTGATCTGATTTCAATACTATTAAATAAAATCAGAGCCCCTGCTGAATAACTTTTAAAGTTATTGATGTTTCTTACTGAATGCAGTGATTAGTCTTGACAGGAAAAGTCAGTTGACTGAAGGCTGCTTTATCTGCACATATTAGTCAAATAATTAATGTTATAAAATGTCTATAGTAATAGTCTGGTTTCAGTGATACGGCAAAATCTTCCATATCTTCACTATATTGCAATGTTTCAAATTTGACATGGAAAATGATGTTGGGCCTTCAGGCAGTGATAAGCCCCAGCACATCTTCCAGGGGATTTAGATAAGGCTCACAGTCAGCCCCAAGCTTGCTGTTTGCAGGCTCCAGGGAGAAGCACATTGGTAAACATAAAGGGATGCCAGGTAAGTTGGCAGAGGTGAAGACGATTCACAGGCTAATCAGTTTTGAAGCCTTCGGAAGTTTGTAACAGTTTTCAATCATCTGTGGACAACACAATTTTTATGGCTAAGGGGAAATCCATTTATCCTATGAAATTTGTAGCTTGTGTCTCTTGAGCTCAGATTTCTAAGTTCAGCTCTAAAAGAGTTATGTCTCAGGTTTTTCTTTCCCTATTGAAAGCTAAATTTCATCTTAATTTTTGTATTAGAGATCTACAAAATTAGCCACTCTTGGTTTTTGACCTATTAATGACTATTTTTTATTTTCATGTTTTTAATTTGGTGAATACTGTGTTTTCTACCCTTGGCAAAGATGCATCTGCTTCCCAAATATCCCAGAATTGAACATGACACATGGATAACATGGATAATTCAATATATGAGTATTTGCTTCTTTTCTAAGTAATCTCCTGTTAAATACAATGCAATAAAGGTCAACGACTGCCAGTCAAAGGTACAGATAAGTACCCTGTTTCCCTTGGCTATTTTATGACTTCAAGTTAACAGTTAAAAGCTACAAACAAATAAAAATGCCACTTAGACTTTGTGCAAGGATACTCCCCTCCCCGTACTTTCTGTTTATTATTCTAGAAGCAAGTGACAGGTTTTTAGAATTCTCTGTAAGTTGGAGAAATTTGATTATGCTGACAGGAAAACTGTGTGGTAGCTATGCATGAGTGAAGAAGAGCAAGATGGTTGAATTTTTCCCATCACAAAAGGGAAAAGTCAGGCTCATTAGTTTCATCACTATACAAAGTGACAGGTAGACAACAGGAAAAACAAAGCCCTTTGCTTCTCTAGCTATCCACAGGACATTTTCCCCTGATTGTCCAGTGGATTCCTGCTGCTACAGACCAAACATTGAATTTCTTCCCCAACTGTTGTTTTCTGTTTCTTTCAGTGTTTTTCTCCATGGCAATTTATCTGTTCAATTCCTACTTTGTAGCATCATTTCTTTTTGCTTCCTGGTTCCCTGAAAGTTCGATCTAAGAACTTGCCTTATTCTTGAACTCCTGTGATCCTTGATTTATTTTCTATTCTTGTTTTTTAATGGATTTCCCTATTTTCCCCCTCTTAAATTTGATCCCTCTTCTATTGAGAACACAGAGGCATTGCAACTGTGAGCATGTGACCTCAGGCCCTGCACAAACTTTGCTCCCTTTTGTAGGTTCACACAGATCTCCTTAGATGGCAGCGCTTTCTTTATTCTCTTTTCTTTGCCCAAATCAGTCATTCCTTCATTTAAAAGCTTCCCAATAGGCTGCTTCTGTTACAGGGCAACCCAATGTGAACTGGGTTGTCTGTCTGTGGGTCCTCACCCGCGCTTAAAATTTAATTGTACTGCAGGCACACACACAAAAGGGTCAATATGGGTTTATTTACAAAAGGGGAAAGGAAAAGGAACAACCCAGGGAAAGAAAGAAATAGAGAGAGATACAAGTTAACTAGAATATCCTACCAGCTCTGCTGACTTGGAACTCTAGTAACATACTGATAGCCATCAAGAGACAAAAGACCAGGCAGCAGCCACTCAGTCTAGAGAGCACCCCGTGGTCCAGAGAGCCACATGGTCTAGAGAGGACCATGTTTAGGGAGAGTGTCTAAAATGGCTCTCTATATATCCCCAAAAGTCCCAGAATGCCTGCTTAGCTCCGCCCTTAGGTCCTCGCAGTTCTCTCCTTGGATGCTGGGAGTTGTAGTTTCCAATCATTGGAGTAGGTGGTGGAATCCAGAAAACTGGAGTAGGGGGTGGAGTCTACAGAACTCTGCAGAGTTCCTTCAGGACATCATTTTCCCCTAATACCTCCAAATATCTACCTGCATGTCTCTTACTCACATTTATCCTTGTTTGCTAAGCGCTTTGTGATTTGTCTCTTCACAATGAGGAAGCTACCAGGAAGAGGCATACCCATTACCTTCCTTTCCTTTACCTTTATGAGGTATCGGTTGGGTTAGTTACCATGGTAAGTCTGAAAAATATGCTTTCTGGATAAATAAAGGTATAATTACAGATAGATTCTTCATATACTATTGCATATAGTTAAGGGTCTGTCTCCATCTACACCTTGTAAAACTAGAGTCCACTGTTTAAAAAAAAATAACTAGTTGTCAAAACCTGATTAAATTCCATAGATGTATCAACTTTTCCAGATCATTTAGAAAACCTGTGCATATAATTCCTTTGTTTTTGTTCTGGATAGATTACAGATAAAGCACTAAGGCTCATTTTTTTTTCTATTGATAATTTTTACTAAATTTTTAATGTATATCTCCTTGAAAAGACCTTCTTATAATAATTTTGTTATGCTACTATTGTTTTCCTCTTATTACATCCAGTACCTATAGTCTTTACTAATTCTACTTTTTTAAATTTACACAGTTGTTTTTACTTTATAAGGCCTTTTCACATTATCTCAGCAGACTTCACACAATCACCAAATTGTAGGGTAGATAAATAATCTACATTTTTAGAGATTAAAATACTGAGAATTTGAAACATGGCTTTCTAAATGTGTGATTCCCTTTATGCTGGGGATCAGAATTAAGAGGGGTTCAACCTTTACTCTATTTCCTTATATCCTGTCACACTTGTATATTGTGCTGAAAAGTGAGCCAACAGTCAGAATATTACTGCTAAGAAGAGTTTAGTTTTGCAAATATAGTTGTAAATTATTGTCAATCTTTTTTTAAACTAAAATGATTTAAAATGCTTATTACAAATCAGGGACAATCATTTGTTGCAAATGCAATCTCAAATATAAAATGGATCTTGACTCCAGGTTCTGCCACTTAAATTGCTGAATAAACTTGATCAGACTTTTCAAAAAATCACAGTAGCCAACAATTGATTGTCATTCACACAATGCATGCAACATTACATGCATATTAATTCTGTACTAATGCACAAAAGATAATCTTCCAGCTTGAGGCCCCTTACTTATCTTTCCTTCCTACCTGCTTTCTCCTCTCCCTCTGGGAACCACTATAGTTGTAGTCTGTTATTTTTGTGTGTGTGTGGTTTGTTAGTTCTTTTGCATTTGCTGTTTATGTCCCACATATGAGAGGAAACATCTGGTAATTGTCTTTTATTTTTTGACTTATTTAATTGTGAGATCAACTTAAACTATATGCATGTTGTCACAAAAAAACACGATTTCATCCTTTTCACAATCTGAGTATTAGTATGTCTAGTTTGTATCAAACAACTTCTTAATATAATCATCTAGTGTTGAGTATCTAGTTGTTTCTGTCTTCACTATAATAAATAATGATGTTATGAACTTAGAAGTACATAAATGTTTTCACACTGGCATTTTCATATCCTTTGAATATGCTTAGGAGAAGTACTGCTGGATTATATGATACTGCTATAAAATTTTACATTTGATGTTCATCTTTATACTTTTAAATAAAAAGATAAAAATAGAGAATTGATTTTTATCTGGACTGATGTGGATAAATATTTTTGACGGAGGGTAAATTATTTCTGAAAAGATTATTCCTTTAACTATCAATGCACAGAAAGGAAGAAAATAGCAGAGCACTTGACATGAAATATAGTATCAGAATAAGGGTCTGAAGAATTAAACAACAAAGAAATGGAGTATGCTGTCTCTGTTGAAAAGCATATACTCATTGTAGGAAGATAGCTCACTGACTTATAAGTGGCAGTTGATTGCACTAAGCCATTTATTAATCAGTGCTCTTTGAAGTGCTATCATTCTCTTGAGATGAATGGAACAAAACTTCAGAATGTACTGTGTGGACATTGCAGAAGGGGCTAACTTGGACCAACTCCCTCTCTGAAATGCCTATTGGGAACTTCACCCCGACTGTTCTTTTAAGTGCACAGTGCTGCCTTGGGCCTCCCTTGCATTCTTTCTGCCTGCTCTGGTGGCTGCTTTAAGCCTCTTTGATATGGGGAGAATCAAGAGAATGCAGTATGCTATGGGGGGGGGGTGGAAGCTATTGGGAACTATTCTGATCTTTGGCACTTCTTCAGATTGTTTTGGAGCGGACATCTAAAGTGTAAAATGGGTAGAGTTGGTGGCAAGTGGTATGAAAGTTTTAGTCCTTGTTCGAAAGAAGAGTGGAAAATCTGCTTCAGTGCTCAGGTGTAGGAGAGAAAACATGTCTGATGTTTTATTTGAGGGTTCTATGTGTGAGCAGCTCTGGTTCAGTCTCAGAAATAATGTTAAAGTGACAAAGACAAGCTTAAGGATGTACATTGTTTCATAAAGTACCAGTAATCTGTTGCATCGGATGCGTGGCACAATTATATAATATTTAATATGAAAAGCTGATCTTGGCTCTAGTCCTCACCCCAGTACCCACCCATCAAACTAAAGATTTTACAACAACAGATGCTAACACCTACAGCTAGAAAAACACCAGACAACAGTTACAAGGTTGGAGCTAGATAGAAGTTTCCTTTTCTTCAAAAAGTTGAGATAAATATTATCTATCTGGGTGATTTTATAATTTTCCAGGCAAATGTCCAACTATGCTGTAAAAAAGAGGTAATTTGGGAAAAAGCAAAGTAAAAGTGTAAAAAGCCTTGCTTAACACAACTCAACAGAATGAGAATCAATACACAGTAATGGAAAATAAGCTTCTGAAATGACTGAGCATTAATGATTGAGTATTTTGTTATAAAACAACACCCAAGGGTTTTGCCTTCCTCAATCAGAATAGATTTGGATTAATTTACCTCATAGAGCAGTTATTTTGATGTCAGTATAATTTGATATTAAGTTAAATGTTTATCTGTGAATTTTACTAAATGTGAAACTAAATAATGAAAACAGTAAAATTCTAACAGACCTGGGGGGAGGGGGAGTTAACAATGGCAACTTTGATCTTGACTTTGCTTCTTTTGTCTCAGCCTTGTCTGCGTTCCTTCCGTTCCTTCAGCCCCTTTGCTATGGGTCCCCACCAGAAGGGGCTTTAGACTTGTAGCAGGCTCTCAGGCCTCAGTGGCCCTACTTTGGGCCAACCCTGTTTGGCTGGACATCCACCCATGAGGGGAATGGGTGACTTTGGGTGCTGGATTTGAAAACTATATTCTTTGCCTTTTCTATCTTGCACACTATGTATCAAAATTCCTTCCCGTTGAAGATCACATGCTAGAGTATGTGAGGTCTTGATGTGGTAGATGGGATGGCAAAACATCCTCAGGACAGGCTTGGGGATTATGGGGGAACCTTCTCCCTACCCAATAATCATAGAAAATGAATTATACATATTCAACACACTGCAGTGTACTGGTGGCTGGGAGTCAACCCTGAGTTTAAAACTCAGTCCTTTTCTTTTTTGAACTTTCTCTACAGGAAAGGTGAAAATAATACTATGATAATAATTGTGAGGATCATGAGATGATGCATCTAAATGCCTGGTACATATAGGTGGGGGTTTATATAGTAAATGTTAATTTTCTTTCCTATTTTAAAAAAAATAAAGAATAATACATCAAACTCTTTTAAAATTTAGTAATTTTTTTATCCTGAAATTCTTTAGCAATATTTAAATTGATTAAACTTACACAAAATTATGTGATACCTGCTGTATTTCATCTAAAAACCTAGTTCTGGGCCCTCTCTGATGGCACAGTGTGTTAAAACACATACTAAGAAGCTAAAGCCTCTTCTGCTTGAGTTTGATCCCCGCCTGCCCTGGAGGTGATCCACATGGTGCGGCAGACTTCTCCTGGCACTTCTGCTGCTCCCCTTAGCAATGTGCACTGTTTATCTGCCCGTTCTGCTCCCCACTCTGTCTCTGATGAGTCCTCTCACCGCCCCTGCATGTCTGGTTTGTACCCCAGTTCTGTTTGCACAAATAAATAAATCTTTTAAAAAAATAACAAAACAAAAACCTAGTTCTATTTTCTGCTATTAAAAGTTAGAAGAAGAGAAAATTTGCCCAATGTAATTGCTACAACTTGGAAGGAATACAGACAATTTGGAGTTAGTCCAGAATAAAATAAAAATGACATTTCATTCTTCAAAAAATGTGATCTACTAGACAGAAGTGAATTAAGGACCTATTTTCTATTTTGTTGAGGATGGAAAATGAGAGGAAATAATCATATTATAGTATAAGACATTGAAATATTGGAAACAGAGAGGCAGAAATCTCTTACCTTTAAGAACTGATAATATTAAAAGAATTATTAAGAGGTCCATCTGGTACTGGCCATTCAGTCTCGCAGGTGAAGGCTAGCTAGCTGGCACTTGATTTTTTGTACCTTGCTGTCATTTGTAGGATCTTCACATCTAATGTTCTTTAGTCATACTAACTACTGGAAGATTTTTTGTGTGTGTGACATCTACATATTAATATGAGGCTACTGAGTGCTTGTGGCCTTAATAAGCCTAAAGAATAATGACAGGTGGGGAAGGGTGTGTCTTGTGGGTTGCCCGGGATGGCTGAGGTCCCAACAAGGAGGTGGCCCTGGACCAGGTTGAGCAGGTTACAGTGATTTAAATCGGAGAAGTCTCTCCTGAGAGAGGGAATCACCAGATGATGCTCAAGATGTGTCTTTGTCATTAAATCTCATAATATGGTCAGGTATTTAAATACCATAAAATCACTCACTTTTCCTTTACTAGAATGATTTGCGGCATAGTCCACAAAACAAAAGGCTTTTCTATAAAAACTCTTAAATTTGTCTTGGGATATTACCCTATGGTCACATAGGAAGGAAAGGATCTTTTGTGTTCAACTTTTGAATGGTTTTTAATTATTAGAGGAGGCGGTGGAGTGAGATTTAGGGCCAACACTGAGGATCTGAGTCGCAAGAGATGGTTCCAACCTGGGGGTAAAGGTGATATCCTTTCTACTTACCACCATGCCAGGCATAGACACAGTCTTCAGAAAGACAGGATTGTCAGAGCACAAGATAATTTTATTTTTTAGCCCATATTAATTGGGCTAGAGTTACTAAAGGCCAGTTTGAAATAATAGTTATTTCGATCCCCAAATTTGCATTTTTAAAACTAGCATTATATCAAAATGAAAGTTTTATGGCCTCTATGGTTCTGAGGAAGCACCTCATATTAATATGCAGATTTCACACACACAAAAACATCTTCCAGTAGTTAGTATGACTTTAGAACATTAGATGTGAAGATCCTGCTTTCTCAAGGTAGTTTGCTGTGCATGTATGTGAAGTAATTTACCGACAGGAATTTCTCCCCAGACACTAGAGGTCCGCAATACTATGTCTCTATTAAGGGCACGAGAACAACAAAGTTTTGTTGTTGTATTCTTTCTTTGAAAAAAGTTTAACAAAATACTGTTTTTTCTCTAATTGCTTATTTACTTTAACCAATCCTGATGAAATATTCATTTAGAATACTTCCAAATTTAAAAGAAATAAACAGAATTTGACTAAAATTGATCAAAATAAGTAAGCCCTACAGAACAATAGTAGTTAAATTAGAAGTTTTACACTGAGCTTATCAAAACAGTATTGTATTTAGGACCTCCTTGGTGGTGCAGTGGGTTAAAGCACAGCACTGCCTGTGGCTAAAGCCACTTCCGCATGAGTTTGATTCCTGCCTGCCCCGGAGGTGACCACATGGCGTGGCAGACCTCTCCTGACCCGCCTGCTGCTCCCCTCAGCAGTGTACTTCGTCCATCTGCCTTTTCTGCTCCCCACTCTGTCTCTGGTGATGAAGCCTCTCGCTGCCCCTGAGCCTCTGGCCTGTACCCCAGTTCTGTATGAACAAATAAATAAATCTTTAAAAACAAACAAAACAGTACTGTATTTGAATTTATCCAAAAGCATGGGAAATAAGAAACAGTGAAATAGAAACAAAGGATAATCTTTTTGCAAATTAGACTCAGCAGTTTTCTCTTTCTGGCTGTGAGTGCCTGTAGGAAAAATAACTGTTTCTGAATTGCTCTGAGCTGTATTTGCTCTTTGACTCATCTTCATAAATCAAGTCCCTTTAGAAAAATAAAAGTGTTTTAAATGGTATGGTTATAATAGAAGTGAGTAATTCTACTTTTCTTTAATCATAGACTTATTACACATTCCCAACTCAAGCTCTCAAGTGATAGACTGTCACATTCAGATTTTGCAAAAAGGAGGGAAGTCAGTTTAATACATGTTTTTGGATTTATAATGTTTAAAAATTATGAATATTTTTGCTACATTTTAGGTTGAAAGTTTGCTACAGTTTAGACTAAAATTTTCGTACAGAATTAGGAATGCTAACTGTAGATGTTCATATGTTGATAGAGACAAATCATGGCTGGTACATCGACTTCTCCGCTGTGGTTTCAATTGAAAGAAAGTAAAAGATTTCATGAGTACAGGAGGAAGGAAGACCACCGCATCCAGGTTCAATTGCATGCTGACTGATTAAATTGACTCATACTGAACATCTCCTTGTCGTCTTGTGTGAAAGAATTTTTCAACTTTCCTCAGATTAAATTTCTCTCTTGATCACTAAATCTTCAAATCCACTCTCTAAATTTCTGTCCCAATTTCCCATAATTCTACCACTTATACGAGTCAGTCCCCACATTTTCCCCTTGTTTGAACACATAGATTTTTGAGTTGCCTGCACCTAATATTTTAAATTTGTTATTTTCTCACAACTTTCATATATTACTGTTACATGCACTTTTTTAATTCTTCCAAGCATTATTTTTAAGTATGGGTTAAGCAAAAATAGTAAAATCTAACGTCCACATACTCTGGATGAGGCCATATGTGAATGATATCTGCCTAACTTCCTTTCTCTTTCCTCAAGAGGTAACTACTACATGATATAGAGTGTCTTTTATTCCCAAATATGTTTCACTTTTACACAAATAGGTACCATTTTTTATTTTAAAGATTTATTTATGCACAGTGAATGGGGGTACAGGCCACAGGGCAGGGCTGTGAGAGGAGTCACCAGAGACAGAGTGGGGAGCAGAACAGGCCAATTGACGAAGTACACTGCTGAGGAGAGCAGTGAGCGGGTCAGGAGAAGTCTACCATGCCACATGGGTCACCTTTGGGGCAGGGGTCGAACTTGTTTTGAGGCAGCTGTAGCCACCTTCACAGTGCTGTGCTCTAACCCATTGTGCCACTAGAGAGGATCCCATATGTATCATCTTAGGAACTTTTCAAACTTTTTTTTTTTTTATTTCTGTGACAACTGGTGCTTACGTTACAGCAAAACCAGAACTTCCCTTTCAACTATTTGTTGTAGTTAAATAACCAAACTTCAAAATCACAGAAACCATAGCAGAGAAGTCGATGTACCAGCCATGATTTGTCTCTTAAATGATTCAAGGGTATCCATGTGCACAGGAATCCATACTACCAGTATTTTACTTTGTTCAACCATCCTGCCCTCTACCCTCGGAAATATTACCAGGATTGGAAAAAGTGCTGCTGTGCAGGCCACCTCCCTCCTTGCCTACTTAGCATTCTGACTTCATTTGTACTGTTTAGAAGTCAGGATGCTAAGTTGGGGGTTGGGGGGAGCATAAACCCTGCCTTCTAAAACTGTCACTACCACTTTGAAACCCAATATTTCAGAATCATTATTCTTCAGTGTTCTCAAAGTTTCAGTCCATAGGGATATATAAAATGAAGGTGGTCGGCTTCTGAGGAGATACCATGTTTATTTTCGAGCAAAAACAAAATTTCCTTTTACATTAAGTGGTTAGTCTTGCTTCCCTACCTCAGATATTGATCTTTTCTCCTTTGTGTAGTCTTGTCCTTTGGGAAATAAAATGCTAAGCCTCAGAGGCTATGACTCAGAAGTCATTGTGATGTATCTTAAAACACTGGAGTCAGTTTTCTTCTTACTCTTTGAACCACTGTGCATAGGAAGGGCTTTTCACTACAGAGGCCATAACCCAGTGCAGCAGTGGGGATATGGATCGGAACATCCCTTGGCAAAGATATTTGAGGTTAGCAGTGAGTTGTTCTTTTTCCTTCTTGGTTCACTTGACAGTAATGTTCTGGAGGGGTGATGGTAATAAATTCCCAGTTCCTGCAGCAAAAGTGGGACCGCATTGTAGTAACCACTAATAAAATGATAAATAGGTTCAGTGTTAACCTTGGAACATAGCATCACTTAAGCTCAATACATGATTGCTAACCATCAAAATCAAGCTCTTAGCAATCAAATATGCCAATCTACAGTTTCAGAGGAATAGGGATTAACTTTTTCCACACCTCACTCTCAGTGTTGTCTACAAGATTGAAAGTGAGTTACTGGCTTACGCTAAATTCTAATATATTTTCTTTACTTTTAGATACAATTGAATTTTGATACATATTGCTGAACACCTTTTAAGGTGAAATTCAACACAATTAACTTTTCCCTCCAAATGGAAATGCAGAAGTTCTCTGAGCAAGATGCTGGAAACTATTTTTGTTTTAAAATAGTCCCTGAGGCAAATGAAGCTAAAATTAATATTAGCAAGCTTTGATTTGAGATTTCATAAAGTTAAAGGAGAATCATCATGGATATATATATATATATAAAACTTTATATGTGTGCGTGTGTGTATATATATATATATACATATATATATACATACATATATATATATGAAAGATGCAGTCTCCTGTATAAGTTTTGTAATGTTGCAACTCAAGAGTTAAATTTCAAATGTAGAATAAACACATGAAAAACATGGGTTAATAAAGTGGGGTGGGCAGCTTGAGGAAAACACATATTTCCATCATTAGGTTTATGAAAATATCAGCTCCACTTGTGATTTCTGAGTTATTTGTACTATAGTCATAGGTGTTGGCAGGATATTTGTGCTTGCATAGGTAATAGTTTGGAAATTTAAATGCCATTGTAAAAGCAATCATAATGGCAAAGGACAAAAGAAAATTCCCCAGATTCATTAAAACTGATCTGCAGCTATGGAATTCTGCAGTCCAGCCTGAGATTCCTTTTGGGGCTGCTATTTCAACACTGAATGGATGGCATTCCAGTATTGAAAGGCAATTGAGTACACCTGTGCTATTAAAAATTGGAATTGCAAATATTAGTAAGGAAATTGTGCATCACACTGTAGAATTTGTTTTGCTGTTTCTCTTGCCATTCTGCATGATTGCATTATGGCAGGATGTGACAGTCATCTGTTTTTAGCATTTAACTGGAATCCATCCTTTCAAACTGCAAATTGTGTCATTTTTTTAAATCCATAAGTGAAGTTGCAGAGTAGGTCCTTATCACTGTCTGGTAAGCTCTTCTCTTATCACTCACCCTAGGATGGTGTCACTATTCATTCTTTTCAATCGATGCATGTGCATTCATTCAAGGTGTGCTTAAATTTGGATTAATAATAGTTTTGAATTGTGTTTCACAGAATTCTAGCAACATATTTTAGTGCAAACTATTTGGATAATAATGTAGAAATCTTCCACTATCATATGCAGTGGACATATTTTACCCAGTATTCCTTCATATCTTCTCAGTAGAACTAATATCCTTTCCTGGGGCAACTTGTGTAAGTGACAGGTGCAGGAGATCCTCATTTTAAAATACCTCATTTTAAAATAGTCTTCTTTTAATCTTACATGGTGTCTTATAGGAGGTTGTTATTCTCGAGTGAAATGCTTTTGGTTTTCTAGATAAACAACCATTCTTCTTCCTCACTCTTGGCTATGGCAAAACTGATGTTCACATATCACACAGACATCAGTACACTCAAGAATAATAGGCCCCTTTCCTACACCCATGTGATGAGTCATGATCAGATTAAGTCTATTTTTAAATTCTTTTATCATAGATTTATTTATCTAGGGGTACTTCTGAAAAGTATTTTTCCCCTGATAAAAAAGATAGCAAAACCCCTTTGTCCCATCACCCCACTTCAGATGAGATTATTAGGTGTATGATGTTTGGAAGTGCAGTTACCTTTCAATCATGCAGAGAATGCCAAAGAAGACTAAAGGTTGCATGACCAAATTGTAAATGAATTCTAGAACTGCCTGTCCTAGGACTAGATTTTATGTGAGATAATTGAATGATGCATTGTATAAATTGCCTGTATCAGGCGGGATAAGTTTGTTTTGCAGCAGTAATAAATAACCCAAAGACTCAGACAGAAAAAAAAAAACAACTTATTATTTATGCTAAGTCTTTGTGGGACAGCAGGGCTTCTTCTTTCTCATGCATCTAGGCTGATAGGGTTAGGCGATCTTCCAAAACTGTAGTTCTTGGGCCCAGAAGGAAGAGTGAATTCTGGATGGTCACATAAGAGTAATCAAGTGCTTTTGGCTGAAAGTGAAATGCCTTTTCCACTAACAATAACCTCTCAGAACTAGTCACTCAGCTCCAAATACAGGAGAGTAAGAAAGAGCAGTTGTGTTATATGTACTCGAGAAAAGAATATCAGAAATATTTTAAAAGTAGAGTGACTACTCCATCAGCTTAAGAATTCTGTTATTTACTGTAGAAGTCATTCTGAGGATGATAATGATAGTGATTAAAATTATGGACTGTTGATTATATATTAGTCATTGTCCTAATATATGTTAATGTACTTAATATATATAACCATCTTATATGAGCACTGTTTTCATTCTGAAGAAAAAAATCTCAGAATTTCTTGATGAAGTTCATCTAGCAGGTGAATATCAGACATCACATTAACTTTAGGATTTTAAATGCAGTCTATATTCTTAACTACCATGTCATAAATCCCTAATAATTTTGGTTTTCAAATCCATCCATCCATCTTTCCATCCATCCATCCATCCAAAAATAAACATGTACAGTTACCATACCACTTTTGTTGGAAAAATAGATAACATTTCATTAGAAGACATTTATCAGTTATTGTTCAGTTAGCTAGAGTCAGCATATTAGAGAAACTCTGAATCAATTTTCCCAAAGCTAAGGGGGCAGTTTTTCTTCCATGACACAGAGGAACAAAATAAATTTAATAAATTACCAAGCCAGAAGCCTCAGTCACTAATAACTCAAGCTCTTCTCACCTGGGGTGAGACAAGATTGAACATCCCTTTTACCATCAAGGGAATGAAGGAAGCGCTCACAGCCTACAGCTCTTCATTTGCTAGGTGTTCCAATTCTATTCATAAATAAACCTTCTATCCAGACAGTGACTGAAGATAGTTCTTACTTATTGAAGTTCAACTGTCTGCACTCAACTTACTCTTTATTGGAAGACTATTTTCCTACCAATGTGCATTGACTAAATGAGGGTATTCAGCCATGGTGATTCTGGAAGCTTATGATAAAAGCTTTACTTTTCATCAACTGTTACCTGAAAACATTCTATTTGTTTTCTAGGGAGAGTTCCGCACCTATCCTCTCTGAATTTAGATTTTGAACTATTGACTGAAAAATTTCCTCCCTGGTTGCACATCTGTCATTTGGTTAACACACTCCAACTTTTCTTTGAAAAACTAGTGTTTCTTCACTCTTAATTAAGATGATTTGATTATTATTGATCCTGTCTTTCCTTTTTAAAACTTAGAAGGTTTCAGATCTGGTTAATCAGGATATTCCATCTTCCTACAGAGCATAGTGATTGATGTGTGGATTAGCATATGATTTAAATCTGTGGAATAGCATTTTGATGGGACTATTGTAACAAATGCTCTATCTAGAAAAGGCAACACAGGGTAGAGGCATTTTCTCCATTGATGTTTCTCTACAGTTACAACAATTCTGGTAGATGGTAGGTAAATTTTTGAGTTAATGAAAAAATCCCTCTCTGCTGAGCTTGCTACCCTGCTTGAACATAAGCCTTGAGCTATTAGGCAAATCTCTATGTTCCTGGCTTGCGAGGGAAGTCAAAATGGAAAAAATCTAGGTTAAAGGAAAAGAAGAGCAAAAACATGATTTCTGATGATATCATTTGAACTTTAAAACCCAGTTATGTAGAAGCCACTGTATGTAGTTGGTTAGTACCAAGAACCAAAAAAAATGACTTGTCATTAATGCCAACTGGAGTTGGGTTTCACCAAAAGAAGACTACTGAGAAATCATTAGCCATTTTATTGTGTGATGACTCTTTGAGCTCTGGGCTTTTACAATGGGATGACCAAATTATATTAAGGTAAGTCACTGACTTGAACATTGAATTCATACATATTTTATTAGGGACTATACTGCAGCAATAAAAATATCTCCAGAGACATAACTCAGTTGTGCATGAGAATTACTCTCAGATTTAAAATACTTTAAGTGGTCTACTCTTCCTCATGTCAGAGGAGTTGATATAACTGAGAGTGCTTCAATTCTGAGTGTCCCACAGAAGCCCTTGATGGGAATAATAACTAGATGTGTATTTGTATATACATGCATTTATTTATTAGTGAACAGTGTGTGAAAACAGTGGCTAAGAACTCTAGGAGAGACTTATCTTGGCAGGTAGAAATACTCAAATGTGACCTTTCCTTTCTTGAATGGACTAGAAGAAAGAGTGTTATCACAACTTCAGTTCTTGTCTTGTTCATAGGATGCTAACTTGTCATTGTGGGCTTTGTATGTTCCTCACTTATAATAAGTCTGGCCAAGTTAATCTCTCTAAAAAGGAGGTAAAGTTTATCTTCCAGGATTGTTTGAGGATTAAATATGAAGATTCTGGTTAAGTACTTAATTATAGGTTAATGGTAACTACTATTTCTACAAGAAACTCTGGACTTCTACCTGTTATATGTCTGATGCTGTATGGAGCTCTAACTTTTGTATTAGCCTTGTTCTAATTTGGAGATTAATTTCTCGATTGGCCCTTCAGAATACAGACTTTAACATTCTACTGTAGTTACTACAATGGGGCTTTATTCTCCTAAACTTCTCTTGGGGAAAAACTTAGGTTTTTCCTAGCTGGCCTAATCTTGTCTTATTGATCTATACAAAAGAGGAAAGCCAGAGCACATGTACTGCCTACGTGTCTCCAAATTATTAGACCCTAGTTTCTGTCCTTTCTTAAAGGTACTGATCTCAACATTTACTGGCTATTTGGCTAAAAAAAAAAATCATTTGATCTTTTTCTAACTATCAAACTGAGCAGTAAATCTTCTTTAGGCATCTATGTTTTCTCAAACTTAGACACTTCCAACCTAGTAAAAGGTTTTGAGGAAAGGTGAGGAAAATAGGAAGCAAGTTGCATATTGGTATCTGTCCTTTGGCAACTTCAAGGCTGGCAAAAACATTTAGGTCCAGCTAACATCATGGTGAAGTAGAAAATAGCTAAAAATATACCCAGCAATGAATTAGTTCATTTTGTTAAAGACCATTTACTTTGAACAACAGAAAGTTAATTGATTTCATGAATTCTTGCTGGGTTGTCAGATTTTCTGCACATATAGTATTTGCTACAGTTGATCCCATTAACTACCTCCTTTGAGGAGTTCTTTTCCTTTGTCAAGGGCCTCTGGATAGGTTTGACCGAGAGGTATTTCAACAATATAGAAAGCTTGATATGTCCCAGAATTAAGTGGGTTTTGTCTACCTCTATCCAAATTAACCTACTTTTCAATTTTTGCATTTTGTTAGGCATACTAGCATTTTGTCAGTCTTCTAAATTTTTTATAAGTGTTATACCCCTGGGGTACAGGCCAGAGGTACAGGGGTGGTGAGAGGCTTCATCAGAGACAGAGTGGGGAACAGAACAGGGAGATCAATGAAGTACACTGCTGGCGAGACCAGAGGGTGAGACAGGAGAGGTCTGCTGAGCCATGTGGGCCACCTCCTGGCCCGGGGATTGAAGTCACACTGACACGGCTGCCACCCGCTTGCAATGCTGCTTCCTAAGCCGTTATGCCCCAGGGAAAGCGATTATTTTAAATTTTATTTGAGGTCTAATTTTGCTTTTTCTGTCATCTTTACCACATGTTTACATCATGTCCACTGCCAAATTCTTCTTGATGGCAGTTTTTTCTGACTCAAAACTTCTTCATATTTATAAATCCTATTCTTCCATATGCTTTTGATATTTCATGCCCGAATAGCTTTGAAGATTTTTAAGGAAAGAGGCAAGAGAGGACTCTGATTTTCATACTATTATTCAAATACTGGTTACTTTATTAGTTTTTGCTAAAAAAAAATTGTGCAGTACAGTAGGTTTTTCATTAATTGCTCTATCTGAACTCTCCCTATTTTTTTATAGTGATTTATTCTTGTTTTATTCTCTATTAATGTCACTCATCCTATTTACTAGTAAATTCCATCTTCTGGATGTAAAAATAATGCTCTTTACTGTATCATTGGAGAATTCACTCAGTATTTTCTCAAAAATCTCATTAGTCTTGCATCAGTCTTTATGTGAATGTTTTTTCTGCTATAATGAGGTCATCTTGGATGAGATTAAAATGGCCTGTGATACTAACTGGGTCAAATAGACTTTGTTCTCCCTCAGTGAACTTCAAAAGTATAACTTAACCACCTTGATTTTTTTTTTTTTGGTATAATTGTGAGCCTCTTGCTTATCAATTCTTATGTGTTATGAGTATCTATTGTGTTATAACTCTTCCCCACTGACTTTGTTTTCTTGAAAGCTGTTTTGGACACAACAGGCACTGATTAAATATTGAGTGATCAGCCACCAAAGTGTAGGTGGTTGCTAAACGATCTCCTGTGTGTAAAGGGAATAAGTGCTTTTATTCTTTCCAATTGCTAGTGAGATTTGATAAGTCTGTGTCCTTAATAATGATTCATAAGTTAGATTCTCTCATATAAAGTGATGTGTATCACTGATTTTGCTTTAGCTACTTAATATTCTATATGACTGAACAGCAGCATGTTAGTTCTATGCTAAGAATTTGTTAAGAAACAAAACAAAACTGAAATGTTGATATGAAAAACCATTCCTACATCACAAATCGTTGGAAAGGAACTTCTGATATCTTTTTAACAGCAAGGAGACAAAGGTGCTGGTAAATGGAGGAAATGAGAATATATTTTTATGTAGCTCTCTAAAGATGCCTGATTACCCTTGATATTGGAATGTTCCCTGAAGTCTTACTATCTTCTCCATAAAAACCATACACTAGAAAGTTACAGCTATAAAATAATCACTAAATTCAATTATCATCACTTATTCTTACCTCTTCTGAACATTTGAAATGTGAGAGATTTAAATTTTTAAAGAAAAAAAAATCTCCTTTGAAATTCTTGCTTTTGTTGTTCAACTCCCAGCAAGTGTCCACTAGTTCTGTTGCTTTATCCATTGAAACACCTCCAGTAATGAAATACATTCCTCACCCTTCTACCGAGCCCTTCTCTTCTAGCCTCTGAACTGAGTATGCTGGTATAATGACATGAAGGCATCGTCTCAATCTTCTAGAACTCAGCAGTTGAGATAAAAGGTGAACATAAGTGACTGTGATGCAAGATAGAATTAATGATAATTTTACCACAGGAAAAGGTAACAAAATGAAGAAATTCAGAGAGCAGAGGAATTGTAATGGCTTCAACACATGAAAGCTGTGTAGAATGCACACATGCAGAGCTGATGGAGTGGGGGTGGGAGCATGAAAGTGATGGCAGCAAAAGGAGAAGACAGAAGTACCAGGTTGGAAGAGGGAATGCTGTCTTTCACATACATTCCGTTGTGGGAGCTTGTTTCCAGAGCCCACGTCAGACTCTTATTAGGGGTTCTCTAGGATATTTGGCTTGCCTCTTATATTGATTCCCTGTCTCTCGCCTCTCCCTTCCCAACTTCATTTGGAAAAATACATCTAGAATGATTGGCATAAGCTCTGGTCAGATTATGTCTTTGCTCAGAATACTTCAGGGGTTTTCAATAATTCTGGCATTCCAAGCCATCAGTAATAGTGCTCTATACTTTTAGTCATATGTCTGTTTATCTTTATGAAATACATGCTCTAAACTGTTCAATTTTTATCATTGCTCCCCCACACTCTGAGCGTTTCCTAGGCTTAATGTTTAACACCCTTTAACATTCATCTCACCTTTAATTTTTATGCTTAAAGCAATCACTATGTTTAAAAATACCTTTTGTACCCCAATGCCCTCAACAACATGCTCATCTTTTGGAATTGACATCTCATATGTCTCTGGTCTCCAGAATCTATCCTCCATTAAGTCTTTTGCATATTTTCCGTAAAATACCATTTTTTTTCAGGTGAAACTGTGGACAGTTTGATGTTTTCTCCTGAGTTCTTCAGAAAAGCTTATCTTTCCTCTGACAATTATAAAATTGCAAAAGACTATTTTAAGATTTTCTTCTTTTTGGCAACAATTCTTTACAGTTATGTTTTTCTTCCCATTGACATTGCTTCTCATAATATTCTGCACAAAAATATGTTCTGTTTAAGAAGTCAAAACAAGGTTAAAAGTTATTTATATTTGTTTTCAACCAGCAAGCAAATGATACTTTTTTAAAAGCACTACAGCTATGCTGAAACATAATAATTCCAGAGTCATTCCTGTGGTTAAAAACTCACTGCTTGTTCTAGATTTAGCAGTCACAATAGCTGTACTCAATGGAAGTAATTTCCAGGAATTGTATTTATTTGCTTAGACTGCCACCTACTTCATGATGCTAAGTTTAAAGATAACTTTTCAAGCACTTTTTGCATTTTTGCCACAGAGGAAAACTAAAGAGAAAAATCTGTTTGGAAAAAAAAATGTCTGAAAGCAAAACTTTATTTCAGTTTCACAAGTTCAACCAATACTAAGTTGAAATTTAGCTGGGAGGCAGTTAGAACCATATAGATTCCTTTAGTTTCAAGATCAAATACTGTTTTCTGCAGAAGTGTATATGAAATTAAAGTTTCTATGAAGTGAGACAAAAAGGCAAAGAAACTTGAAAGTGAAGGAATAACGTAGAAGGTTCTTGAAGTTCAAGGTTACCAAACAGAACAAAAGCAAATTTAGCAAATAGCAAAGATAATGAGGGTGCAGCAGTTTGCAAAGCCAACGATAATGATGCAGTATTAACAAAGGCACCTTAATTTTAGACCAGGCAAAGAACAGAGCACACTGCTAATTACTGCTTTGAAATCCTTCACTACCATACTTTAAAGTGCCCAGAATGGAATTGAAGTAATTGATCAATTGTTGTAACGTTTGAAAATGTGGTTTAAGAGTCTGTTGTGGAACTGGATGAGACAGATAACTCTTTTTACTTTATGGTAGAATATAGAACATTATGCTTTTTGCATCATAAAATTCATGCTTGGTTCTTAAGTTTTAGCAGGTATAATTTTATCTTATTCTCCCATCTACACATTTTCTTACCTTATTTCCATGCTAGCTAAATTTGTAGTGTTACCTTCTCCCCCGCCCCTTGATGGCACTGTTATTTTTCTTTTCCATGTCTGAGGCAAAGAGACATAGCAAATTTAGAGTAGACTTTGGTAGTTAACATTTCAACTAAAATCTGCCATTAAAAGCTACAATTCGGGCCCTCCCTGGTGGCACAGCAGGTTAAAGTACAGCACTAAGAAGCTTAAGCCACTTCCGCATGAGTTCGATACCCGCCTGCCCCGGAGGTGGCCACATGGTGCAGCAGACTTCTCCTGACCCGCCCGCTGCTCCCCTCAGCAGTGTACTTCTTCGATCTGCCTGTTCTGCTCCCCGCTGTTTCTTGTGAATCCTCTCATCCTCCACATCTCTGGCCTGTACCCCAGTTCTGTACAAATAAATAAATAAATCTTTAAAAAAAAAAGCTACAATTTATGATACTCTGAATTGAGTTTAGCTTTAGACTGGTAACAATGCTTCATGATCCTTAAGTGTAGAAGGTAGGGAAAAAGTAAATTTTCTGCAATGCCCTTCTAATGTTATAGTCTTTGCACCCAAGTTAGGCTCTCAAATTCATTCTTTTTGTACTGATTTGGCTTCGGAATATTTCTAATTGAAAAATATTATGATATATTTAAAGAAAGATCTAGCAAATGTTGTTATCTTCATTTACTAGAAAAGTTGCAGCAAAGTGAGGAAAAATATCCCCTTTGCCTAATGTTTTGGTTGATATGGAAATATGAGAAAGCACATGGTTATACTTGAGTAATTTTAGAAATTCTACTGAACAAGTTGTAATAAAAAATATTCACGGGGGCCCTCCCTGGTGGTGCAATGGATTAGGATGTAGCACTGCAAGCTGGTGGCAGCTGCTTCAGTGCGAGTTTGATCCCCACCTGCCCCAGAGGTGACCCACATGGCGGGTAGACTTCTCCTGACCCACCCGCTCCTCCCCTCAGCAGTGTACTTCATCCATCTGCCTGTTCTGCTCCCTACTCTGTCTTTGGTGAAGCCTCTCACCGCCCCTGACCCTCTGGCCTGTACCCCAGTTCTGTAAGCACAATCAAATAAATCTTTAAAAAAAGTATTTTTGGAATGATGAAGAAATGCTAAAATTTTTCTTTTCAAATTTTGGGGGTAATTTTAGGAGAAAAGTAGTTAAAACTTTTAGTTAACAAAAAAGCTGTAAACTGAGTGTCTTGTAAACAACAGATTTCTTTCTCATAGTTCTGGAGGCCTGATTTAGGTGCCAGTAAATTCAGAATGTGCTCAAGACCGGCTTCAGGCCTCACAGGCAACATTCTTTCTCTGTATCCTAGTATGACCGAAGTGTTTGAGTGTTTGAGCGCGTAGTTTGGGGGTTTCCTGTGCCTGAGGACTCCACCATCATGACCTAACCATGATCTAAAGAACCAACCCTCATTTTGGAGATACTGTTTCAGCAGATGAATTTTGGAAGGACACAAACATTTAGTGGTTAGCTCCAGTCTATGGCTATTTTGGTGGAAAGAAGGTTTGCAGGACTTAGGAGACTGCTGAAGTTAGGACCACCAGGTTTAGGTGGCCCTAGCTATGAATCTTCTGCTGCAACTTAGCAGTTAAATGAGTCTGGCTATTTAGTATCCCTAACCTCAAGCCCTTAGCTGTAAACTGGAGGTAATATTATCATTTACTTCATAAGGAATAAGTGAGATAAAGTACAGTGCTTGTGGTTTGCTGGCTACTTGTTCAAGACATGGTATCTATTATAAAGATTAAGACATGGTGTATGATGTAGTGTTTCTATAAGCTCAGCCTGTTGGGGGAAGATGGGGCAAGGTGGGGGAAGGCTACCAGCCAAAGTGCCTCTGGCCAAAGTCATAGCTGTTCTCACACCATTAGAAGTACACCCTAGAAGATATGTAATAAATGAAGTTTCTAGTGTCCTTATTCTTCTGTTGGCCTTCTCCATGTCACATGACACTCTCTCCTTGAGGAGATGTAATTGGGAATGCCATGGGCACAGATGGAAAACAGATCTAAGACTTCACAAAGATCTATATGATTCTAAAGCAACTATGCCATTGGATTACTTTCTGAGAGCTGCTGAAACACATTACTATAGAGTGGGAGACTTACAGCAATAGGGGATCATTCTTTCAAGTTGTGAGGACTAGCAGTCCTAGATCAAGGTGTTGACAGGTCAGTGCTCCATAGATGCATGGGAAAGAATTTATGCTACCCTTTTTTAAAGCTACTAGTTCTGCTGGCAGTTCTCAATTTCTCTTGGCTTGTTGATTACTTCATTCCAGTGTTTGCCTTACTTGCCTCATAGAGTTCTCTGTCTATCCTGTTCTTCTCTTATAGCAAGATTAGATATGTTGGACTAAGTTGACTATCATGAATATGAAGGCATAGTGCACAAAATCAGAGTTCCAATAAGCTCAACACATGGGGGAAATTTCATGCAAAATGCCTCTGTCCAAAGACATAGTTTTTATACAGCAGAAGAAAATGAAAAATTATCGCTCCAAAAATGAATTTTTGCACCATAATAGTGAATCATAGTCTCCAAGATGAATTCAACAATTAATTATTTAGTGACACCTCTACAGGAGTAATCTCAGCCCTCAAATAATTATAATCTGTAAGTATAAAACAGATTAATATAAGAATTTAATTTTCATTGGCATAAGCATGAAACCCATAGAAAGTCCAAAGACAGGAAGACTCAGATCAAGAAAGCAGGAAAAAATAGTCTCAGTGTGAGTCCTTTGGGTTTACCCAAGTTTTTAATGTTCTAGCTATCTGTGGACCATCACCAACTACCTTGTGTTCACAAGTAACTTGTGTTGCAAAAATGTGAGGTGTTAGTGATAACACCAGTGGTGTGGGTATATGGAGATAGTAGCCCGGGAAGTAGCCTGGGAAGAGTTAGCTCTGCCTAGGGCAGTGAGGATCTATTTCCTTTTATCTCATTCTGTTCACTGTTGAACACTTACCTACTTGCCTTTCATCCTCTTAAGTGCATGGGCTTTCATTCTGTTTGTACACTCAAGGGAGAGAACAGTACATTCTCACTGCTTTCACCTTCTCACTCCAGTCTCTTCTCTTAACTCCCACCTTACATCCTGCAAACTGATTTCTGTTTCCAACTCCCTAAGGAATCAGGGCTTTCTAAGGTTGACAAAGAACGCTAACTCCACAGGCCTTTTCTGAGATATAATCTTCTATGATCTATTTGCAGTATCTGCCATGCCTGGACACTTCAATCTCTAATTATTTCTTTTCATAGCCATAAAGAGAAAAAAAAAATACTTCTTAAATCCCATAAAGGCTTATGGATTGAAGAGTAAAGTATGACCTGCTTAGCAAAGCATTAAATGTTCTCAAAAAGTGAAGTCACATGTTTCTTTTCCATCATATCATTCACTGTATCCTACATTTCACCCAAACTGTTAGCCATGTAATTATGTGGTACTCATAGTGCGTGTCGAGCAACTCATGTTTAGTCTGGAATGACTGTCTATCTGTTCTTCAGAAGTACAAATCCTTTTGAAGATATAATTCAAGGGCCTTCTCTTAACACCTAGTATTTCCATACTCTTTCTACTTCCTTTGTGTCTTGTGTACTGGCTACCTTTCTTTAATTTTTATTTCATTATGACTTATACTAAAAAGTTATGTTGCTTAGCATATTTTGTCTGTTTCTACTCCTGTTAAATTAAGGTCGTAAATATATACCCAACAAGACTGATATGCGGAATAATTTGTCATTATTCAGTCTATAGAGAGGGCCAATTTCAATCATTCAGAAAATATTGATGATGATGATATTGACTCCCTCTCTCCCATAGCACTGGAAATACCTGACGGGCAGATTGCTTGCTTTAGTCATTTTTGTTTCTCCCAAAATTCAAGCAATATATTCAACAAATTTCTTTTGAATAAAAACTGGCTACTGTTCCTCAGAAACTCTCTTTTTACTCCACTTTTGTGACACTCTACTGCTTTACCCAATACTTGCTGGCAGGTCATTTATCTCTTCATCAGTTTCTCCTCTCATCCATGAGTTTTATATTTAAAAATTTATCACTGACACTTTGTTCTCCCACCCTCCTGATCCACTCTAACTAATGACAGTTTCTACTTTTATAACCTAAATTTCTGTGTGGCCAAGTGCCAAATTTCAACTTGTGATGCTGAACTCTCTTGCATCTCCCATCCCCTTCAGGGCATGACTCTGAAATGGTTACTCAGCTTCTGTGGAATTTTTTCATTTTCTTTTGCCTAGATACCCTTACATTCAGATGCAGTGCCTGTCAGCTGCATGCTCACAGAGCTTGTCACATCTGGGCTCCCCTTTCCACAGCAATGGAGGCTTTCATTACCTCTAGTGTTCCTCCACTTGCCTCCTTCCTGCCTTGTCTTTCTCTTCAGACTCCCCCTTGCCATCTAGCCTACGCACACACTGTTGCTTGATTGATATTCCAAAAACAAAACTATAATTATGTTACTTCCATGCTTAAATATCTTTAATGATTCCTGGCTCCTCTTTAACTATTAAATAAAGTCTGAACTCCTTAGCCTGATCCTGATGGTCCATTCTAACCTAATTCCAAATTACATTTCCACTCTCAATTTTGATGACTCCTCTATACATCTTATGTTTCAGCATGCATCATTATCTTACACTGTTACTGTTTCTGTGCCTATCTAATCTCTCCTATTCGATTATAAGAAGGATAATGCTCCATTTGGTACTCCTCCCGAAGTCAGTCATCCACACCATACATTTATATTGCCTGCCTATTCTTTGAAAGCAGATCACATGGAATGGTTACTCAAACTTCAAAGTCTAATAAGGATGTCAAAGTATGAGCATAATAATACTATGTGATATAGACTAAGTATATTCAAACAGTGCTTTAGGTATTCAGGAGGTATAGAAGAAGCAGCAGCAGAAGAAGAATTGAGTGAATTCTTTTGGTCAGGGAGGTTTGATATAGAGAGATGGGGTAATGGCACTTCAGAGGTAGCAGAGCCATAGCCTAAGGCCCAAGCATGGGAAATGCATCCTTGGAACACGAGATAGTTCAGGAAGTTGAAATGAAACTAAGTTAGGGGATGGAGTTGTAGGTGTAATTTACATAAAACACTGTGGGCAGTGCTGAAATTATGACAAAAATCACAGGGGTAGAAGAATGCCAGAAAGCAGAACTTTGGAAAATACATGTCTGTATGTGATTGGAGAAGGCAAAGAGAAAACACTCAGAAAGACAGCAGAAAGTGTCAAAACCACGGAGAAGGAACATCCATAAGGGTAAACTGCTTGGCATCTGGCACCTTATACATAGGCCCAACAGTCCTGACTGAGTGAGTGGCTTAGCCAGGCAAGGCAGATGGGAGAAAGGCTGCATTGTGTGCCTGTGGGAGGGAGAAGCAGTACAGCTGAGTTGAGGACATGACTTACACATTTCCCTGTAACTGCAGCTCCACTAAACTCATGTAGTGCTCAAGTTTTAGAAAGATGATTCAATTCAGACTCTTACGGAAGTACCTGGTCTTTCACATCAGTAGCACTGCAGATTGTTTAATGCAAAGTAGCAAAACAGATTCTCTACTGATGAGGACCTGGAAGGCAGCCAGGTAAATCACATTAGAGTCACATTAGCAGATTGGGGGGGGGGGAAGAGTGGATGGGTGACAGCAGCTGTGGAAAGGTGAGGTGACATGTAACAGTACTAATTAGTGTCCGCCGAAGATGGCTGGCAAGGCCATTTTGAAGCACCACTTCAAATGATACCCTTGTTGTGGTATTATCGGCAACAACAGTGACTGACAGACTAAACTGCTATGCTTTGTGTGGCTGATGAGGTGAAACTGAAGCTCAGACAAGCTTCCTATAAACAGTTACTCACCAAAGAAATCCTCCCCAAAGTACCCATAGCTAGGAAAGCTGTGGTAATACAACATGTCAGCTAACCTTTGAATTCTTTCCATGGAAGCACAGGAAACTGGGCTGTGTTGTATAGCAGCAGTCAGAAGAACTGTGTTCATCTTGTTTCCTGAACATTCTGAGCCAATACATTACTTTTAAAACTAAAAGCGGATCCTAGCTCTAAGTCCCAGATCTCCACTTGAATAAAAATGCTTGTAGGAAGAACCGTTTACCCTGAGGACCAATTTGGCAGCTGTTTATATCTCCATTCTGATCAGACTGCGCTGCCACCAGGCCAAAGAGAATAAAGCAAATGGGAATGATTTTTATTCAGTGCAGGCAAGGCGGAAGGAAAACAGATACAGATCATGACAAAGTTAAAGCAAGAGGGAAGGCAGAGAAAAGGGAGAGGGAGAATGAGGACAGCTGACTGAAGTGCTGAGTGCGTGAGGGAAAAGCAACCCCAAGAAGTTGGGGTGCATTTTGTCAGTGTGATAAGGAATTCTCCTTTCATTACTGTCCTCTCTTACTTTTCCAGTCAGATCCCTTTGGGAGTCTTTTTCTCAATTATATGATTGCCTAGAATCTTTTGAGCTAAAGAAAAACCATGATTTTGCCTACGATGAGCCAGAAATTTTGCTGGAGGCACAAAGATGAGAAGACAGTATTCTGGTCTCATGTGGATTGGTTAGTATTGAGAAACAAAACACAAACAGATAAGTGAAATCGAAAGTGGAAATGATAATGTATGTAAAGTGCAAATGTATGAGACAGGGAGACTTGGTTGTAGATGAGGAGATTGGTAGCATGACAGGAAGACCTTTAAAGAGAAGGAAGGTCCTGAGGGACAGCTAGAGGTTGGATTTTCAGGTGGGAATTAGTTTATGTAAAGACCTGGAAGCATGAAACAATGTAAACAATCAATTCAGTAATTCTAAGCATTTCTGTCCTGACAAAGCAAACTCTGTGAAAACAAATAGCAAAGGGACTGGAGCATAAGTGAGACCCACAGCAAACGAGATCACAAAAGTCAACATGTCCTGTTAAGACATGTTAATTGGAGAGGTCCTTCTGGCAAAGATGTTCTAAGTCTGTAATGTTATTGGAACCCAGAAACAAAATAATGTACTTTAATTCATATCCCTAATGTGGCTTACATAACCTAGCACATAGTAGGTGCTACATGTCTAGAATATGGCCAACATTTGTATTCCAGAGATTGTTTTAAGCACTTGATGCATATTACTACTCTCTACTGCTCCTTGAAGTTCATTTATTTCCAGGATTATTATATCTGTGTTTTACAGAGATTAAATGACTTGCCCAAGGCCATACAGTAATAATGGCAAAGTTGAAATTTTGAATACGGGGTGACCAATTCCAGAGGTCATGCTCTTATCTTTTATCATGGAAGACAATGTTTCACCAGCCTGAGTTAGGAGCTAACAATGACCATGAGCCTCTAAGTGATTTGTATAGAATTATGGAGAAAGTGTTAACGCGTTCGGACTACTGAATTACACTGAAGAATTTAGGGAATAATATTTGCAAGGCTATCATAATAATGATCTTAGTTTACTGGTTTTAAGGAATCTGATCCAAATCTTTATGAAAAATAATTATTACAATATCATTTTACTTTCAAGGCATCGAACAGTAAGACTCAGTCATTTAAGATTTATTACTCTGAGATCTTGGATCTGTTCTAAGTTTCTGTGGACAGGCACACACTACTTTCAGTAAATGGCATATTGATCAGGCAACTATATTTCTATTTGTAGTCTACCATTACCTTAGTTTTTTTCTTTCTTTTAACTGTGTAAACAGATTGAAAAAGGAAAGAACAAGGGAGTAGGCTTACTGGTTTTGAAATTCCTCAAGGACAGCCGTCTCAATAAAAGTGTTTCTTGGCAAGGAAACCTTTTAATGGGCCAATATCATCTTAATCTTAATCTCAAAGTTATCCAAACTCACAAGGCAGACTAGGGGAGCCAAGTGGAGTCATCAGATGTCAAGTTCAACTCCCTTTATTGTAGCTTTTTTGTAAATGAAAAATCGAAACAAAAATAAAACTGAGTGCTAAAAATGTAATGGCACTCTGAAATTTCCCTCTGCTTTCTGCTTCTAAATCCTTTGTCCAGTGTAATAGAAGCTGGCACAAGCCCAACAAGTCAGCAAGACAACAAAGGATCAACATACTCAAGCGAGGAGAATGCTGAGATCTGGCCTTGCTGTTTCTCTCATGCTGCTGGTGACCATAGATCTGTGTTTGTGATCAGATCTGGTTAGTGAAAATGTCATCTGCATTTTGATGTGCAACTGGATGGAGTGGTAGGAGTGGGCGGTAGGAGTGGATGTTTTCAGGCTACTTTAAAATACATTTGTGTATTTGTATCATGTTTCAGCTAGGTAATTCCTCAACTATTTTTAATACATGTCCAAAATAATGGCCACACCCTTTCTTTTTCTCAGGTGTGTTTACTTAAATTCTTTGAAATGCTAATGGAATATAATTCAGAAAATCTCAGAAAGTACACTGAGATCTTTAATTCACGGTGGCTTCTGTATTTACCATTGCTCTTATTACTTATGCTTTGAAAGTTTATAAATTCCCTCAACAGTGGTTCATTCTGAAGGTGTGTGTCTCCTGGGGAATTTCTATATATTAGGCTTCTAAGAGGGAATCAGAATTCAAGGACACACACCAACTTCCTTCTAGAAATACACTATCAGTGACAATATACATTTTTAGGTTTCTGCATTGACTACTAAGATAGTCATATTGCACACTTCAAATCAATATTATATAGCATGCTCCATTTGTAGTAAGTATAAACATATATTTTTTTCTCAGAATATAAATAATAGATATTACAAGACAGTGTCCCTACATGAATAATTTTTAAATCAGTATAATATACTGTTAAATAAAGGATAAATAATTAAAAATGAAATATTTTTTTCAATATGAAAACCTTCAAACAAAATGATACCAGAAGATAAACTGAAATAACCAAATACTTGCAACTACTAAAAGGGATATGTTGATTATTGATGTAAGTCGTTTAGGAGGTTTCTAAAATATAGGAAGAAATTGAAAGGAGTTAGATGAAAATTAGAATAAAAATAAAATATTCAATCTATATTATAGTTATGAAAGAAGCTTAATTTTAAATGTAATAATTTTATTTTTATGTGTAAGTTCTGGGTTCAGATAATTGTAAGCAGACTTTCCTTTTATTTGCATGTCCTATGGGAATTTTGAAATTTGTGCAGTATGTGGGACAATTTTCAATGTTTAAAACTATCTCACACATTGCAAGATATATGGGCTCTGGGGTAATGGCCTCTAAATACCAGTGGCGCTCACACACATTTTTTCAGCACAGAAAATAACCCAATGGATAGCTGATAAACACTTTTAGAGGATAATTCCAACTCTATTAAAAATCAAATTGCCTTTTTTTGGAGGATTAAGTTTTTAAGCACACACACCCATATATACACACACACAGTGCACTAGATACATTTTCTATGTTGTGAACTAGAATTAAATTTAAAAATATGATGAAATAGTAGACCACAATGAAATTGGTATTCATGTTATATAAGCATAGATCACTAGTTATGCTGTGATGAATTACAACTGATTTCTCTAAGAGTCCTTGTCCCAAATAGATTCCTTCAGCATTACATTGACAAGGTCACTCTATATTACAAAGCACTTGCTCTGAAATTAACACTCTTCAGTTTGTATTATAACTTTTTCTTATAGATATTTCAATTTCCTTGATATGAACACTGAATACTTTCACTTAAACATCAATGATTTCCAGAAGTGTGAGAACTGGGTCAACAGGATAACTGTGGCTGAGTCATAAGGAGTTCACCATGAACAATGAAACAGAGTCTCATCATTTAGTACTTAAGCAATAATGGGTTATAAACATGGAAATGTATTGAAGCGGGGTCAATGAATAAATGCAGAAATAAAGTAAATCAGTACATCTCTTTAAAGACAGTTAATGCCATGAGAAAAGTCTGAATGTGTATTAAATTTATGTTTTGAATATTCCCCATTTAATATTATCAAAAAGCAAATATCAAATATCAACCAATATCTCTGACTAGACACAGAGGACCCTAATAATTTCCAGTTCTAGTTATGAGGATGAAGTGTAGAGGTGATTTATAGCCTTCATGATAAATGCTAGTAGACATAATCACAAAAGTGTAAAATTTTCCTAATCCCTACAATTTATATCATGTTTAACATCCCTGGACAAGTCACTTACCTTGGTAGGAATCAGCTTTCTTATATGTAAAATGGGGTTTATAACTCTTTTACTCTGTTAAGTTTTTATAAGGCAGAATGGAAATTGATTTCATAGAATGCACAACACATATTTCCATGCTAAGTACTCAATAAATCTATGTGATCATTATAATAATTGCTATTCACAGACTATGGATTTCTGTATGTCCTAAGGGTTCTCTTCATATGTTTCTTGAAACTAACTCCTTGAAATAATGCTACGTTCATGACATTAACATACAGCAGCAACCTAGTGTATGAAAATGACATGTTCATTCTGCAGCTACATGATGGATTCCATTTTTCCTCATTGACAAATATTTGTCAATAGCATATATCACTGCTGGTTGTTCAGTTTCATTGTCTATTGTGAAGAATAACACTGATGTATCTACTATCTACTATTTTTTGAGGTTACTGCTTCCAAATTATTCCATACAAGCTGGTGTCATTGGAGCGGCTGATGGATTATCTGGGGGAGTGAATGAGGAAGACACCCCTAACTCAACACAGAAGTATCGGCTTGGTTTATCCATGTTAGACATTGATAACATCTTTTAAATAATATTTCAGTTGGGGAAAGGAATCCTTGAACAAAAAGCTTTGAAAATTACTGCTTTCAAGATGACATTTCTCTAGGATGGCATAAGGACCATGGTGTTTGGAGTAATAAAAGCACTTGTGATATAATAATGTCATACAATTATTTCCAGAATAGTTTCAGACACTTTCAAGGTAAAGAAGGGATGCAAAAACAAGTAAGAAATAGTTTTGACCTCTGAAGAATTTACATTTCCATGAGGAAGACCAAAATAACACCAAATACCCAAGATAGTGAAAGACGTGAATGAAAAATTTCAGAAGTTGGGGGGAAATTCAAATAATGGGAAGTGAGGGTACTTCTCATCAAATTGGTGACACAACTTCTTGTTGGATGAGAAAAAAGACTGTTGGTTACTGAGGAAAGGGAGTCTAGGAAAGAAGAACAGCATGAGAAGGACACTGATAAGTACGGGCTGACTGGTTTTGAGAGATTTTTCAGAAGAAAGATTTTTCATTTTTTTAAAGATTTATTTATTTGTGCATACAGAACTGGGGTTCAGGCCAGAGATGCAGGGGCAGTGAAAGGATTCACTTGGGACAGAGTAGGGAGCAGAACAAATCGACTGACGAAGTACAATGCTGAGGGGAGCAGCGGGCAGGTCAGGAGAGGTCAGCCTCGTCATATGGATCACCTCCAGGGCAAGTGGGGATCGAACTCATGCGGAAGTGGCCTTAGCCTCTCAGTGCAGGGCTTTCATCCGCTGCACCACCAGGGAGGGCCAGGTTTTTCATTTTTTAACTGAAGGTAGGTATAGACTTGGAGATGAGAGATCTTGGGGGTAGGGATAATAGTGAGAGTCCTTATTTAAATGGGCAGGTGAATGAGATTGCCCAGGAAAACCATTTTTCTGAGTGGAATAAATTAGAACCCTGTAAACAAGGAGGTCTACTACTTAAGGAAGGAGAGAATGAGAACAGAGGATCAGATAATGAGAGCAAATGCAGGGAAGAAAAGGAACAAATCTAAGAGCTCTAAACGTCAAGAGTTCTCAGAGGGTAGAAGTCAATAGCGATAAAGAAGCAGAAATATCTGATTGAGTGAAGACTTACTAAACACCATAATTGAGCAAAAGAAGTACCTGTGACGTCAGTGAAAACAATTTTAATAGTGTATGAAAGATGAGAATTGGCATAGAAGGAGCTGTTAATGGGAATTGAACAAACAGATGTCGGGATCTAGTTTGTTTTTCACCATGTTTTGTGTAGATCTGAAGGAGGAATATAGAATGGGATTTCACAACGTAGTTAAGAAAATGTAGAGCATGAAAGAAGAAAACTGATATTCTAAAAGCACTTACATAGAATTTTGCGGGGCACTTTCAAATACATGAGTCTTAAGTGCATGTGTAGGCTTAAAGGAATGAGGGAGTAAGTGAAATTAAAGTTAGAAGAAAGGAAAATTAGAGCAGATGATAGGAAGAGGAAGTACCAAGAAGGCAATCATCTTTTCTAGAACAGGCACCACTAAAGTGGGTTTAAAGAATGCAATGCACAAGTATTTTGACTGTGAAATTTCTGGAATTTTCTTAATTTGGGTGTCTGACCTAAATAGAGGGCTTTTCTAAAATAGAAATAGACTTGTTAAAATGACAGCTTGGATTTAATAATAGCTAACATTTATAGAATGCTTACTCAGTGCCAGACACTCTGCTAAACACTTTATATGCATTGACGCCTTACCCAACAACCCTATGATAGAGATGTTTTCATCCCCATTTTATGTAGGAAGAAACTGACACAGAGAAAGTTGATGTAACAGTCCTAAGGTCACAGATTCAGTATATGGGAGAGCTAAGATTTGAAGCCATGCAGTGTGTTCAGAGCTTGTGTTTTAAATTCTTGTTTAAAGCTGTCCGGTGTATTTCTACATGAATACCATAACCACCCTTAGCTCACTGAATTTTATTCTGGACTGAGTCAGGTTCTGACTGTTTGGCTTTCTGTTGTGCTTAAGGAAAGGTGCTCTGTACTTCAAGAAGCTCATGAATATCAAAACGTTAATCACAGCTATTCTGATGACATGAGTTCATGCTTTACAAACCAACCATGGCCCTAGTCGTATTAAAATCAAAGTTGCAAAATAAAGAAACATTCTGAAAAAGCTTGTCTGTTTCATTTAGATAACAGTGTGTGGAATGAATTGACAGATAAAAATGCTCAGCATTTACCATTTCCTCTTCCTTTTTTAATTTTTTTTTTAAAGCCCTGTGGTGTTATGGATGATACCATCAGGCAATTTGGGTTGAATATGCTCCATGCTGGACTGTGCAGATTGCCCAACTAATGACATGCACGCTCCTTGCCATTGTGACACCACTCTTCTCATAAGTGGGAATTCCAAGTGACAGACTAAAGCTGTTTGCTATCAATTTTGCAAAAAACACATCTGCCACATAGCCAAGATTTAGTTCAGAGATTGAAATCGATTAATATTCTAATTTGTTACCTGTCATTATTGTCACAGTATATTATGCCAAGTCAAAAGTGATAACCTTTATATAACATATTGTCCCAGAGGAATTTGATTGTAAGGATATTTTTTATTTTTGTTTAGTGTGGCTCTCTGTGCATAAATCTCATTAAAAAATTCAATTACAAAGGCAATAAAAATTGTGATGGATTAAAATGAAAGTGTAAAACATAAAGTTACATATATTTAACCACATGGTTATATTTCTGAGAATTTTTCTAACATTTACCATACCATTTTAAGATTTTACATTTCACTGATTTCTATTACATTAAGGAGAGTACTAGCAATATAATATTTTTACTGCTGTTACCCAGTTATTCTAAAACTGTTATATTATGTTGGTGGTCAAGTGAATATTTTCACAGAGGAGTAAATTGTTTACCTGGTCTGATTTCCAGTGCCCCATGAAAGGGACACAGGAATGGAGCAGTGGCTTGGGTAGAAATAAAAGAGAAGAAAGGAGAATTTTATAGATTCTTTCCCTGATTGTTTTCCTGCCCATGAACAGAGAGGAAAATGTAATGCCTAACTCTCCATGGGAAAATCTAATGATGGAGTTATTGTAAAGATAAAAACAATTTGTTTATCAGTGTGAACAATACAGTATTGAAATAATGCTTTCCTTAGTGTTAGAAATTGAAATATTAATCAGCATCTTAAAGCCTCAAAGTCCAAGAGAGATGGTTCAGGATGTAAGTTACATTGTCATTCATTCATACAATAAGTAGATATTGAGTGTCTTTGTGCCAGGGACCAGGGATATAATATGAATAGAACAGATCCATCTTCTTGCTCTCAGAGAGCTGGTGTTATTTTTGGAGGAAGCCAGAGCAACTTAAAAACAAATTGTAAAATACATAGTATTGCAGATGGTGCTAAGTAATATAAGAAATGAAGCAAAAGTGAGAGTAGGAAATGCTGGCAATAATGGGACGTGATAAATAGATTATAAATTTAATAGTGTGGTTGAGAAAGATGATCTGGGCAAAGATCTAAAGGTGATGAAAGAATGAGTCCTGTCCATATGTAGGGAACCTTAAATCCCATCTTTAGCAATGTTGTCATGCCATTCATACTGTTTGCTGGCACAGAATAGGAGCTGGTAATGAAGACAAGGTGGAATGTACATTTGACTTGGTGGTACTCATTACTTTCCGTGCTTTCTTATAGCATGTTTGTCTCAAAGTAAGCATTTTGATAAACTGTTTAAATGAGAGCTTCCCCATGATCTATGCACTTAGTTTCTACCTTGAAACATATTGTCGTTGGGTATCAAAAGAACCCAGATCAATCCGTCAGTTTAGCAACAGTATGAGGAAGAGAATGAGAGATTATGTTTCCCATCCGAATGCATGATCTATTGTACCATCTCTGTCTTTCCTAGACTGAATCATTTTGCTAAGAGTAGTGATTATCAGAAGCTGTGCTAAGAGTATCCCTCAAATGAATTTGTTGTTATGAACAGATAGATCTACACATTTTTAATTCATCAGATTAGAAGTGGAGTCCTTGTATTTTATTTAGTTAATGTCCTTACAGAATAATTCTCTTACAGATTTTATAAAGGCCCTCCCTGGTGGCACAGTGGGTTAGTACACAGCACTGCAAGTGAGCTGCAGCCATTTCAGTGTGAGTTCGATCCCCCGCCCCGGAGGTGATCCACATGGAGTGGCAGACCTCTCTGACCCGCCAGCTGCTCCGCTCAGCAGTGTATTTCGTTGATCTGTCTGTTCTGCTCCCCACTCTTGTCTCAGGTGAACCCTGTCACCACCCCTGCACCTCTGGCTTGTATTCCATGTCTGTATGCATAAATATATAAATCTTAAAAAAAAAAAGAAAAGAAAAAGGCCCTCCCTGGTGGCACAGTGGGTTAAGTCACAGCACTGAGAAGCTAAGGCCACTTCCGCATGAGTTCGATCCCCGCCTGCCCCGGAGGAGATCCACATGGCGAGGCAGACCTCTCCTGGCCGGCCCACTGCTTCCCTCAGCAGTGTACTTCCTCGATTGCCTGTTCTGCTCCCCGCTCTGTATCTGGTGAATCCTCTCACCCTCCACATCTCTGGCCATATTAATAAATAAATCTTAAAAAAAAAACTAAACAAAAACAAATTTTATAGATCTCTCATCTAGTTTATTGAAACAACCTCTGTGTCTTCTGTCCTTAACACTTCTGTAGTTCATTTTCAACACAGTAGCCAAGAGTTAATTTCTTAAGAACTCTAGTCAGAGCATTGAAAACCTTTGCTCAAAATGCTCCCAAGGCATTTTATTGTAACTCCCAGTAAAATCCAAGTTCCTAACAATTCACAGGCCACATATGAGAAGGGCTTCTGTGACAATCCAACTTCATCTCCTGCTACTTTCTGTTCTTTTTCTTTCAGCACACTGGGCTCCTTGTTGTTCCAGGCAGATTTTTGCCTTAAGGCTTTTGTCTGTATTTCCCAGGTTTTATAAATTTATCTGCCACATCCTCCAGGTTTCTTTACAAAGGAAATCAGCCCTGAAGATCCTAAAAAAATAACCTTTTATCTTCTACACCCGTCCTCATCCTATTTACTCTCCTTTAGTTTTATTATCAAGACATGACACTCTAGATATCTGCCTGTGTTATTTATTACTTCTTAGCCCTATTCAACATAAGCTTTGTGAAGGCCAAAACCTGTTTTTCCATAATCTGGAAGTGTATTGTACATAGTAACTGCTTAATCTAGGATAAAAGACCAATCTGTAGTTTGACATTTAAGTAAAACACCACTGCTTAGAAAGTGCTATACTCATACAAAAAACATAGGTATAGATTTATTTTCCTGATGACAGACAGTGAATGGGATGTTCAAAATGTTTTCAAATAATAAATGAATAAAATCAAATAAAAACTTGGAATATTGGTTCAGCTTACCTATTGCTAAGGGATAGACTACAGTGCAATACAAATCTAAAATACAAACAACACACCCATAAACATTAATATTTGTGAGAGAAATAGGCATTAAAGAAGATTAAGAATACAGACATGAAAAATATTTTTTATCAATTGAATTTTCACTTATAATGTATATTTAAAGACTTCAAATCCAAGAATGTTTATTTTAACATTAGAGTGCTGCCATTCCAATAATAAAAAAATCAACTGTAAGCTTCTATGTTAAGAGGAGTCCCACTTTCTTTCCATTGGATAGGTGATTTTCAACCTTTATTTTTACTCTAGTTAAATATTCTATAATACTTACATGGAATTTTATGCAACTCATTCATAAATTTCTCTTTCAGCTTAGAAAAGGCATCTTCCTTTCCTTCTCCAGGGCTGGCTGGCTCTGTGGCATTGTTTGGTAGAACAGTCGAGACGGTGGTGACTGGCGGGGCTGCCAGGGCCTCATGATGACTCTCACTCACCATTTTAGGTTCAGGTGAAACTGTAAGGGGAGGGAAGCACACATAAAAGAACAATTCAAAATGGCTTCAGTGATCCTACATCAAAGGTGGCCCAGAGATGAAAAGCATCAGAGGGTGCACCTGCTCACTGGGCAAATAGTCTATCATTAGCATATTACTTTATGTTGGTTCATGAAATATTTATGGAACCACAGTGGAGAGTTCCCTGAGAAGGTAAAACCAGACATTGTTGCTGACAGAATTTTCTGCCAACAACACTGTGTGCTGTCAAATCTAGTAGTTTCTATACAGTCAATTATTTACTGTAGATTTAGCTTCTAATCTTAACTTACTAAAATGTGAATGGAGCAGTGACCCCATGCTCTAAAGATTTTATATTTTCTAAAAGGAAAAGAGAACAAATAGTTCTATTAGAATTATTGGTTAAAAATAGCATATTTTCAAAACTTTAGTGGCTGTTAGAAGTGTTGTAAGCAATGCTTCTATACTATTAAAACAACACTATTATAAGATATTATCAGCAATCTACAGAAATTGGTTTTTGAACCTCAGTTTTAATGGTATGTTTTCCTCTTGGTCTTTTTTTTTTTTTTTGACATTTGCTGTAGACAGTTCTCTGATTAATAATTCACTTGTCTTGCTGGGTGAATTTTTGAAGCTACTGTAAATGTGGCATGATTTCATGGGAATATGTATGACACTACCTACCAAGGCACTGATAATAAAATATGACTTGTTTATCTAATTATATTAATATATTTTAGTTCAATAACATTCTTGAATTATTTCATGAAATTAGCCATTTAAAATAATCCAATAAATTACCTCCAAAATGTTAAAAACAATTCTTAAAATATTCAGTGAAATAAGATCTTGTAGGAGGCATCTGTAGTGTTTTGCTAAATGAATGAAAAGGGATTTGCTCTCTTAATTAACCTGCCTTCTGAAATGTGAAGAAATGAAAACCTTCCTTGCCTTGATTTTTCTTCCTGTATGTAAGTGCTCTTCTGTATTTGTAAGGGAGGTAATTTGAAGGGGTAGAATCGAAGCCACAGTCTCCAATTTGAACATATTCTGGACTGTAATAGTTTTACTGTGTAATTCAAGATTTCAGGCTGTGCTGGTGAGGGAATGAACACGACTTGGGGCAGACAGAGATAAATACTCAGATGTGGGCATGAGTGACTTCCCAGTTTCAGCAGGAAAGGTGATGAGTCTACAGAGTCCTTTTGACTTGCAAACAGACAATGACTTTTTTTTTTTTAAGATTTATTTATTTATGCATACAGAGCTGGGGTACAGGCCAGAGGGGCAGGGGCGGTAAGAGGATTCACCAGACACAGAGTGAGGAGCAGAACAGGCAGAACGACCAAGTACACTGCTGAGGGGAGCAGCGGACTGGTCAGGAGAGGTCTGCCACGCCATGTGGTCACCTTCAGGGCAGGTGGGGGTCGAACTCATGCGGAAGTGGCTTAAGCTTCTCAGTGTTGTGCTTTAACATGCTGCGCCACCAGGGAGGGCCCCAGACAATGACTTTTAATCAATTAAATCTTTTGAAATCAGTTTTCAGTAACTGTACTTAGTGGAAGTACAATCAAAAATGTGTGGAATTATCTCTGATGAATGGATAACAGATTTCATTCTTTTTTCCCGTAACTAATAATACTAAAGGTTAGAATCTGATTAAATGCATATAGACATGGATATACTCTCTGTTCTATTTTTTTTTCCCTTGGTAAAAAGAGAATAATCATACAAATACATGGTATTTTCATGAGTATGCAACAAGTTGATCTACTCAAAGAATGTATGTAGCATAATGTCTTCCACGGAGGCTTGTTTCATCTACTTATTGATCAGTTGATGAATTGATTGATCCATTCATACATCCTTCCTTCCCTAGGAGCACTTGCAGCCTAGAATTTTCCAGAATGTATTAATTTTTACTTAGTTATTTCCAGGCTTTCTTATACTGTTCACCTTCGGATCTTATCTCCCGCTGAGAATTCAGAGTCTTGTTTGCACTATTGGTACAATTCAGGTGAAACAATATTGATACTGATGATACTGTGACTTTCACATTTCATGTTAGTCAGCAAGACTAAAATTATACATACACAGAAACACATACATATGTATGACAGATCAGTATGTATGTATTCAGAAATAGATTTGTTCCTCTGCTGTGAGAAACACCAGACAAAATAAGCATTACTACTTATCACCACAGGATAGTTGATGATATCTGAGGAATTATATTTTATGGTGGAACTTAAAGGAAATGATTGTATTAAATACAAATAGCTAAGTACAGTAGTTCCATCATTAAGTCGAAGGCATATTATCAGTGTTTTGGCTGTCTTGTCTTGTCTGGAACTGGGGTATCATTGCTGGTGCTCAAATTGATATTCAGCTGTGAATCCAAGTGGTTACCCAGTTGTTTCTAGTCCTTGGTTCTTGGCCACTCTGGTTTATTACCCCAGCTCATTATGGAATATAAAGCATATCTACATATAAGTTGAATGATGAAAGTGACTGCAGGAGTCAGTATTTAGAAAATACATTTTAAGATTATTCAGCAACTTTTTTTTCTATAATTTACCAAAATGATCCCCTTTAGTCAAGTATTGTTTGGAAGGTGTTTTAATTTTCAATAGGCAATGATATTATCCCTACTATTTCTGATTTTTAAAATTTAAGAAAATATTGCAAGAAATATATAGACTTTACTCCTTGTATGTAATGTATATTGTTATAAATTTAAAAATCATAAAATACAAAAAATATCACAAAGTCTAGTTGTTTAATCTTTTAATACTTCCTGTTTTGAGGTAATATTTGTAAATAGAAAAACTAAGAATGTTTACATGACTCTTAAAAATTCATATTCATGTAAATAGGGTGTTTATCAAAAAACTTCCCTTTGTAGGTAGAAATAATCATTTAGTCCCTTATAATGTGATAACTTTAAAGTCTTTAAGCACTTTATTGCATATGTCCTGTTTCATTATTCAGAAAAAAATTGACATTTTATTTTTATAATAGACATTAGTTACTGAGCAACAAAAGTACATATGTACATTCACTTTTAAGTGTGACTAAGTATAGACAGGAAGTTGAGGGTACAAAACACTAGATACTTAGAAAAATATTATGTAGAGGCCAAAGTAACAGAACAAATTAAAAAACTTAGAGGTGTTTATTCCTTATTAGGAATTCACAATTAAATTAATAGTAGGCATACAAGTAATTTAAGGATATTTACAGTTACTTAGATTTTGGTCTTTTAAGTATCTAATATAGAGACTTTCTGAATTATAGAATTCCCATAAAATGCTGTTTTTAAATAATCTTAAAGTTAAATGATTACAAACCTAGAAATACATCACAATGCTAGATGAAGAATGAAAATTAGGAGAATGTGTCCAGTTTATATATATATAAAAAAACTTCTATAGTGGAAATTAGAGTGATATACTTAAAAATGTTAAACCTTGTGTTAGAATACTCACTTTTTTTTTAAGCCAAATGTTTACATTGTCAATATATTATAAGTAGGCATTATATTTTTTACTGTGGTATAAATGCCATATACAATTATATATAGTATCTGTAAGCTTTGCAAGATGATTACAAAGGGTGCAGTTAGCATTCATTATCAGATTTACAAAGATATTTTTCTTATGAGAACTTTTAAAATCCAGTTTCTTGGCAACTCTCATTATGTAACACAGTATTATTAGCTGTAGTCATCATGCTGTGTGATACAGCTCATGACTTATTTTATAATTGGAAGTTTGTACCTCTTAACCCTCTTCACAGTTTTTGCCTAACCCCTAACTCTCTCCCCTCTGGCAACCACCATTCTGCTCTCTGTGTTTAAGTTTTGCTTTTATAAATCCAAATTATTTTAAGTTACACCAAATATCCTTTAAACTGTTTTGCTCTTGAGAAAATTAGATCTTGTAGAAAGGTTTCCTAATGACACATTTAAAAAAAAATGAAGTATAATGTAAGCAGCTAAATTGTAAGAAAGAATGATGCAGCTACATATTTTGCAAATAAATTATGTTAAATGGTTATTTGTTAAAATAATATGCAGAAAAACTCTAACATATCATAAAGGTTTACTTTTGTGATATAAAATGAGCAAGATCAGGATTTTGGTTGCTATGACAATTTTCCTCTGTCCCTCATAGTAATTCTTCTTAGTTGAACTTTAATTATGTCTGTCTCTAGGTCTACAAATTGATAAAGATTTCTCAGATTATATAGTGATATAGTCTACCATGCTGCATAAACATTATGGTTTCTGAATAAAGCATGCCAAATTAAAGAACAAACAGAATGTCAAAGAAATATTGAAATAATTATTAAAAAATTATGTTGCAAAAATACCTTAAACAAAAGTAAGTCTTGGGTAATTATAAAGAGTCTGAGAGATAGCATGAAATCTATTAGAATGCATTTAAGGTGGAGGGCAAAATGCGATGATTTTGTTTAATCAGAATTTCCCTTGACCTACTGTTAAATTTAGGTAGTAATCCTGGAAAGATGTCATGTAGAGAGATCTACCTGCTGACAGTCTACAGGTGAAAGATTTCAAGAATTGTCTCTTGCTCAAGATTAAACCCAGTGACTGGTGAATGGTGATTCAAAACGCTGACTCTTTGCCTCAATTTGGTTCAACTCTAAAGGGCCTTTAGAATCAGCTAAATCCTGTGGTAATCTAACTTTGTCCCCCAAACCTGCTTCCTCCAATTCCTTATATCTGAAGCATTCCCCACATCTGACTCAGAGTAGCATCTCAGGGAATCAGATTGATGACACCCACTTTCTTTTCAATTCTTTCCAAAGCCAAGAAACCTTAAGTAACAGGTTAAGCTAACGGCATTATCAGAATAGTCCACAAGTTTGCCGATGTTTGAACATCGGGCTCGAGGTAGGCATGTCTTCTCACCAGAGTAAATCAATGCTTTCTCTTGACATAAGTGAAAGGAAAGTCAGAGAATATACTAGAATACACTGCTTCCAGTCATGGTGGAAGACAGCTGATCATTGTCAGTAGTCTCAAAATAGTCAACAGATAAAGGTTGTTGACCATACCTCCAGGCAGATGGAAACACAGGGCAGGCTACATTCAAAAAACCCATAAAATATTTAGGCTTCTGGGTTCCTTTTGGTTTCAAGATAGATTTAGGTACTGCTACACTTGAGCATTTGTTAGTCATAGAAGTCTCCTAAAAGGTGCAGGCAGAGTATGGTTGTCAGGCAATGTTTTTCATAGTGCTTTTGAAAATTGGATATAAAGTGGGTTTGAAAATTCAATCAACATTTTCCCCCAATCTTACAAATAACACAGTAGACAAACAGATGTGGTATATAGATCATTATACTGAAAGCATCTATGGAAGGTTATTCGGAGGTGGGAAATATTGCTTGCTTGTCTACTGTGTTTTTTTTAAGATTATTTATGCATACAGAGCTGGGGTACAGGGTTCTGTACAGAGGTGCAGGGGGTGGTGAGAAGATTCACCAGAGACAGAGTGGGAAGCAGAACAGGCAGACTGACAAGTACACTGCTAAGGGGAGCAGCGGGTGGGATCAGGAGAGGTCTGCTGTGCCACTTGGGTCATCGGGGATTGAACTCATGCGGAAGTGGCTTTAGCTTCTTAGTGCTGTGCTTTAACCCACTGCACCACCAGAGTGGGCCTTGCCTATTGTGTTTTTAAAGAAACCCTTGTCTGTCCATCTATCCATTTATTATAAACTACTTTATTAAGGCACTGATATGCACAAAGTTGTACTTTAATATTTATTGTACATAATTCAATGAGCTTGGCTATATCATTACCATAATGTCCAGCTCCTTCCCTAGAAAGGTGCTGTATATTTTCTTTCTCTCTGAAGCTACGATAGCCAGATTGCCATTTCTTCACCCTTCACTCTCCCCTATGCCTTCTTCTCTTTGATTAAAATTCTTCCTCCATTCCTTATCTTTTACTTTTCTTTTCTCATTGTTTTCTTTCCTCTCACCCCCTAAAAAAGAGAACAACACTCATTTATTGTTAGTTCTCCTCTGCCATGCACTGGCAACTTGATGTATGTTATAAATATCTTCTGAGTCCTGTGTTTTCTATGGAATCAGAATATGACACCAATTTGCACCCTCAAGGTAGCCCCTGAATTTCTGCTGGTTGCCTTTCCTGTCATTATGGCTACTTCAATCTGCCCAGTGGTAGCATTTTGTGGGCACCAATAGTGTGCACAACTCATGTTTACCTTCATAACATAGACAGCTGAGAACATGACTCTGATTGTCAGGAAGCAGATAGGACAGCATGAATAGGATGTAATGTGACAAGCAATACCAGAGATTAGGAAATTTGTGCCCAAAGGCAGTAAGCAGAGAGAAGCGCAGATGTGAGGTGCTCAAAGCAGAGAATAGCGTTCTGACAAATATTTGCATCAAAAGCAGGGATTAGATTTTTTAAGTGGTAAGTTACTTCCACTAGAATTTGAACAGTTTTGACTTAAAAACTTCCAGTTTTCATATTTTGATGTGAATTATTTACTGTCTTCATCTTACACAATTAACTTTTCTGAATTTCTGATATTCCTTCCCTTCTCTGCATGTCTCCCCAAGACAGACAACAGCAGTTCCTCATAACTCATTGAACTTAAAGGTGGAAAGACCCTGGAGAAGTTTTATTTCTAGCTTGATCCAATTTATTCAAAATCCTTGTTTTTTAAAACTTTAAAAATATATTAATTTATGCACACAGAACTGGGGCATAAGCCAGAGGTACAAGGGGCGATGAGAGGCTTCATCAGAGCCACTCGGGAGCAGAACAGGCAGATCTATGAAGTACACTGCTGAGGGAGCAGTGGGAGAGACTGGAGAGTTCTACTGCCCTGCCATGGGGATCACCTTCGGGGCAGGGGATCAAACTTGCACTGAAGCGGCTGCAGCCAGCTTGCAGTGCTTCACCCTAACCCATTGTGCTACCAGGGCCCTTTAAAAACTTTTTAATGAGAGAGACATCTGACCTTGGACACTGGTGATGGCTGGTGAGAGTTACACTTGAGAGGTAGACTCCAGCTTTCTCATATATAGCTCCTTGCTAGTGAAATTGTCCTGCCCTTAGATTCTGGTGATGACAGAGAATCTACATAGACAGTGTGCTCACTTCCTGCAGTCATCATCACAGTGGATTTGAGGAGGCTTACTACTGGATTCAAGGGGAGCCCCTTAGATGTTGCCCTGAGGCCAAACACATATTGGCATGACCAGGTGAATGAGGCCATTAAGGCTTGCTCCTTCAGGAATTTTAAGTGAAACACCTAGAGGACAGTGAGACATTGAGAAGAGAGGAAAATGCTCTTTGTCCCAGAGTTAATAGGAGTTGGAGCCAGGCTTTTGACACTCCTTGGCAAAGCCATCCTGAGTTCCTTTACTCTCTTTGACTTTCTTTTCACCTCTTTCAGTCCTCACATTTATCGTAACCTAAGTTTTATACCTTGTCTTCAAGAACGCATAAGAAGCAGCAAAATCTCCTGTGTGTGTATCTCTGAATTCATAACTAAATGTATGTGGATGAATGATATACAGATGATAGAGAGATTGTGTGGTGCCTAAAGACTTAGGAAATTGCCTTGTAAACTAATCTACAGTTGAATGGTCACAATTTCCAACTAGTTATATTCTTCCATTCCACATTCTACATCTCTGAAATAGGGCCTGCGTTCTAATCTACTTCATGTTGCTCTCACATCTTACTTGCCAGGCTGGTGATGTACAATGTGCTTGTATATATTATTGATGTTCCTGTCAACAAACCAGTTAGAGGTCGCACAGAAGTGCAAGTAGAAGTTTTCTACTATAAGTGCAAATTTAATATTGTTTTCCTGATAATCCTTTTTATTACACACCCACTCCTATTAATAAAATATTTTGTCATTTCAAAACCTATCATTTGTTTTAAAAACAAATCTCAGTAGTGGAGAACTTTGAAGGCTTTAAATGGTCTCCTAAGATTTTAGTAAGATGATGGGGTCATGATCAGAAGGGAAACTAAAAGAGACTTTTCAAAGACATTATAAAGACTTCAAGTATATTTTTTTAGTGTTTGAAAAATGGTACAGTAAGTCTCATTTTTAAATTTTTTTGGAAAAGATAGGAAAGTAGAAATGAAAACTTAGAGACGAAATTGAAATCTCATATGAACCTATTTGGCATTGTTTTCAGGGACAGAGCTCACTGTGCTCAATATGAGTTGAAGTTACCTCTCTTTAAGTTTTGTATATTTTGGCAATTATTGAAGAGGTATAGCTCAGCTAGATCAAGCCAATTGGCTCTCAAAATGTTTATCATAGAAACTACAGATAAATTATTTGAAATTCCCATTCTCTATTGCTTTGCTGAAACTCATCTCTGAACTCTTGCTGTTTCTAAGCTGCAGGCACTGAAGAGAAAAATCTAAGCTTGCAACACAAAGCCCTCTTTTATCAAACGTGTTCAAACTGTCACTATTTTGTCACACAGTGAGGCAAAACTTTAAATCGATTTGTACACAGTTCAGATTATGGGAAATGCGATGGCAGAAAATTCTACAGTTTATACTTAGAAATAGTGAATTAATAAATAAAAAAAAGTAACACTTAATAAGCCCATTTTATTACTCAGATATTTCAGTGAGGGCTTCAAACATATGTGCTCATTTAATGTGCACAAAGTAAACATTATAAGGCAGGTAATGCTGTATTATTTTCTGTCTATTATGGATGGGAAAAATTGCAGAAGTTCACACAAATAGTAAGTGGTAGAGCAAGGCTTTAAATTGAAGGTTAGCTCCAGGTCCCATTGTATATTCTCTTTTGCTAATGAATGATAGATAAATGTTGAATAAATTAACAAATTCTGTGCCTAAAATGTATGTTATATAATAGCAGTTGCTTTGAACAAATTCTATGTACCTCATTTACTATGAATAAGCACACTCATAGTTATAGATACAGTGTGGTATATGTCCCTGCAGGAATGATTATAGGAGAGTGTACTGAGAGGTCATACCACATCTGGTATGGTGGAGTTTGAAGAAAGAGAAGAAGGTGGATTTCTCTACATCTGCCAGGTAGGGATCTATCCATCCATCAGATATGAAGTATAGAAAGTAGTGATTTGCCTTATTATTCTCCTTAAATTCTGTCTTCTATTACTGTGTGCCAACACTTAATTTAGGGATATGAGATCTGAATGAGCAGTACCCAAAATTTACAAAATAATAAACTAAACCATGTCAGTTATTTACCTAACAGCTTCTTCTGATTTAAAGTCTAGTTTTTTTTTTATTATGCCACTATTGCTCCTTAATCCCTAAAACATTTTAGTCTATATATTAGTTGTGATTCCATTCTTTTGTCAATGTTTGGTTGAGGCAAGATCATATGACCCTTGTGGGCTTGCGGTAAAGAAGAAAGTCTGTTGGGCAATGTCTGGGAAAGATTTCCAAACTATTAAAAATATATACATAGGATGTGATGACTCTTCCTCTGGTGGTTATGTTTGCATGTAGCCTAGAATTGCTTGTGTCCTTGATGTAATCATGAGAAATCTAGTGTGGTAGGCTGGTATTTATAGATAATGGAGCTCCAAATTGGATACAATCCTGATGGTGCTACTCTGTTTACTAATCTGCAATCTCTTGGAACTTTGGCCTAAAAGATAATACATTTTGGTTCAATCCATCATGTATTAAATTTGTGATTGCTTTATAGACAAGAGTTAGTATATACAAATACCTTATAAAATCTGATTTCCATAATCAAAGATTTAAATTTACTTTTTCTACCAGTTTATTTCCAATTATGCTATTTCAACATGGATTCTTGCTAATACATGTTACCTGTTTGGTATTTGAGCTCTGGTTTTGATTCTCCTGAGAATCTTATTACATTTCTTTCTATTCAGAATAAGATTATCTTTCATGCATCCATAAATTATGGTGAAGATTATCATCCTGTCCCTTATGGTGCTAGATAAATACAAATTAAATTGAAATACAAGAAAACTGATTTTCCCATTTGATTTCACATCATTTGAAAAATTCAAGAAGTTTAAGGGTCCAATTTTGTCTACTGTATTCCAAGTGTGTGGTCCATTTTCTGATGTACCCACCATTAAAATGTGCAAGTGAGTATATTATAGCTTAATCCATTGGATTGCTTCAGAAATAAGTCTGGCAGGATTGAAGGATTGGAAATAAAAGTATTGAAAGGCAGGTTATGAGTCCTCATTGGTGGTGCAATGGGCTAAAACACAGCACTATGAAGCTAGCCACAGCCGCTTCAGCACCAGCTTGATCCGCGGCCAGGGAGGTGACACATAGAGCACAGCAGACTTCTCTCTGTCTGTCCAACAAGTCAAATTATGATGAAGTTAGAGATAGACCCACAAAGAATTTGTGTATCTTCTCTCTTGATGAATTGCGATCATACCACTTTAAGAACATGAGTATAGGAACAGATTTAACATTGAGTCTATCTCCCATTCAAGCATCATTGTGCAAACAATGATTAAAACTCATAAAAATATGATAAAAATCATTATCTGTGACTTTTTTAACTTTTATTTTAATTTTGATCAAGAGTTCAACTTAATGTCATTTCTGAGCAGCTCAATAAGACTAAGAAATACACTGCAGTTTGCATCTTAGATTTTCAATCAAAGAGCTATGTGTAAAGGTCTGTGTTGAGAAGCAGAATCTGTAAATACCCTCTCATCTGCATCATAAACAGCATGCTGGCTGACAGCAGTGTATGGACTCAAATTGCCTTTTCATTTTATATTCACTAATTATAGACACCACAATTTCACTGAAATAAAGCCATCCTATAGGCAGTCTTCCAAACTATTTAGATATTTTTTCCAGACTTACTGATCACTAATTTGATATTATGACACATTGAAAGAAAACTGAAATGTGGTCTAAAGTACTTTTACTGAGTGTTCAGCTTCCTCTTTGAAATTTAAGTTAGGTGACTTTTAATCTCAATGCCATATGATCATGGTATTTTAGCATATATATATATATATATATATATTTTTTTTTTTTTTGGATAGGAGAAATGTGGGAGTTGGTGAGAGGACTCACTAGAGCCAGAGTGGGAAGCAGAACAGGCAGATTTAATGAAATACACTGTTAAGGGAAGTAGTGGGCAAGACAGGAGTGGTCTTAGTCCTTTGGCCATATGTATATTAGCTTCTTGGCAGGGGATTGAAATCAGACCCTAGTGGTGACAGTACTGAGATCTTAACCCCTAAGGAAGTGGAGGGGCCCCAATATTTTTTTAAGATTATTTTTTATTTAAGCACACAGAACTGGGGTGCAGGCCAGAGGTGGAGGGGCAATTGGGAGGACTCACCAAACACATGGGCAGATTGATGAAGTACACTGCTGAGGGGAGCTGTGGGTGGCAGGTCAGGAGAGGTCAGCTGCGACATATGGATCACCTCCGGGGCTGGAGATTGAACCCGTACTGAAGAGTCTGCAGCCAGCTTGTACTGCTGAATCCTAACCTGCTGTGCCAACAGGGAGGGCCTGGCCCCAACTTTTTAATATTCTTAAGTAGAAGTCACCCCTACCATAGTATAAAACAACAGGAGATCTGCAACTTTTCCTATATAAAAGTTGGAGAACATTGATAGAACTTAAATTTGTTTTAAGTCTCATAGTAAATTATGATGGATTTATTAATAATTTCTCTCTCATGCCATTAATATGCAACTGTTTTTCCTTGAAATGTATGCTATCAATAGCTAATTCTCAATATCCAACTGACTAAGGAGACATTTCAAAGTGAGGGCACACTATTACACATTCATAACTGAATACTAAGCTACAGATAAACTAACACTATTACCAAGATAATAGTATATTGAAAGTATGAATAAAATATGAGTGTTGATTTCAGTCAACTAAAAGTCACCTTGCATAATACAAAGTGAACTATACAGTAAAATAGATATGTTTAGTAAAATTTCACTTATTCATCAGAGGTTTTATTCATAGAAACTACTCAGAGGCTTTCACAATCAAAGACAAAATCAGTAGAAAACAAAAAAGATTGTGTGAAAGTGTTGTACCTTAAAAGAAGCAGACATGCCAGCAAAGTCTCACTAAAATTAGTGTAGTAAAATTAAAAGTACAAATTGAAATAAACAGTGGCAATTTAAAATTAGCAGTTTCTAGTCTCCAAGAATGAAGAATTGGCAAAATAAGTCTGTACTAGAAATTTTAAAGATACAAAGGTGAGAATTATAGCAGTATACCTAAAGAGCATGTGGGAATTAGGTTATTAAAAAGGAAAGCTGAGACCCATTGAGGGGAGAAGGGAGTTTCACAAAGTAGTGGTCAAGGTAGAGGGAACCCTTGCTGAGTGTGTGACTTCGAGGATAGAACTTGATTGGTATCTCACTTCTGACTCTTGCCCTTGCTCAACTGTCAAACCAAAGGCATGTTTTTTTTTTTTTTTTTTTTTTTACATTTTTTTTTTATTCGAATAGAACTGGGGTACAGGCCAGAGATGCGGAGGGTGAGAGGATTCACCAGAGACAGAGTGGGGAGCAGAACAGGCAGATCGACGAAGTACACTGCTGAGGGGAGCAGCGGGCGGGTCAGGAGAGGTCTGCCTCGCCATGTGGTCACCTCCGGGGCAGGCGGGAATCGAACTCATGCGGAAGTGGCTTTAGTTTCTCAGTGCAGTGCTTTAACCCGCTGCGCCATCAGGGAGGGCCCAAAGGCATGTTATTTTTATTCTGAGTCAGTGTCTCCTAGATTGTTAAAAATAAAAATTAATACATGATGTAAATATTTCTTCTGAAAATAAATAATATATGAATAAGTACATAGCAGGCACTCAAAGGTAGTTCATTACTTTAATGTAGTGTATATGATAATAAAAACAGTCATTCCTGTAGCAAATATTGCTCTGTTGTATAGCTAGATTCAAGGAACTCTTAGTGTTATGCAGGTATCTCATTTAGGAGATGTACAGGTGTAGTGGTGAATGGAGGCATCCGATCTCTAAACAAATGCTGGCATTCTTGTTTAGACGTTAATCTCTCGTGAACTGATTAGTGAGAATCATACCAAAAGATGACTTTCAAATCAATTTTTGAGCCTATTGCTTTGAAGATAAGATTTTGGAAATCGAGCAGCCTTTTCTCTGTACTTCTCTACCTCATCACCCTTTTGTTCTATAAAAACATTAATTGGGTTCAGGGGAAGAAAACTGTTTAAGGGAGGGTCTTCATCTTTCTTTATGGAATATGACCTAAATATAAGCACAGATTTCTCAAATTTTAAGGCAAGCCTTTGCAAATAGTCAAAGGTAGTCGACTACTGAAATCTTTTCAAATCTTTTCTACAATTTCAATTTTATAATATAAAGAATAAATAATCTCTTGTGGCTAGTAAGCCACTGGAATAGTAGTCCCAATCTATAATTTCCATAAAAAACATATCACACTCTTTTCTTAAACATGTGCAAAAGACTCCTTCCTTTTATATGGTAAAGGGAAAACATGAGGATTTTATGCATTATAAATGCATTTTAGAATTAAAGATGATCCTCGTATGTGTCTACTTTGTTTACCAGTGATAAACTCCTTGAATTCTGGGAGAGTCATACTTATATTTGCAATACTCAGCACAGTGTCTCACTCACCCTAATAATGTGGTGAGAATTTGATGGTATTTGGAGTAGGCTTTGGATGCATTTTTAAGGTTTGCATGTGGGAACAGATTAAGTTCAGTTTTGGAGAAAACTGGTATTTGGAGCATTAATAGGGCATTTCAGCAGTAAGAATGGAGGCTTGTTTGAAATCCTGAGTGAATATGAAGTCTACATGATATTGGGCACATGTTGTTACTGAATCTTTTTCATCACAAAATGCTGACAGTGAAGGAGAGATAGCAGCTGGTAGAGAGAAAACGGATATAGAGTGTGAAGTGTTGAAAGAGGGCACATGTAGCTGCAAAATTATGCTGTTATTCATGATAACAAGAAAGCCAGCCAGCATTTTGCAGAGGGAGTTAGAGAAAAGAAGAGTCTCGGAAGAAATCAGCTGATTAAAATGGCACTTTGTAGAAGTCCATCAGCAGAGACCAAATATGGTTCTGAATGAGAAAACGTCTTGCAGATGAGGTAAAATTGGTGTGGCTTTGAAGAGGATCAAAAGAACTTAGACAACGGTAGCAGGAGTTGCTCCTGCCCTTGAGACGTCTGCTTGGCCCATGCTGGGTAATGTATAAACACCTCTGTGGTGAAGGAAGCCTGGAATTCGCTACCAGAATGTCAATTGATGCCAGAATGTCAGCATCCACAGTTTATAATTTCAACAGTGCACGTAGCCTTCTCTTTGCTCTTTGTACAGAGGTCTGTTTCCATGAAGTCCAGGCATTTACTGTGCTGCATGTATAATTTAGGCCTGAACCTTTTGCTGTTATCAACCAGATTGAAAGAAAATGACCGAAGCCCTTAAGTCGAAGTATTTTTTTTTTTTTTATAAATAGGAAGGATAGAAAAGCTTTAACAATTTCTTCCCACATGAGCATTCTGTCATCTTTCACACTTACATCTTAGTTTCTTGAAGCTTTAATTTCTATTTCTACTCCTCTGACACAGCCAGCCATAGACATTCATGCTACTGGGCAAGACAGGAACTCATAAGATTAACATTCAACTTGATTTAGGCATGAAATTCTAATACTGTCCAGAGTGGATTCACACTGTTTAAATAATTTTAATGTATTTCTGTAAACAAAGAAACTGTTTATTTCAATAAAATACTTGTTTTCTGTGTATTGCATAAATCAATTTTTATTCAACTATTTTGCTACTACCAAGTAAATGTCTTTTAAAGAGACTAAAAACAAAAGTAATGTAGAGATTAACTGTGAAGCATTTTGCTTTATGAAGAACAATAAAACAGAATTTAGAATATTTACAAGAAGGCAAAGCTATGCTGAGAAGATACTTTAGTCAACGTGGGTCTTCTAAATCAGCAATTTTTCTATTCCAGATTTTACAATTGATGGATTTTCCCCCTCCCCCATTCTGATTTTTCTTATTCATTAACTAAAGGGATTAGTAAAATTAATTAAGGACAAAGGTTGATATAAATACTAAAATGACACAGAAAAGAACCTGAGCATATCAATTTGTTTTTCTCAATATTTAATTCTTAGAATTAAATTACAAAATGGAATTTTATGGCAGTTTTCTATGAGATTTTTATTTAAAGTTTAGGAAAACTTGTGTGAAATGAAATGTATTCTCTCCAATTTTGGTTTAGAAATTCAATATTCAAGATTAATTTTTTTCTGTTAGCATTGCTTTGTTTCTCTGGTAATGTTTTATTTGCCTGATTTATTTCATAGCTCTCTTACTTGTATCCATCAGACAGGTTGTTAGTAGGAAATTATTTATTCATCAGAGTAACAGTGTGACCTTTTACAAAATATAAATTTTCTCTGAGGGATTCAATTTGGTTAACTCTAAAGTATTACTCTGAGAATCAGTTTGAGTTTTAAATACTACATATGTTAACATCAGTATTTTATTCCTTTCTTGAAGTCTGGACAATCAAGAGATATGTGAAACTGATCAGAGAATTGCACTTTGGGTTAAGATAGCTTTGATCATTATTCAGTAAGGATAGGCTAATCTCCAATTTAAAACTTGGTAGAATTATGGTTTTCGACTTTGAATTATGGCTTTAACTTTTTTATATCTTACTTTAAAGGAAACAGAATTTATATTAATGTTCCTGAACATACTGCCTCTTTCACTGTCATAAGTAAAATGTTCTTCTTGACTATTTTTATTCTGCTTTCTCATTCCTGGACCAGATAGACCTCTGTTTCTTGTCAGTTTCAGACTTTGAGATGTTCTGCATGAGGTAATAATCTGAGTCATTGAGTTGTCTTTCTCAATCCACCCTGGTTTCTAGCTTGACCCTCAATTTTATATCATGATACTAAAACAAAAACTAAATCTGCAGTTTTATGTGACCTAAGGATTCCATCAAATTATATTGCTTCAAGTTGACTCATGTTTTCTTGCTTACACGTTTATTAATCTCATTTTAAACTTAGAATATTCCTGCATAGGAACGCTAAAGAAAACACCAGGTCGCACTGAATTTTTGGCTCAAAATTTCGAAGCTATGCCACACAGAGTCATAGAATGGCATCCTCTTAATTATTAACTTTGAGTTTTCCCAGAAACACTTCCACCATGTCATGTCAAAGCTAAAATCAGCAGCCTTCCAAAAACCATGAACACAACTTGACTGGTTTTGACAGTCTATTTATTAATTGCTGCCAAAATGTAATTGTTATTGCATTAACGTCACCTATCTGCAGAAGAGCACCATCAACTAAGCATCTGCTTCTAAAATTTGAATATAAATTTCTTTCTTTAAGTTTCATCACTGATCTTTATAATGTTCTTAAAATTTTCAGGCAATTTCATCTACAACTTCAAATAAATTGTAGAAACTGGAACTAATTGTTCCCCTAACTGATTGACTCTCTTACCTCCTGTTGTGTGTACAATACATGTCATCGCGGCTGTATGTAGCCACAGGAGGTAAACTATTAATCAATCACAGAACAATTAGTTCTGATCTGAAGCTTTTCCTTGTCTTTTGAGAGGGAAAATATCTTTCTCTAAGGTTAAAGGGACACAATTTTTCTCCGTGGTTGTTACTAAAGGGGAAAAATAAATAGGCTAGACTGTTTGTTTTTTTTTTATCCTAAGCTTAAATTGAATTCTAAATTAGGGTTTCTTAAATTTGGCAGCAACATCCAGATCAAGGCTAGTAACCCTTGTTATGTGGTATCATAGCTCTGTCTTCTTGTTTCCCTAGTAAAAACATCATTGCTATGAAATGTTTCTTGGTATTGTTTCTTTAACCACAGGTCAAACAAAGAGTATGTATCCATAACTGCATTTCCTTCACCTAACATTGCACCAGAAAGAGTTTCTTAATAGATACTTGTTGAAAGGATATAATATAAAACCTTTAACTGCAACACTATGAGCAATTTTAAATTATGTATGGACCAGAGGCAGTTCTCTGTAAGAAATCTATAAAGTGAGGTAGCTTTAGCTTTGTGGTCTATAACTTTATATAATCTGTAACTGTATATGATTTTACAAAAGAAAGAAAAGTAGGTAAATTATTTAGTTTTCTACTTCTTTATATTTTCAGCTTACTTCCTTGCAAAACAAAGGTAGCTCTTGTGTCAAAATTGTGAATTTGACACATTTTTATATTATATTTAAATATTTACTTTGTCTTTATCCTACTTTGGGCATCCTCACTGCCCATATTCATTCCCAAAGCCTGGTGAGAACATATGATCATCTTGTGTAGAGTTAAGAAAGGCATGACATAATAATGGCAAACACTTTTTCAAAAATTTTAATATTTTTGACAAATGTTGATAAGCTACCACAAGTCACACCAGCATCTACATTTAATAAAACGTAGAAAAGACAAAATCAAAGACCTAAAAAGTACAGAATAGATTTTATTACACAGTCTGCCATGCCATTACAAATTAAAAGGGATGGCAATAAATATGCAAAATGGGCCTAGTTAACAATAGGGATTTCCTCACTTATCTGTGTTTTAATCAGGGCTCTGAGGTTAACAGAATTTGTATTATTAAAGTTTAGCAAAGTAGCTTATTGAAATGCCAATTTTATATTGCTTCCTGATATTAAATTCACACAGGCAGGAATCTATTGACAATTTGACCTGAGCACTTAGGACATTCCCAGCAGCTGAGAATTGTTTTTGCCATCTTGGTGGCTCAAAACTGCTGTATGGGGCAGAAGTGATGGTAATGCACACTATGAAATAATGAAGAGAGAACTGATAGAGAATGCACTTGATTGACTGAAGCACCCATACAGTGATCTTTAAAAAACAAAAAATTATTCATAACTGAGAGTCAATTTAAAAAGTACATAGTGATATGTGTGCACATGTAACATACATGCACACTCTCATACAACATACATGCAGGAATGTATCAACATTCCTGATAAATTGTTAGAGTGCAAATTCTTAAGTTCAAATCTAGACCCACTGCAAGTAGAATTCTGTGATCTATTTTAACAAACCCTCCACGTGATTGATGTGCATATATTTTTAATAACCACTGTAGAAGTTACATATGTATTTAATATCAACCATAGCTATGCACAGAAAAAAAATCCAATAATAAAAACAAAGCTTTCCATGCAACATGACTTTCTAATTTAGGCTGACTATTTCATCTAGATCTCACATTAAGAATGGTAAGCTTCTTCGCTATTGTGCTAGATTTACTCAAGGTGGGAGACAGGAAAAATCAGCCTACTGAATATTATGGTGGATTCATTTAAAAAAATTATTTAGATTATACATAATTTTTGCTTCAGGTGCTTATCCTGCATAAGACACCACTGTTCTGAATGACTAATAGGGACTTGAGATTTGAGGTTCAGTAAAGTTAGACAGATTACATTAATAAGGATTTTATAGTCAATTATAATTTCATAGCCAATTATAATTGATAGTCAATTATTTTTCTACTTGAAGTCCAGTTTTAAAATTTAGTAATTGGTCATTTCAAATGCTTTACAATGCTTATCAAAGCACCCTGGCATTTAAAAAATAAAATAACAAAACTTGGTATGTAGGGAAAAATAAAACAAAAAGATGAACCAAAATAATAATGTTCTGAAATTTGTGGCCAAAAAAAAAAAAAAATACAAAAGATGTTTAAAACTAGCTTTATCCATTTTTTCTTGTATTGCACAAAGTAAATATTTTGGTTATGATGTCTTGGTGGATTTTATTAATATATTTTAAAATACTATTTTATGCACACTAGAATTGGGGTACAGGCCACATGTGCGGGTTGGGAGCAGTTAGAGAATTCACCAGAGTGTGGAGAACAGGCAAACCAAGTGAAATACACTGCTGAGGGGAGCAACGGGCATGTCAGGAGAGGTCAGCCGCACCATGTGGGCCACCTCCCAGTCTGAGAATCGAACTTGTATTGCAGTGGCTGTGGACAACTTCATAGCATTGTGTTTAATCTGTTGTGCCACCAGGGAGGGCCCATCTTGGTGGATTTTGAAAGTACAAATGAAAATATGGAGACGATGAAAGTAAATCCTATGACAAAATTCTTTAAAGAAAATTTCAATTATTGATGTTAAACATCTCTGAATTTCTATTAAATAACCAGATCAACAGGACAATTTTATTGGGCTTATTTCATTGTCTGACATTTATTGGAAACTTACAAGAATTTTTTCAGGCTATTAAATTATTAGGGACACTTAAGTTAATGTACTGACTATGGCAATGTGTAAAACAGAATGTAGGGTAATTTGAATACAACTAACCTTAGTTCACTGCTGATTTGCCAGCTTGAGAGTACAGTTTTAAAAGAAAATCCTGACTCTAAATCTATTTATGAGAAGCCAAGACAACAATACCAACTTAGAGGAAAGGAAGAAAGGAGCAAAACATGCTTGCTTTGAGTCTGTTAGAAGTCAGTGAGTCCATATTTGATTACATCGTAAATTGGTAAATGCATTCGCAATAATCACCTTTTATACCCAGGAGGATATTGGGGTCAGTCACTTTGCCCTTCCAGAAATGGTGAGATAGTCAATGAGGCTGGCCCCGGAACAAGCCAGAATGATCTCACAGTCTACTTCACTTAGGATTAAGGTAGCACAGCTGAGCTATGGGGGAAGGTCACCTGTACCACCGTCGATATGGTGCTTTTTCCCTATTTTATATCCATTTTCTTTGCATATCAGGTAATGTTAAACTTCCAGAATGTTAACATGAAGCACTTCTTTCATCTTCATAGGCCTTACTACGGTCCTATCCATGTGACTAGCCTTCAATGTCCTGTGCAAGTGATCAGAAGACACTTCTTTTACTGATGTATCCACCAGTGGCTATTCGGAGGGAATGCTAGACACTGCCTTTCCTGTCCACCCCTTTTGTATTTTTGACTCATTGGAATGGGATCTTAGTTCTTTTCCTCTGTCACAATCTCTTTTTCAAAAAAATTCATAATTTACTTCCTTTGCATACAAATTCCTTTTAAGGTATTTCAGAAATCCTCTGGCCTCCTAGGTCTTCCTTTTTTCCTTGCCCTTCATCTTCATGTCACATTTGCTAAAATTTCACTCTTGCTTATTTAACACAAAAATAATCCAATGATACACAACTGAAGAGAAGAGCTCTTATGGGTTGGCATGAAATTATAAATATGTATTTTCTCAAGTGTGACCCTGACCCTAATGTTACTCTTTAAAAGAAACTTAAGTTTTTTTTCTGGGAGAAGATTTGTTTTTTCCCTCCACCAAACTTTCTGGGTTAACTCTGCCTGCCTCCTCTAACCATTCCACCCTTTCCCCAATTCCTTCTGGGGAATGTTCTTTTCGCTGTGTTCAAATTTTTATTTCTTCTATGATTTACGTGTGATTGTATTTTGGTTATTTATATTCTGCTGATGAATGACACCATCTAAAATCTGTCATTTTTGGACTGATTTCATTCAATATAATTACTTCAAAGTCCATTCATTTTTGTCCTTAATGCCACTGGTTGATTTTTCTTCACAGCTGTGTAATGTTGTGTTGAATATATGTGCCACAGTGTCATCCCATTTTCCATATTGGCTATACCCACTTGCCTTTCTTCCAACAAGGGAGGAAAATTCTTTTTTCACTGTGACTTTGCCAACATTTGTTAATGTCTTTTTTATATGGGTTATTGTCACAGGAGTGAGGTGGTATCTCAGTGTGGTTTTGATTTACACATTTCTTATAATATCAATGTCTTCTTTAGAGAAGTGTCCTTTGCCCATTTTTAAAAAAAAAGATTTATTTTTTGCATACAGAACTGGGGTACAGGCTGAGGTGCAGGGGCAGTGAGGGTATTTACCAGAGACAGAGTGGGGAGCAGAACAGGCAGATCGATGAAATACACTGCTGAGGGGAGCAGCAAGGGAAACAGGAGAGGTTTGCTGCACCCGTTGTGCCACCATTTTTGCCCCCCCTTTTTTATATATAATTGGGCCTTTTGTTTCCTTGTTGTTGGATTATGCAAGTATTTTGAGATTAACCTCAGTCAGATTTATGAAGTACAAATAACTTCCAGTTCTGTAGATTGCTTTTATTTATTTATTTATGATTGTTTACAGGGACAAAAGCTTTTAACTTTGATATAGTCCCACTTATTTATTTATTTAAGATTTATTTATTCATACATAACTGGGGTACAAGCCAGAGATGTGGAGGCTGATAGGATTCACCAGAGACAGAGCGGGGAGCAGAACAGGCAGATCGGATGAAGTACACTGCTGAGGGGAGCAGCGGGCTGGTCAGGAGAGGTCTGCCGCTCCATGTGGATCTCCTCCGGGACACGCGGGGATCGAACTCATGCGGAAGTGGCTTAAGCTTCTTTGTGCTGTGCTTTAACCCGCTGCGCCACCCGGGAGGGCCTCACTTATTTATTTTTGCTTTTGTTTTCCTTCTTATGGGGTTGTCTTCTAAAATAACACCTGCAGTGTGTTCCCTATAATTTCTTACAAACCCTTTATGGTTTCAGTTCTTATTTCCAAATCTTTAATCTATTTTCAGTGAGTTTCTGTGTATGGTGTTAAATATGGGTAAATGAGTTGTTCCAGGATCCCTTTTGTGGATAATTTCTAACTTTATAGTATTGAGGTCTGTGAAAATGCTTGATAAAATTTCTGTTTTTGTGTATGTCCTGAGACTTGTTTGATGTCTTAATATAGGATCTGTTTGTGAAAATGTTTCATGTGCACTGGAGAAGAAAGTGTATTTATTACTTTAAGGATTCATTTAGGATGATAAACTCTGTAAATAGCTAGTAAATCTTTCTGATATCAAACTTCATTTAAGACGATCATTTCTTTGTTAATTTTCACACCACTGGGTTTTGTGTCAGTGGTGTGTCGTAAATATTTACTTGTTAATATACATTATTTTAGGTCTGGTAATAGTTAATCTCTTTATTGAAAAATTCACTTTCTTTCTGGGTATCCTATCTGAGATCTTGTGTCTGCCTGTCTGCCTTTGACTGACCTTGCAGTATTTCATTCAGTATTTTAAATATTAAATTTTGAAGCCAATCAGATAGTTTCTCCACGTCTGTTTCCTTTATATTTTCCTAGGACTTCCGTTCTTTTCATTTTGTTTTCCATCTTGTTCCTTGCTTTCTAGACATAGATATTGCCTTATTTGTAGCCTTTTATTAGTGTGTATGTGGCTGGGACGTGGGATTTATGTTTGCCCTCTTAGTTTACCTTGGTGTGAGGTGGAGCTAGAAGGAAGGTTTAGAGCTTTAATACTCCATTTTGGTTTGAGGAGTGCCGTTAGTCGCTCTCGTTTTGTTTCACAGTAAGCTGTATTCTGTTCATGCATGGGTCACTATTTCTTTCTTGCTGTTGTTTCTTTCTTACAGGGATGCGATTTATGAATCTTGGGTCTCCCTGTGGAAAAGGTAACATCCGGGTCTCAGGGAACCAATTGCACCTGACTGGGAGGGCTGCTGTGTGTGTGCGTAGTGGGCACACCTGTGTACACTGAAGACGATGGCGCAAGCGATGGCATTGCTGCTCTGCAGTCGTCTCACCTGCTGCTTCTGCAGGGCTGGGAAGTACACACGCCATTGGTTTGCCTTCGCGGCGGAATTGTGAGTTCATTCTAAAGAGCTTCTTTCTGGTGTAAGCCTTCTTATGGCTTCCCGCCTGGCTCCACCTGGCATCTATTTGGTCTTTTCTGGGGTGGAAGGACCTTCAGTGGGTATTCTGTCCCAAATGCGGGGTTCCTGATATCCCAGGTCAGTGTTGGCTGAGGTCCTACTGCCATGGATTGGGTCCAGGCAAAATTCTAAAGAATTTTGCAGGGTCCTGGGTTTCCCTCATGTTTTGGGAACTCGACCCCCAGCCCAGACAGACTTCCCTGGACCTCTTCCATTTGTTTTCCCGCAGCAGCCAGTAACCTCAGTTCCTGGGGATGACCTTGAGTAGTTTAACTGGCTCAGAATATGTGGGTTTTCCTAGGAGCACATTCCAGTGCTTTTTAATAGATATTTGCAAGGGAGGTGATTCCAGGTTCCTTATTAGACCTTGTTGTGGGGGGGAATCTAAAAGCTTTTCTTCTGAACAGCTGTTATCTCCCTGCACCTTGCTTGTGACTGTCATCTTTCTAGTTTTTAAGTTGTGGGCATTTTCCTATACTCTTATCAGCAAATACCACATAGGTGACTATGAGGATTAAATAATGAAATCATGTACATGTGCAGTTCCTGGAATAAAGTTCAATATTTTGCTAACCGAAAGAATTAAATCATTTATCATTTTGGAAGTCAGCATAATGGCCTAAAATTCAACTAATATCTCTACCTGATCACCCTGGTATAATGAAATCCACATATCCTCAAAAGTATAAGTGTTTCAGAAGCTAGAAGATAAGAGTGTTCATTATACAGAGACTAAGTCATAGGATGCCATACCATAACTACATGTATTTCTATTGATAGGAATCAACATTGAAAGTAGCTGCCTCTTCTTTATTCCCAATAAATTTACCACTTCAGTGAATGTACCACTTCAGCAGATAATTTCATGTGTGACTTGAACACAAAGATATGTTTTTAATACATATTCTTAAAACATTTAATAAGTGGATTATATATGAGAACTTAAAGATCAGAAATATCTGTAACTGTGTTTATATATATCCATATATCTCAATCATCAAGCCATCCTTTCCCATCATAGACTTTTGGTAAAGTAGTGATTTATGTTGAGAGACCCTATGACTAATTTGAATGTAGTAATAATAACAGTTGTTCGAGCAAACAAATGACAAGGAATTTGAGAAATTGAATATAGAATTTACTTATATTCAGTGCAAATTAGGAGCTAATAATATATGTGTTGTATAGGTAGCCAGCCTCCTGACTGTCTCCAAGTTTCCCTTTCTAATGATCTCTTTGAGAACTGAAAGGTAGAACTTTCTGTGCATAATTAGCACTAAGAACATGAACCTTTGTTTTTGTAAGTTCCTACTTTAACTAATAGGGCCATAGTTGTTTTCTTGTAGAGAGAATATGCAATAGATTACTCTATCAGAAGCATGGTGGAAGGACATAAGCACTGGAAAGAGGAAGCAAAGTGACCATATACTATAAAAATTAGCCTTGCAAAAAGAACTAACAAAAGCTAGGGTGTTAAATCCTTTCATCCTTGATATTGCTGAATAGTGACTATAAGAGGTTGGCATATTTTCTAAAATAGCTGAAATTCATTTCTCTGAAAGAAGACAATGAATATGGAGAAAAACAGATGTCTTCTCTCAGTGCAGTGAAGTGTGGCACCATGAAAATCTGGTGGTAGAAATGTATCAATTTGAATGTCATAATTTGTACTATCAATGGGGAACAGTAGACTCAGGCTCTTATATTTGAAACAAAGGGGGGTGTGTTGGTGTGTGTTTATAGTTGATTCCTCCAGGTCTTTCAACACTTAATGTATCTAGCTCTAAGTGTAGGCTATAATAGCCTACATCTAAACCAGTTTCTGAGTTTTCATAGAAATTTGATTCTCCATACATGATCGTGGAAAGAAAAATATGTGTATGGGGAAGGGTTAGGGAGTTGGGGGAGGGGGTGTGAATAACAAGTTGTAATTTGAAAACCGTCTTTGTATAAATTTGCATATTCAAAACATTTACTTATCATGGACCAAAGGTCATTATACATTGGAAAAAGAAAGAATATAAATCATATATGGATTGTATAACTAATTTAAGAGATAGAAAGACTGCATTCAGCTAGGATCTAGTGTTGCATCTAATTAGGTGTTAATCATCTAGATTGAAGGGAGAAGAACCTGGAATGGAAGAAAGGAAGGCGGTATGGCACAGTGATTAAGAGAGGCCACTCTGGGGGGAAATCCTGTGTACCACCACCTCAAGCACTGTTTTATTTGTGTAACTATGTGATTAGCTAAGATTTTGTTTTCTCATGGGCATACCAAGGGTAATTGTATCTTCTCTACTGTGTTAATGAGAGGATTAAATCAGATTTACAAATGAAGGACTCATATTTGGTATATAATAAGCACTTGTTAAACATCAGCTGTTATACAAAGATTTAAAATTACCTTGTTTGCATTGTTTGGTTATGCTGTTTAATGCATCTGTGATGACTTGTACATAATTCTTAGAATTGAGTAATAGTTAGAAAGTATTAGACATTAAGCACCTCATTCCTTCCAAGGCTTCTGTGACAATATTGTCCATTTTGTAGCTAAAGGAAGCTAAAATACTGACAGAGTAAAAAACTTGGATTGAGACCACACAAATAGTAAAGTCGTGGAGTTCAAATAAAAACCCAAAGAGATGGTTGCAGAACCATCACAACATATGTGTCTGAGTTTCAAAATTTTAGGAGGAAAATTCAGAAAGGTATAGTTGCTTTTAAAATTCAAGAAAGTGGCAAATCATGTTAGACTTGGAGTTTTGCCTTCTAATCTAGTTATCTTTTTTATTCAATTAGCTTTTTACTCCATCAGATACTAAAAATTAGTGACAGTTTATGAAACTACTATAGAAGTCTGACAGAGAATTATCAAGATTTTAAAAACTGAATTAGTGACTTAATATTCAGAATTTTACTTAATAACAAAAAGAGACTTCCCACTCTTCTATGTACTTTCACGGACTTGAAAAATTTCCAGATCTCTCTTTTAGACATCTATCTCATATTCATTATTTACTTGAAAGTCTATCCTTAGTGAATTATTCATTGAAGTCATTTCTTCTCTCCCCTTCTCTCTCTCTCTCTCTCTCTCTCTCTTTTTTGTGGAAAGAAACAACAAATTCTCTTTTTTGAGTGAAGCTATAAGATAAAGACATGCTCCCTCTGTTTCGTGGACATGCAACAGGGATAAAGGAAGCCAGCATCAGTGAAACAATGCTCAGCAACTGGTTCAAAATCCAAATTACACCCTTTCTTTCTCCTTAAAAATCAATTTGATATGACCACTTTCAGAAAGAAGAAATTGCTTTTAAATCATAGATCTAAATTCTAAAATCCAATCAAAAACCTTGCACTCAGATGTTCCAGATACATTTTTTATAAGTTCCAACTCCATTTTTCATAAGGCCTAAAAAGCAAAAAAAAAAAAAAAATCTGTCATTTGTAGAATATCTCCATTCTAAAAATATTTTGGGTATTTTGGGCATTTCACTATGTTTTGTGAGATTGCTATACAACCTCACAAAAAATCTTGGATAAATAAAGGAGGCAGAATAAAAGACATTATGCAAATAGCAAAGTAGATATAAAAGTTAAAAGACACCAATATGGTGTGAATAAATTATTTATAACTGAAAATTAATGAGATGCAGTGTATGTGAGGCATAACTTTTCCAGTGGGGTCTTGATATGCACAAAGGGCAAAAATAATGAAAAATGACATTCACTTTAAATGATACAAGTGGGAAGAATGGGGAGAGAAGAGGCGAAATCCTGTTTAATTCGTACTGACAACAGCTTGGGGGAGGCATTGTGGCAGGTTGTTTTGTGGAAATCACCATCAGACTTTCTCATATATGGAGAAGATTCTTTCTGGTCTTTGGAAGTTTCTCTTTTTGTTCACACCAAGCATGCTTATTTATTTATTTATTTATTTTTTTGAAGGGAATTCCGATCTGTTCTCTGAGAACAAGTAAAAACAATCTACTAGAACACTGAGAAAGCCATTTGTAGGGTTCCTACTAATCTTTTATGAAGGCTCGTCTGCTCTCTCCATTAGAAACTAAAAATAACATGGTGTGATACATGAATATGCAATGAAATATTAAAGCTGCTCGCCCAACTTGAGGGCAGGTTCTCGCTGCTACAATTGGGTTATTATCAAAATTAATGTGAATTTAAAAATCCAGCAGGAATTAAATCCCAGGTGCTTGTCAGCTGTTGAGATGCGAGTGATAGGCAGAAATACTAAAGGAGAAAGTGAAGGCTCTAAGAGCATTGCTTTCTGGACTGTACCTGCAGCATGTTGATGGGAGAATTATTCAGCACTCCCGGAGCAGCTGCTACTATGACCTCCCTATTATTCCCACTGTTATGCTCAATGACTTTTAAAAAGCTATTTTGGGCACAGTTTCTGGGCTTCCTCCAATATATATTATTTTATTCTTCACTGGTATATTGCCACTTGAATGGGCTTATAGAGTTATGTAAAACAAGCCAGATGGCAGTTGCTTGGAATTTGAGATCCCTTTTACTGTAAGGAAGTGTTAAAAAAAAAAAAAAGGAAGAAGAGAAACAATAAAAATCTAAGACAAAATATAAATAAAATAATGTTTAAGTGAGGTGACAATATTTTTTACATCTAATTAGCAAAATATCCCTAAAATGAATGAGCAAAATATCCCTAAAATTCAGTAAGATTTTAAATGAGATCAAATTAGATGATCTCTTAAAGGGGGAAATAATATTTATGTAAATCATGTGCCCGTTACACATTTTAACTGAATGTCTTTTGCATGGAATGAAAACTGAAATTGATATTCAATAATTATTCATTTGCAAGGAAAATGAATCTCAGATTTAAATATCTACTACTTAGATGACAAAATACATTTTCAGGAAAAAATGGTAGGAGACAGTGTACCCCACAGTTAGTGTAGTGTAGATCATATATATAACCATTGGTGAAGACTCCTTGGAAGTCCAGATAATCAGAATTCACAGGATCGGAAAATACTAGCTGAGGTCCATCACGGAATATAAACAGTGCTCTTGGGGGTGAGGTTAGATAGCAGCTGCCTATCAAAGTGGACATCCCTAGTGGAGAGGGCCTGAGTCTTAATACCTCCATTTTCATAGAATACATTTGTTTGGTAATGAAGTTGTTCTTTCTGTAAGACTACAGCTCACGAGGTTTTATAGCAGTAACGGAGAGATTCTGAGAAATGAGACTTTTCAGAGAAAATGCTCAGTCTTTGCTAGTCTAAAGGGAAGTATTCATGGTCTAATTAATTTGTAGTTTCCTGGTGGTTCTAAAGTCCTCAGAATGGGCATGCTAAGAAAATGAGTATTTAGAAGCATGGGGGCACTATTACATTTTCCCTTCTAAACTTCTATGCCTGGAGACAGAATATACTTATTTCACCAGAAAAACAGTTGAAATGTAGAGTCTAAAATATGCTTGAGTTTGCCCTGTCAGAGAAGGTGAGCGTGGCTGTCATTTCACAATACAGATTAGGGTGATTGTGAGTTATGCTGTTAGAGACAAAAGATACATATAAGATATAATCATTTGGTGATAGCAATTATGGCAAAAATCTCTGTAATGCTCAAATAAATCTTGTCACATTATAATCTCTAAGCAGTGAAAGGTCACATGGTTTAATTTAGACCTAAGATTCTTATGCTACATGTAGCTCAACCCATTTATTTAATATATTACTAACTTCAATCCTTGAGGAAGTTTAAATAAAATTAGCTAACACCTAAGTAATAAAGGTATAAATTCTCTCTGGAGCTCTGACTGTTGCTGAGTGATTTAATTCACACCCCATTATATAGTTATACATGTAGACAGCTGACTTTATAAGCTAAAGTTTAGGCAACATTAAAAAGAAAAGAAAGGGGCCTCCTTGGTGGCCTGGGGGGTAAGTCTCAGCACTATCAAGCTGTCTGCTGTGATGGCAGCACAAGTTGGATTACTTGGCCAGGGAGGGGACTCACGTGGCACAGCAGACCTCTTCTGTCCCGCCCGCTATTCCCCTCAGCATTGCATTTCAGTTAATCTACCTGTTCTACTCCCCACTCTGTCTCAGGTGAATCCTCTCACTGCCCCTGCATTTCTGCCAACACGCAGGTTCTTCTATGCAAAAAGAAATAAAATATTAACAAAAATAAAAGGAAAAATACAAGTGCATTTTGGATTCTATCAAGAAGCCTACAGAATTTCTACCATATGAAATATAATACTAATAATAATTAACAAGACTAACTTCCTCTTCCTATTCACGAATGAGATAATGGTTTATTGGCTACTTGATAGCAACATAAAAACTATATAGGAAAGTTATTGATCTTTGTGGACAAAACTGCAGAATTTTGTCTTGTCCTGGCAGATTTGTTGCCTTGGATATTTTTTGAAGGTGACCAGAAAAGGTAGTGGCTGGCAAAAACTGCGATTTGGCCCTGTTGTGAGCTATTGAAGGCACAAACACACTGGAAAGGAATTGTAATTTGTGGATGGTGCTTGTGCTTCTTGTTAGGAGATTTTAAAATGAAGTTGTTTTCTATAATTATACCCAGCAGGCACAGAACTTACTTACTACCTTAGTGCTTGCTTGAAAACTTTAGTAAGCACTGATTAACCCTTGAGAACAGCACAGAAAACAAATAGAAGGAAAATATCTCAACTGAACACTGTGTGTTTATTCATGGAACAAAAAAGGGTTAGAGGAAGGAAAGTGAAAGAAGACCAGTTTGGTCAAAGATAGGGAAGAGGCTATGGGAGAAGCACATTTTATGTTGTTTCTAAGTTCCCAAGTCATGACAACCCTTTAAACTACAGCAGGGTTTTTTAGCCTTGGCACTGTTGACATTTTGGACTGCAAAATTCTTCATCTGGGAGACTGTCATGTGTATGGTAGGATGTTTAGTGGCTAGTAGAACTCTTCCCACCGATTGTGGCAATTAAGTGTTTCCAGATATTGTTGATATTCCTCTGGGGCAAGAGCATCCTTAGTTTTGAATCACTGTTCTATGAATCAGTTCCTCTTTATGTCATTAAATGTTGCCTAAATTCCTCACTAAAGGAAAAATCTTCACTCTTAATCTGAATGATACTATAAATATATACCAAGATATATCAAAAGACACATATCTTCCTTTTTATCTAGTTTAGTGTTTCCACTAAAATTTGATGTGCTCTACAGCAGTACTCACTGAAGGAAGAGTCAAGTATAAATTACAACATCGTTTTCCAGATAGAATGTATATGCTGAAGAGTGTAAAGATCTTGCCTGGTTTAAAGTTCCTAATCCCTCTTGCCCAGAATTGTAATTTACATGTAACTGATACATAAAAAATACCTTTTATAACTTAGGCAAATTGATGTATCATTAAATATTGCCTAAATTCCTCACTAAGGAAATAAACTTAGTTCTTAATCTGAATGATACTATAATACATATCAAGGTATATCAAGAAATTGAGCTAAATCCATTGAAGTGGTAGAAGTATTATTGTAGAAAATAGGTATTCAAAATTGTTATGTCTTTAAAAATAGATAAATAGAACTGACTAATTAATGGACAATTGTTAATGTCATATCTATGAGCAGCACAGGCATAATAATATGATGCAATCTTCTTCCAGATATTAGATTAAAAGAAACTTTGTTCAACAGAAATGCTAAGTGTTTAAACATTTATTTTAATTATAACTAAGCCACTGTTTCTAGTTAATTAAAAACCATCATTATGATACATTAGTTCAAGAAACATTGGTCCATATATATTGTGAATGTATATGCCCCCACCTGTATCTTTTTTTATTGTGTGCTATAGGATTCTAGTCTTTCTATTACTTTTAAGCTTTATGCAACAAGCTCCCTATGCCGCCTCATGTGATTATCAGGTGTCTTCATACATAGTTCTCCTATGGGTTAATCACTTGGTAAACTACTGAAATAGTTGTTGAGAGACTTTCAAGAAACAACTAATTTTAGGATTTGGGACCAACTAGTGAGCAAGAAAGAGAAGGAATGCTTGGGAGAAAAATATAATTAACAAATGGAGTTTATAGAGAATCACAGTAAAGTAGCTTAGAAAGAAACAAATCAATAGTGCCAAACATTATGGTGAGTTTAAGAAGGCTAGCGACCAATAAGAGACAGCTGAAATTAAAGTTCAGAGGTTATAGAAACATTTGAGAGAACTGATTTTATATTTTAAGAGAACAGAGGTGGAAGTCAGATTACAAGGGCTTGCCAAAGTAGTAAACAAGCTATGATTTTAAAAGTGACTTTCAGATTTTTGCTGTTGAAAGGACGAAAACAAAATGATAAGTCCAAGTATGAAGGTGAAGAAAGCTTTCCTTAGAATGTGAGAGACTCCCATATGTGTAGACAAAGGACAGATTTAAAATTGTTTAGACAAAGGAAAGATTTAAAATTGTAAGCTTAAAAAGAGATGATCAGTGAACTTCAGCTTCAGAGGAAGGTTGCAGGGGCAGATGTGTGAGTGAGTGGGTGGCTGGGTGAGCCCAGAAGAGAAACCAAAGATATGGATTGGGAGGTCACTGACTAAATGCCTGCCCCTTCACATAAAGTAAAAGCCAACGTCATCACTAGAGGTCAGGTATTAGGGAGCTCTTAAGACATCCAGCCCTGGAAAAGGAAGCACTGCTGAGTGGCCATAAAGGCCATTGATGCCACAGGGAGGACTCTAGCTGTTCCATTCACCTGCATTGGTCTTGCCTACTTAGCGACTTAGGAGTGGGAACCAAGAAATCACTGTAGGATATTAGGAATTGTACAAAAATAGAAAATACTAGAAGTTTAGAAAGGTCTAGAGGGTTGATTTTGAGACCACTGAGTGCGCTTTAAGAAAAATACACACAGAGAGTAGCATATACTATATATGCTCATATATACACATACATATATAAATCACACACACACGTTCATATATATATATATATGTATATGTATAGCATATATATTATTGAGAGGCATACTCTAGGAAATATCAGTGGGATAAATTTATTCAGTCATTTTATATTGTTGGTACTCATCTTCTAACATGATCTATAAAGGTAAATCTTGACAATTTCTTACCTCTCTAAGTTTTATTTTATGGTTTATTTTATATCTTTCATTGGTCTAAGAAAAAACTAATTAAAAATACAAAAGTTTCAAAATTGCTCCACTTACTGGAATTTGTCTATTATAGTCCTCTACTACCCATAGAAATTTAGATTTGAATTTTGAACTAGGAAGTGGGTATTTAAGGCATTCTTACCCTTATACTAGTCTATAAACGTTTTATGGCTTAGCATTACTTAACATTACTTAACAAAAAATTCAGAAAGAAGTAGTTATTTTGGTTATTTTGAGAAGTATAGTAGTGGAAGCTCAAAATGGTACAATATTGGCCCTTCCTGGTGGTGCAGCAGGTTAAAGCACAGCATTGAGAAGCTAAAAAGCCACTTCCACATGAGTTTGATTCCCGCCTGCCCTGGAGGAGATCCACATGGCATGGCAGACCTCTCCTGACCCGCCCATTGCTCCTCTCAGCAGTGTACTTTGTCGATCTGCCTGTTCTGCTCCCCACTCTGTCTCTGGTGAAACCTCTCGCCACTCCTGAGCCTCTGGCCTGTACCCCAGTTTGTATGAACAAATAAATCTTTAAACAAACAAACAAACAAACAAACAATACCCAAATGGTACCATATCTATGGAGGAGAGTTGAAAAATGTCTGACAGATGTATGCATCTATTTGGTTGCCTCTGCAGTTCTTTTCCTGTGAGTTTATTGAAAGATACAGCTTCAAAATTATGAAATAATAGAAATAGAGTTTGTTGTTGCAGTGTAACACCAGGGCAAAAAACCTCCTAAACGCCAAATTACAGGAGATTGATTCAGAGTAAATTCTGATCTATCCTAAAAGTGGAGTATGTGAAGCCATGTGAAGAATAAAGAATGAATCTCTAAATGAGGAGTAAGTTTTAAAACTATATTGTTAAGTGAAATTCCTTAGTGATACAGTTTAAATAAATGTTTAAAAATGGTTAAAATATCTTGAACTGCTCTTGACAGGGCAGTTTTGTTATTAGTGCTTAGACTATTGTAGTTCTAAAACTCTGCTTTCAGCATTGTAGGAAAAAATTATAAATGTATCTTTGTTGGAAAGCAATATTCTCACATTGGGAGGTGGGAGATATGTGTACAGGAAAGGAAAAAGTGGAAGAGTACTTTGGGGTGAAGTTCCTACAAATTACTTTCATCTAGTTCCACCAAAAAAAGAATACTGTATAAATAAAGTAAATGTGGAAGTTACCATTTGGTGTAAGCAAAATGTAAGCAACAGAAACTATGTTCATTGTCAAAGTCTTCCACATTTTTTGTCAGTTAAACATTTTTCCAACTACAAAATTCAGAAATATACAACAAACAAAATAAATGAAAATGGCTTGCATTAAGCAATTGGAAAATGGCAGAGTTTTATATAAAAATCATTATTAATATTGAGAAAATATATGGTATGTTTAAGTGAATTAAGATAAAGTTCAATATTTAAGATGGACGTTAATGTTTCCATTTTAATCGGTAGCTGTTTCCCCCAGGTCTCTTGCTCCTGCACCTCTAAAAATCCCTGGAACACTGTCATTGTTTACCTAATCCCACCATCTACAAATCAATTTTGTATTGTTTGAGCTGAACTTCAGTGGCTTAAGGACAAAATAAGGTGAAATGAGATGACAGAGAACTCTAATCATATTCCAGCTGAAAAGATTTTAAGAAGTGCTTTAGTTTAAAATAGTCAGTTGTGGTAATGTTATCCTTCTAAGACTTTAGAAACAACATTAGGGATTAATGTATATTATTCTAGGCTTGTTTACATAAGTTTATATCTGCTAATAAAGGGATGAATGAAACGGACTTCATAAATTCTCCATGGGCAAACCAGTAATTCTCCATACAAAAGCTGATGTAATTGTCTTTGCTTTAGCCTTGCTTCATAGAAAAATAATTAAAGTCATTACCTCATAAAGCTGATTTACTATGGAAATTCTAGTAATGAATTTTGGTGGCAATGGAGAATTTCATTGCTAAGGAATTACATGTCCCAGATGTGATATCCCTAAACATCACTAAAATTTTTTTAAGAGATGTACAATAAATTGAAAACTGTGCACTCATAAAAAAAAAAATGAGAAGGGTTTCTCTAATGGCAGCTTGATTTATCCTGTTTTGTCAGGAGTGAAGTTAAACTTCCCCAGCCATTGGCATGCTGTGGTTATATATATCTTTTAGAGGCATGAACCTATATCCCTAAATTATGGACCGTGTTGTAAACCATTGTTACTTCAATTGAAGCAAAGTCTTTCAGCTATATTTGCCCATGTGATCTTGTAGACAAACAGAAGCTAAATACAACTCAAAAGATAAGCTGCATATTACTAAACTGATGAACTTACCGTGAAGGACAAAACCCAGAGCACCAATAAAATCACAGGAGAAAATATCCATTACTTTCCTGTGATCAACTAGGCCTATGTCGCAGATGCTATTTTCCATTGTGTTTCTATTAGGACTAAAATTGAATACAGTGTAAGGCCTATTATTTCATGGTTCCTTATTGTATTAATTTTGATAGAAGACAGGCTAAATCATGTTTTCCAAAGCATAACACACATAGAAAACAAGCTGGATATAACTCCATTAGCTTAGAAGTGGCTAGCAAATCAAATCCCTACAATGTGACTTTTTGATGATATAATAAAAATTTTATAGCGCTTGTTGAAACTTAGATGAATATTCATTATAAAAGGTATATTCTTGCAGAGTAGAAGATAGTACCTGAGAAAGTAACTCAAGTAACCACTGGATGGCGTTGTGGCCACATTAGAATGTGTTGGCAAGACCACAGATCTGTCTCTAAAAACTCCCACAAGGTTGTTAGCAGCAAGCTGCAAAGAATGATGCCAGTTCCTGTTCCTAATTATAAGGTGTTGAAGAAATAGAAATTTTCAACATCCCGAAGTGATTTGGCAATACCATTCGGAAGAATGGAAAATTATTCAAGTACTCTGTGCCCTATAATACCAGTAGTTTCCTGGAGCTTCTTTCTCAAACCATGGTTTTCTTAATCCTTGCTATCTATTGTTCTCATCTTTGTCCCAATCTAGATTGCTCTACTTTCTCAGATCACTTATACTCTGACCTATGCACTCATTACTGTATCAAACATAGTTTGTATTTTATTACACCTTGTCATAAATCTTCAAATTTTTCTTCTTAACATTTTGCATATTTGATTAACTGAATCAAGATTTCCTACTGATGGCTTATAGCCACCTGTTTTTCCTATAAGGCCAGGAAAATAGGTTAGGCTATTTCATTCCTCAATACTAATTCCAGATTGTTGAACACTATAAGTTACTAAGAAAGTCATAGCCACTTAATATATACCACACATACTTGTTAATCTTAAACAAGCCTTACATTGACTATTACTTTGTAAATATTAATAAAATAAGCCTCAAGTCATTCTAAGTTCATTAAAAATTCGCTCCAGTGTCATCTGGTTCCTCTTTGATGTTTAGAAATTCTCACAGTTATTTCTCCTGGACTTTCTACCAAGCTCCTCATGATAGACCTATTCTTTCATCTTGGCCTTTTAATTTATACTCTTCTTTTAAGCCTATTTCTGATCCTATTTCCTCGGAGTTATTTCCCATCATTCCAACCATCTAAACCCTGTCTTCTTTGAACTGCATCCTGTTGTCTCACTTTTAGGTTGAGAAGGCTTATTTTAAGTTTTATAGATGTACCAAGTGATTGTGGGAATTTCCTCTGCATTCCTTAAAGGGAAAAATAAGGAATACAGGAATGATAGTTTCTCATTTTGGCTCCTTTGCTTCTGTAATTCATGAAGGCATGATAGATGATCTGGAAGAAGGAACTGAGCATGCTTATCCATCTGCCTATCTGTGGAAAAGCATGCATGGTGTTGAACACACAGAAAACTTAAGGGGTACAATCTACAATTTTAGGGGAGCTATGTAGATTTGAATTATACACTCAATTCATGAAACCACACATTTCAAACTCAAAGCAATAAATATGCTTCCAAAAGCTCTTCTTGTGATCTTTAGCAGTGTGGCTCTGTCTACTTCTAGTTCTACCTCTGGTTCTGGATTATAGGGAAAAGATAGGGATGACATTTATCAGTCCTTTACAGTTTCCAGCATTTGACATATGCGTTTTATATAACTCTGTTTTCTTTCATGTGCATCTCTCTCACTAGTAACAAAACTCCTTTTTTTGAGGATAGGCACTCTTACTGATCTGTGTTATCTGTAGTAGCATCTTGACACATATTCATTGAATTGAATTAGGATGCCAATGTGAGAACGGCATCTTGAATTTGAAACCCTGTATTGTTGTCAAATGATCACAGTATTTCTAAGGGAAAGTGCTTATGCCATATTCTTAAGAGAAAATGTCTTATGCTGTAAAAATAATAGCTGAAAGGAGTTGCAGAATAGATCACAGATGTTTCAGAATCAAAACTGATTACAACTAGAGAACTATTATTCACTAGAAAATTGAAAAATCTTAAGTGGGTGATGTTTTTTAGCTCATAAATTTAATTCAGGGACATAAATACCATCATAGTAGTTTTCTCTAGGAAAAAAAGCTAAGCTAAGAGCAGAGAAAGAAGAACAAATAAAATAAGAAGAGCAACAGTATCAGGAAAAAATCCATAAAAGAATAGCTAACTAATCTTTTCCAATTACTGCAGACTGTTAAGTAGTCATTAAATAGACATGCTGTTAAATAGACGTTAGTCTTAACCACATCACTCATGGATTGTCTTCATATTTTTTCAACTTTATTCTGCTCTTAACAAATGTCTAACCATTTTAAAAATGAAAGATTTAAAATGAAATACCAAAATATCTAACCTAGATTATCCAGTGTATACATTTCATGTTTGAAAGAGAATTTATATGAAGCTTGTGCATTCAATTCAGAGGTTTTAGAACCATTTTCTGAGTAATAATTGTATATCTCCAGCGAATTGAAATGTAAATTTAGAATGTGTAAATCTCTATCTAGAAATTATTTTATGTACTTGGATAATTCATTTTGGAATTTTCAGTTTTGATGTTATTTTTTTCTATTTCAGAAATTAAGGTGATACAGATTTGCATGATTGGTAGTAAAGTGTCTTTAAACATTAGTGATAGCTTTAAATATAAAAATATGGATACTAATTAGTATTGATTGAGTCTTTATATGTATACTAAATACTGTATAAGTACTTTCTTGATACTCCTTTATATATTCTATTTAAAACCAAGAGGGAGACATTATTTCCATCTCACAGGTGAGGAGACTTAGGAAAGTCTCAATAGTTTATCCAAATTTCACAAACTCGAAGATTAAAATCTATACCATTGGTCTAGCTCCATGGTCTAGCTCCATAGCCCATGTTCTAATCACTCTGCTCCCTTAAACCTATTTTGGAAAATCATGCAGTGGTTTTGACAGATTAACCTTCTAATGAATGAATGAAAAGACAGGCCTTCTCAGAATCTCCAGAGTGGGCTTTTCCAAATATATCACTTTAGCATGTTGAGCTAAGACCCTCTGACCTTCAAGAGAAAATTACCACTACCTTAAAGAATGAAGGTTATCTAGACTTAGGCTCATCTACAAAAGTGACCTTTTTCTTTTTCATTTATTTATTTATTTATTTATTTATTTATTTATTTATTTATTTATTTATTTATTTATTTATTTATTTATTCGTACAGAACTGGGGTACAGGCCAGAGATGCGGAGGGTGAGAGGATTCACCAGAGACAGAGCGGGAAGCAGAACAGGCAGATCCACGAAGTACACTGCTGAGGGGAGCAGCGGGCGGGTCAGGGGAGGTCTGCCGTGCCATGTGGTCACCTCCGGGGCAGGCGGGGATCAAACTCATGCGGAACTGGCTTAATTTTTTTTTTTTTTTTTTTTGCTGTGCTTTAACCTGCTGCGCCATCAGGGAGGGCCAACCTTTTTCTTTTTTTAATTAGAAAAACCTGTCATAACAGGATAAAAATCTAGAGCATCTGGGTTGTCCTATGAGTCACCTTCTCTTCTTCTTAAGAGACTCTCCTTCCCCTTTCATGATGACCTATCTACTCCTTAGTTCAAAAAATGTAAACCCCAGGTCTGTCTCAGCTATCCTGGATTCTGCAGCCATGTAAATTCTCCATATGTATGTAGTTAATTTGTTCGTTTTCTCCTCCTGTTTGATGATATTTACTTTTTGCTCCACTGCCTAAGAAGAACCCAGAGAGATGGGGCCTTTTCCCCCTGCATTCCTACAGAATAATTAACCTTAGGTTAATTATTGAAACAGTGGGGATGAATTGAAAGACCTTTTAATATACCATATTTTGATTATTCTGAAGGTCAAATGGAGTTTCCTTCAAGTCCAGCTTCTTCATCACACACCACTAATAACCAAATGTGCTCAAAGTCTATAGGTGAATTTCTTCAATTTTGAACCTTTTTGTAGAGAAAGCCTTAAAATTCATTGTGTCTCACTCTACCGGTAAACTTCTAAGCCATTCTGCTCCCAGATTCAGGTGATAATAATGAGCAAGTAGTTAAGGAAGATTGTATATACATCTAGCTTTCCCTACATAAGTTCTTACATTTTCTTTAGATTTAATTTTTTTCCCATACCATTTATATTTTAGACTTCTAGAAGTCAGGGACATAAATATTGTATAGGTATCCTAAAGTGACTAGTCGCATATGCTAATACTAATACAACTCGGTAGTTATAGGTGGCTACTTTGTAAATGTTCTTGTGTTAAATTTGTACCATAAAGAAAGAACGAGAATTATCTAAAAATGAGACACTGGTATAATGAGTTAATATTTCTAGGAGTTCTAAGATAGCATTTTTTAGAAATACATTTGCAAATACAGAATATTAGACTTCTGTTGTCCCTTGATGTAGCTATAATTTCACTGGACCTCATTTAAAACATTTAACTGGTGATTGATAGAAACAGGGAACACAGCATCTCAAGTATTCAAGAATATTGAAAGCTATAAAGATGGGGAAACTAACGCCCTGAAAGGGCAGAGGGAAGCTGTTTAGTAACTTGACTATTGATTATTATTTTTGAGCATTTGTTAAATTTGAAAATGTCTGCTTACTAAAGCAAAATTACAGATAAGTCGCCTCTCATCTTCTTTAATAATATACACATCCAGTAAATATATCATAGTTATGAATCTTTACAACAGTACAATGAGAGAGATTTTCCTCATTTACATATGAGGAAACTGAGATTGGTGAGGTAATTTATAGCTGTGACTGGAAGAGGGATTTACAGCAGATATGGTTAACTCTAACTCCACAGAATTCCATATCTCTTCATGTGTCTAAAAATACCACTATAGAAGAAGTAATGAGTGAGGAGTGTATGTATGTGTTAGACCATAGTGTATGTTTTTAATTCTTAATGTTTTAATTCTAACTTACTAGAGATGCAAATGCTTGGTCCTCAACATTTTACTCTTTTGATAATTGGTTTTGTAACAATACAGACCCATTTCTACATCTAGGCTCAATACATTTCAATAATATACCTTTATGCAATTTATTTAGCATTAATTTTATGCTCACATTATAAAACTTTTTAAGTATAAAATTTCACAACTGTATACATTTGCTGAGAGAAAAGAAACATTTATTATCTTCTGTAGTATACATTTCAATTCCATTAACTTCCTCCCTCTTCACCACCAACACCAGTCAGGACAGAGTATGTTTTATACACAATTACTTCACATTAAATGAACGCTAATGTAGGTAGGTATTTCATTGAGCCAGTAAGTAGCTCATTAACAGGAATAATTAGAGTCTCTTTATATGACACAAAATATGCCCTATCTCTTCATGAAATACTAAGATGTTTAAGGTCAGGACTTGCCCACCACTTGCTGCCCTTTCATACAGACGTTAGTATTCAGTTGAGAACTCATTTCAGATGTTTAGCCTTTCTAGATAGATGTTTAATTGAACATGTGTTTATTATAAATGGCAAACCTTTAATGGCACCATATTTAAAAATAGTAACATGATTATATTAATATATAGCATTTCATTGTTAACAAAATACTTTCATTTTAGATCTCATTTTTGAGGTGATTTATAAAGCAGCACTGTGGTAGAAGTTATTTTTTTTTACATGTAGGAAAGTAATATGCAGAATTATTAAATTATTTGCCCAACAGGACACAGCTACTGTAATCAGGAATTTTCAAACACCAAATTCATGTATCCTTCTGCTGTGCCAAACTACCTTTAAAAAAGCCTTCCCCTTGAATCCAACTAACATTTGTACAATGTCTTGGAAGCTGTCAGATACATTGACTCATTTGATCCATACCAGCTTTAGGGAGGTAGTCGTTTTTATATTTATTCTGATGTCAAATGCTATTATAAAAATAGAAGAACCTGTAATTACCCCAGGATTTAAAAACGGCTGTTTGTGAACTATTATTAGGTCATCATCATAATAAAATTAAATAACGTTTTGGTGTGAAGAGATGACCTACATTACTATTCAATATCCCACATTTTTTCCCTAAAATAATTTTCTCTCAAAAATCACCTTTATCTTCCAGATAATCTCTGTAGTATACACATCAATATCAAAGTTGGTCCTCCTTGCACAAAGAAGTGGCTGCTAGAAATACTAACTATTGAATTCTATACACATTAGACTAAGCTATTATGCTCATTACATATTTTGTTGTCAAGCTAGAAATGACTAAAATTGATTTTAAAAATTTCTAGAAGTTTTTATAAACTCTTAACAACTGATATAGCATTCAGAAGTCTAAGTTGCCATATGAAAATAGTGTTACACAAAGGCAGTTCTTGTGGCTCTTAACTATGAGTTGACATGAAAAGGGAAACACTTCCTTGATAGGTATTCCATGTTTTGTTTCTTTAAATCTTGAAACCACCAATTTTTGAAGGTTGGTGTAATACCCAATTTTTATTATTGGCTTTGGTTTGTCATTTCCATTTGAAAAGAGAGGGAAATTATTTCTTATAAATATGCTTTTATGTAGGAGGGAGGGTAGTCAGAATGACAAAAGGTAATGAAAACTTGAGATCAATGGGTGAACATTTAATGCATAATTAGATTTTAGCCTGTAGTATCTAAAGAAAGTTTTCCTGTAATATTAGTGTTTTTTTTTAAAAGTGAGTTTTCCAGTGGACTGTGGTGAAGAACTACTGATGTCTCACCGCAGATGTGGGTGGTAACATACACCTGAAGGGTGTGAGCCTCATGTCATACATAGTATGGTAAACTAATGCTTAAAAAAAATTAAAAATGTAGTCAGTGTTCTTCCTTTGTGTCTGTTTAATGTATATATTTTAGGAACAACTGAGAAGGTGGACAATTCAGATCCCACTTAATATGTACTCACTTCAGAGAACAAGCTAGCAAAGATTAAATTCTGTTACAAGAATTAAAAACAAGATGTTTAAAATTCTCTTATGTAGAGATGGGAGTCAGGTTTTCAAATAGCAAGTGCTTGATGATAAAAGCTCTTGAGTTATTATAAGGATAAATAATTGTCCCAAATTGCCATCTTCCATTGCAATCAAGATAAATTTCTTAGGCGTCTGTGCAAAGGGTAAATTTTCAGTGAAACATTTTAATAGAAGATTCTTCATAGTACAGCTATAATATAAAATCATCAACCATGTCTTCCTTGAAGAATATACAACATTAGAAATTTTGGAATAAGTTTAGTGAATAAAACCTTTCTAATACTAAGCTAAATCTGCTTTGGTACTGTGCCCAGTCCACACCAAAAAAAGCTTTTATTTGTGAAGAATCCTCTCAAGCTACAAATACGTAATAAATGTGGCTACCTAAATGCCATGTAAGCTATATAATTAAGCAACAGATTTTCTGTTTCAATTATAATTTCCAATTATAGATGACATGGTAAGAGTTAAAAATTGTTTCTAAAGATAAATACAGCAAAAATGTCATCCAGAAAAGAATTTCCATATGTGAAACTTTATGACACCTTTAAAGAAAAGTATATTTCTAAACACAACTGGGAGATTCTTGAGCAAACATTTTGAATACCATGAAAACAAACCTATTATTGCTTTTCTCCTACCTTCACAAGGATCCAGATTCAAGATTCCTCATTGCCTACCATTTTGTCAAAATCACACCCAACTTCCTTATGAAATATTAATGACATTCAGTCACTTCTCTACATAAATGTCCTTTGCTTTCTATCAAAGTCTTGACAAAGGAATGTTTTCCTCAACAGAAATTGAGGTATCCATCAGAGCTCTGACTTGGTACTTAAGGACACAGGAGCTATCTTTATTGATACTGTATTCTGCATAACTTACAGAAATAAAACTGCTGTGCAAGGTCCCATTCAGTCAGATAAAATGATACTCATGGATTAAGTCATCTTTCAAGCAGAGGAACACAAGGAGAATGTTCTTTAATTTACCATCAAAGGTATATATAGTTACCAGCAAGGAATTTTTTAATCAGGCAAATAAAGGAGATACTTTACAAGCTAAACTTTGGGATAATGTTAGAAGAAGAAACCAATAGCTAAAGTCAGTGAAATCTTACCCTATGTGTAAGCAGGTGTGCCAGAGTCTTTGATAACTCGATGAACATCGATGTCATTTAAACAGTGCCAAAAATTGGGGTTATTCCTAGGACGTTAGGTATAGGTATATATGGAGGTTACTCAGGTCTTAATGTAATATACTAATTATTGATCAATTCTGCTTTGAGGTTTTTGAAGCAAGTTATATTAGGGAAAACAATTTATCATGAACTTATACTATGTCTGAGGACATATGACATGAATTAAAGGTCTATACTTGTAGCTGTAAAAGAAGAGATAAAGAATTGGAAACTTCACCTGAAATCTAGAATAATGGGAAATAAAGTTTAATAGGGAAATGAAAGAAAGTTTAATTTAAAAACAAAATGCTACAACTTCACAAGTATTGGATATGTATGATTTATCTTGGAAAATAACATAAAGACTATTTTTTTTTGTATTTTTATTGAGTACAACTCATTAGGCAGCAATTAAATGCTACAGATGCCTCTAACCTCTGAAAAGCTCATGTAATACTGGACTGCATTAGCATACACTGATCAGCACAAATAAACATTCCCATTATACTCTTAAAGGGTCATAGAGAAGTTGCACAATCATTAGCTCCAGTTGTCACATTTTAAGAAGAACACTCACAGGATGGATTATGTTCAAAGGAGAGTAAGGTACTGTAATTCAAATAACAAAAACACTGAAAGAAACTGGAACTATTAAACTTGAAGAATGTAAGACAGGGTGATGTTAATGCTAAGGTTATCAGGTGACAGCACATTATGTTTATAAAATAGCAGCAATCTGTATTCACCTTACTCTGAGACAGTTTTTCCTTAGACTACTTAAAATATTGAATCCTATTTAAAATGGAACATTTCACTTAACATTTTAATTTTCCATCTTCCCTTACTAGATCTAAAGATCTGGTAAAAATGAGACTTTGAGTGTTGGAACCCTTTTTAGATGGGATTTTACATGTTCCCATAGTCCTTATCATTCTCTGTTGTCAGCACTGAATTCAAACATCTATTGTTTTATCACATTACATTGCTGTTTTGTTACAGTAGAAGAATATTTGTTTCCATGTTCTATTCAAAAGTAGGAACCTTGGGTCAGATGTGTTAATAAACCCCCTTTTTTTGGGGTAGAAGAGAAGATATATCTTCATAGTCAAAAGAAGATTATCAGTGTCAAAAATATACAATCCAGATATATTAAGTGCAGATTCAGCTCATCTCTCTGATACATTACTTTCTTATGTTCTCTGCAAACCTTTAGATTTGATACTTGTACTCTGTAAAGAAGAGGGATGTGACAATTATAGAAAGATAGTTTTATAGGCTGGCAGTGCATTATGAATCATGAGGCCTTAAGCAAGAGCCTTAGATTCAAATCACTAGTCAGTCACTTGTTAGATTTATGGCCTTAGGAAAATTATTAAACTTCAGATTTCTTTCATTTGAAATGTATAGATTTGTATATCTGCCATGCAGTTATTTATATTATAAATATCAGATGTAGAATGTCTGCCATATGTGAGCATATAATAAAGCATAATTTTTATTTATTTATTTATTATTTTTTTTAAATCTTTTTTTTTTTTAAAACTTTTTTTTTAAAGATTTATTTATTTGTACATACAGAACTGGGGTACAGGCCAGAGGCTCAGAGGCAGTGAGAGACTTCACCAGAGACAGAGTGGGGAGCAGAACAGGCAGATCAACGAAGTACACTGCTGAGGGGAGCAGCGGGCGGGTCAGGAGAGGTCTGCCACGCCATGTGGTCTCCTCCGGGGGCAGGCGGGGATGGAACTCATGCGGAAGTGGCTTTAGCTTCTCAGTGCAGTGCTTTAACCCGCTGCGCCACCAGGGAGGGCCATAATTTTTATTTTTAAATGTGTTATTTAAGGTAAGATTTTTTTGCTCCTAAATGTAAGTTATGTTAAAGTCCTCTGATTGAATTCTTTCCATTATCCCTTTATATTTTTCTCCTGCCAATCTCTTATGATACAACAGTAACATACTATAAATAAGATGGATCTCAAATTTACATTGCAATTTCTGGACATGTGTTAGATTTAAAGACTATACATTTAAAATACTTTTGGTTGCTTTCACTTGTACATTCTTATTGCATTTTCAACACAGTGCATAGAGAATTGGAATTTTTATTCATCTCCAACCAAATCGCTGTTTCTCATATCTCTTAATGAAACCATTTTTCTCTCAACCCTGAAGAATTAAGGATGAGTATCAAGATTGGGAATTTATATGTGCATATTATGTCTTGAATCTATTCTTTCATTTTTTTCCCCCCACGATGCTGTCTGCCTAGTTCGAGTTAATGTTATCCACTGGTTTAGACTTCCCACTTCCTTGGTTTCATTAGCCATATCGCTTGTATATTTCTAAATCATTATTTCTAGTCCTCTTCTCTTTCCTCTTTCCTAAGTAGGAGCTGAACTCTTATTCCAACTGTCTGCTGACATATGTAAGTCTGACTTTTATTTCAATCTTGGCATATTCAAAATTAAACTCATGATGCTAGTCCAGTGGGCTCTCTTCTTTCTGCGCTTTTGGTATCACTGTTAATTTGTCAGTCATCTTAGAAATCACAGGTTACATTTAAATCTCCCTCCCTCCCAATCTTTATCTAGTAGCATAATTAAGCACAACAAACCCATTTTCTAAATATCTTATATCCATTATTATTTCTTCAGTCACTACTGCCATTAATTCTCATCATCTCCATTGTATTTCTGTATAACAGCACTCAATAAGTATTTGTTTGGTAAATGACATTCTAATATACTCAACGACTGGCCTTGGCAATTTAATTTACTTTCATTTGATTTATACCATATTTCATAAATTCTAAGATACATTCCTACTATTTTAATGTATTTGAAATAATTAGCATCATACAGAATAGATCTGATATATTGTACTTACTTGGTAGCATGTTTCTTAAAATCATAAGCCATACAGTTGATGGGACTGGATTTGCTGAAACAATGCTCTGATTTCCCAAATGCCTTCCTAGGTTCTGTGACTTCTTTGTTTCCTCTATGTCCTCACTCCCCAGTGATATTTTTGTTACTAGTCAGAACAAGTTGTAGGGAAAATAATGGTGACTACGCTTGCATAACCTCTAACCTTACCTAATTTCCACATTTTCCACTGATTTGGTCTGAATCCAGAAGCCTGTACTTTAATTGACTGTTCATCTTTCTTTACCTGCCTTAGAAATCTTTGCTATTGTTTATAGGATTATAATGTAACCTTCTTCAGAACAACATAAAAGGCCCTTCCCAGTCTCATCATCCTGTAATTTTCCCTGACTTTCTTCATTCCTTCCACAGAGTTTAAAAGCCATTTCCAAGATTTTATCTCTGTTTCCCAATCACACTGTCATTCCTCAATACATGCTATATGCTTAGCCTGAAAAATATTTTCTTCAACTAAATCCAAGCTATCTTTTACAGTTCAGCTCTGACATCATCTCTCAGAAGCATTTCCTGGATCCCTCTGAGAAAGCCTCTCTCTATTTTGTTTGTCTTATTTATGGTGGATAAAAACATTAACTCTGGAGACAGACTGAGTTTGAGTCCCAGCTTCAGCACTTATTAGCTCAATCATTACTAAGTCACTTAACCTCTGCATGATTCATTTTCTCCATCAGTAAAATAGGGATAATAATAGCAGCTACCTAAATGATAGTTGGGAAAATTATTTGAGTTAATACATTTAAATCACTTAGGAGAGTTCCAGGTGAATAAAAGAGATATGGTCTTACTGCAGTGTCCTATAATTGGTTGTGTGCCCAGTTAAAGAGTAAGTCTTCTTTTTGACAGCAGCAGTATCTAATTTTCTTTGCTACTTCAACCCTCATGCAAGTTCCTGATATGTGCCTGCCACTCCATGAAAGAAACTGAGTGACCAGTGCCATCAAACATCAAATAGAAATACAAATACAAATGTATCATATATGGCCAAATAGGTAAATTATTTTTGTCGAAGTCAGTGTACAAAGAAAGTTAAATATGTTCAAGGTTTCATGTAAAGTGGGGAGTTTCTGGCTGTCTGTAGGCGTGCAGAGGGTTAAAGTGCAGCATTGCAAGAGAGCCTCAGCAGCTTCAGTGCAAATTTGATCCCTGGCCTGAGGTGACCACATGGTGCAGCAGACCTCTCCTGTCTCTCCCTCTGCTCCCCTCAGCAGTGTACTTCGTTGATCTGCCTGTTCTGCTCCCCACTCTGTCTCTGGTGAATCCTCTCACTGCTCCTGCACCTCTGGCTTATATCCCAGTTCTGTATGCATAAATAAATAAATAACTCTTTAAAATAAATAAAGTGGGGCGTTTCTTGTCCCCTACTAGTTTGAACAAAGTCTTCACAGTGGTGGAACCAAGGCTGATTCTAAAGTAGCTACTTCGGGTTTCTCATTACATGCCAGTCTTGTCTTTTGCAGTTTTTAATTGCTCGAGGAGCATAACCTGGTATCATAACTCCAGCCAGCTGTATCACTGCAAAGGTGAATGATAGCCAAGTCTATGGAATTTTGTGTTTAAAGGTTACAGCTAGAGTACTCCCTTGAAATAAATGGCAAGCTGTTCACTTTGCCTTGTACAACAAGCTCGCCTGATAGTGGACAGGATGGGCCCCAAGCATAGTGGGGTCCAGAGATGGGAGGAGGAGTGATGATGAGTGAGCCCCATCACTGAGCCGGTGAGCCTACACTTTCCTCTTCATCTTCCTCTTGCCAGCACCTTCCTCCAATACCGTTCTCTTTTCTCCCTGTCTATCATTCTCTCTCCTACCTGTGTTGCTTTGGACACTCGTGCCTATGTTGGTGAGGGTATCTGCAGGTATCTGCTTGTGGCAGTCGGCAGCAATTCTTGCCAAAGAAGACTCTCTTCTTAGTGATACCATGATTGAGTCATCAGGAATCTAAGTTTTGTTATAATTTCACTATTTACAAATCAGTAAATAAATGAATAAAGAAAGTGAACAGCCCTTATTTTTCATGTCATTTGGGACCAGCTAGCATAGCCTTGAGGAAAGCTGTCTCAAAGCATTAAATATCCACAGACGAATAATGAGCTTATCAAAGCAAGCTGTGTATTAGATGAACACTTAGGGATTTTTCCTAATAAAAATGAAAACATGTGGCATTGTGCACTGATGGCAGACTGCATAGTCAATTCAACCTATCTGGGTGTGCCTTACAATTCTGTTACTTCATTTTGTGGGGCCCTATGACTTTAAGGTCATTTGTAAAAGGAGAAATAATAACTATTTGCTAGAACTGTTCTTAGTATGAGGTCATATATGTAATACTTTGGCACATGTTACTTGCTATAGGCACACAATGAGTGTTGGACTCAAATTGAGTTTTCAAATATGGTTCCTCTAGAAATATTGAGACTGAGTATGATTTAGTAATCTGTTCTATACATCTAACAATAGATGTGTAAGTAGGCAATTTGTATATTCAAGTTATATAATTGTTACCAAGTTTCCAGTTCATGATACAGTAAACTGAAGTAGTTTATGAAGAGAAGGACTCAAAAATGGCCTGAAGGCAAAAGAATGCTATGTTCCCTTTTTTCCTCCTGAAATGGAGGTACCACTCAAAGGTTGTCAGTGAAAAGTTTATTTCTTTTTAATGTCCATTTCAAAAGCTGAATTAGATAGTTCTGATTTCTTCAAAGTCTGCACTAATGGAATAATAACTCTGTTAGGCTCTTTTCTGATATAAAGTGCATTTTAAACATATTTTGTATTATTTAGGGATATCATTCTGTGAATATGGGTCACTATTAAATTATTTATAGATTTTAAGCAAAATATGTAGTTGACTTGATGCTCAGATGAACAGAAAAATTTTACTCTAGTTCAAAAACTACATCAACCAATGAATTTAAGCATATTTAGATAGTTGATGCCTCAGAGACAATGAATACACTTGTGCATGGATTTTATTATTGTGTATGGATTATTTATTAACAGGGGTTTTAGGGAGTTTCTACTTTTAGATACCTGAATTTTTAATTCACATGGATGAACAGCATCACTTGTGATATTTAGAGACCGAGGCTATGTCATCCCCCTTGGCTGTTCATTCAAATATATACCTTTTCTATAAAATTCTTATTCCTATGAACATTTGCAGTTTCTTTAATTTCATTTCTCACATTTGTTTGGTCCTCCATTATAAGTGGCATAGTTCTTTAGTGTGCCCTTCAGCAAGCTATCACATGTTTTAAGTAGCATAATCTTGGTGTGCTGTCTGTTTCCAAATTTGCCTCTTTAATTTAGTCAAATACTTTACTTTTTCTTGCTTTCATGTCTTATGCATCCGAGCTTAGAGGAGAAGGATGATAGTGTTATTGCTATATCACTGTTTTGGGTGAGTGGAGATTCTTCTGGCTCTTTTGTAAGGTTTTTGGTGGATGAACTGAGCAACAAGTATCTCTAAGTGAGAAAGCATGCCTCAGTGTACAGCAGCTGCACATTTCTCCCTGCATTTTCGTTGTCATGCTGATTCCAAGCCCTCAAGTCCATCCGTGTTTCCTGGTGAATTTATCTTTACAAATTTCCAAGTAGTTATGAAGGCATGAGTCTTCAATGTTCTTCCCTTGAAGTATTTCCAATTCTATCACCATTGTCATTATGTGATTCCTGTATAGGTTTCTTAATGGCCCAAATCAATAATTTTCAGTGCTTCACAGAATTTTTTTTTTCATTACCAATGATTTTTTTTTTTATATATAACATCCGTAGATAGCTTGACCCCCCTTTCCTTCCTTATTGCTACCTGTGAGTGGTGTACTTGAGTATTTCAGTTCAGAATTATACCTTAAATATGTAAACATGGATCAGGTTAGTACTAACAAAAGCCCATGAATCTACCCTAGGATGTAATTAAAGTCATCATGATACCAGTGAGGGTGCCATGACACTAGAGATTTATAAACTGAGGGGCTAACTTTCACAGATTTACTAATTAAAATGTGCTTGATTTTCGTAAATGTTTAAATCACTTGTCCTGACTGCAAAAGAGATGATATTATTAGCAACAGTGATTTACAGATGGCACATTTTAACCTTCTGTTGATAAACATTTGACTTGACTTCTTTCCTGAACTTCAGATGTCTAATTGGCCACAAGTAAATTGTAGGGAGAGAGATAGCACCAATATAATGGTTTATGTTAAATAAAGGATATGAACTTTGAAATTTCCAAAGAAAATATGGCAGCAATGAAATGAGATTTCATACCAAAAAAATTATCTGTAAAATCTACCCAATGAATCAAAACTTGTGAAAACTACATGTCAGTATAAGAAGAATTACCACTGATATGGTTTAGGTCAACCTTCTCCTGTGGCAGGATAATTTGTATGTAAATTGTATTGTCTTCCCTTTGCATATGTTTATTTTTTGCTAGCCTTAATTAATGTGTCCCTATTGTTCATAAATTGAGTTTTTAATCATAGTCACTCTATAACATAGATTCATTATGGTACTCTATAAACCATTAAAAACTGTACCTTAATTTTTCTTTTAGATAGTAAAACAGAGCAAAATTTCCCTGCATCTTTAATGTATTTTCACCCACTCATAATTTCTTATTGTATTTTTTTGAGGTAACATTAATTTACAACTCTGTATGTGGTTCAGAGGTATAAGTTTGCATCTCTTTAGACACACCACCACCCTAATCCTCTAGCACAGTCCATCCCGCCTATTCTTCTGACCCTCACCTCCTCCTCCCTTTTCCGATAACCTCAATGCTGCAGTCACATTTCTAGTGTTTGCTTTAGTTTAGTATCACCTGCTCCTTTGTCTTGCTTCTCTGTGTTCAACAGGTGAATGAAATCATAGGTTTATCTTCCTTCTTCTGATTTTTCACTAAGTATAATCCCCTCTAGTTCTATGGCAAGATTTCTTTCTTTCTTTTTAAAAAAAATATTATTATTGTGTATATATACCACATCTTCTTAATCCACAGTTTTGGGGAACTTAGGCTATTTCCTTAACTTGGCTGTTACAAGTAGTGGTATAATAACATGCAGTGCATTTGTCCCTTTCAGTTAGGGTTTTTGCCTAGGAATGGAGTTGTTGGATCATACAATAGATTTATTTTCAGTACTTCGAGAAACATCTATCAGGACTGGACTAGTCCATATTCCCTCCCAGGATGTACAAGGATTCCCTTTCCTCCATATATTCCATGTGACAACACTTGTTCCTGGTCTTTTTGATAGGGGCTATGCTTGCTGGCGTCCTTAGCCCGTTTCCTAATGATAAAGAATGATCAACATTTTTATGTGTCTGTTAGACATTTGTCTATCTTCTGTGGAGATGTATATTTAGCTCTTCTACTCATTTTTTTACTGGTTTATTAGCTTTCTGATTGAGTTGTCTGAGTTCTTTGTAGATTTTGGCTAAAATACCCCAAGTTGGACATATGATGCCCAAATATTTTCTTCCACTTTGTAGGGTGTCTTTTTGTTTTATTAATAGTTTCTTTTTCTGTCCAGAGCTTTTTTTGTTTTATGTCCCATTTGTTTATTTTTACTTTTGTGTCTTCTGCTGTTGGAATCAAGTCCCTGAGTCATTATTAAAACAAATGTTGTAGGAGTGTTTTACTTACATTTTCTTCTATTTATTTCATGGTTTCATATCTTGCATCCATATCTTTCATCCATTTTGAGTTAATTTTTGTACATGATGCAAGATAGTGGTCTGGTGTCATTTTGCACGTGACTGTCCAGTTTTCTCAACATCATTTGCTGACAAGACTTTCCTTTATCCATTGTATAATCTTGGGTCATTTGTCATAGCTTAACTATACAGATAAGTGTGAGTTTTTGTTCCAAGCTTTCAATCCTATCCCATTGGCCTACATTGTTAAAGTTATTCCAATACCATGTTGTTTTGATTACTATACCATTGGACTATTATTTGAAGTCTGGGAGCATGATGTGTTCATTCTCCTTCATTTGTGTCAGGGAGAATTGGGTGGCTATTTGGGATATTTTGTAGTTCCATGTAAATTTCAGGAATGTTTGTTCTGTTTCTTTGAAGAATACCATTGCTGCCTTGACAGATAATGCACTGAATCTATATATTGCTTTGGGTAAGATGGCCATTTTAACAATATTAATTCTTTGAACCCAGGAGCAGGTAATATCTTTCTATTTCTTTGTCTTTTACATTCGTAACAATATACTTTTCATTGAGTAAATCTTTCACCTCATTGTTAATTTTATTCCTAGGTATTGATTCTTTTTGATGCAATTGTAATGGGATTGTTTTTATTACTTCTAGTTCATTGTTTGTATACAGAAATACAATTGTTTCTTTGATTTTTCTCTTTGGTGTATTGATATTGTGGCCTGCCATTTTACTGTTCTGATTTATTGTTTTTTTATTCAACAGGTTTTTAGTAAAGTTTATAGTAATTTCTAAATGCATATTTTCATGTCATCCATAAACAGTGATGGCTTCTTCACCCCCCAGTTTGAATTCCGCTTGTCGTTCTCCTGCCTAATTGCTCTAGCTAGGACTTCCAATACTGTGTTGAGTATTAATATCTACCCATATTTTCCTATGAACTTAGCAGAGGTATGTTTTTTTTTTTTGTTAAATGTGATTGTAATAAAATTTAGGCTAATGGACACTATTAGATTGTAAGGATCACATGCCTTAGTTTATAGTTTCCATTTTTCAAATGACAAAATGTTAGAAATATGGGAAATTAAGTGATTTTTCTAATCCCCAAATCATGGTATGGAGCTATTCCCATCTCCCCTGCAGTTCCCATCCTCCCTTAATGAGGCTTCCTTTTGAGTTTGATGCACTGTAATTTGTGTTTGTGTGTTTGTGTTTTAAGTTATTGATCAAAAATTGAGAACTAGGTACTGGTGGTTCATTGTCCAAAGAGATATAGTTTGTCTATTTGAATTTCATTTTATATAAGTGAGATAATTTGTAATTCTGGGCAAAATTAAATGTTTGTTAATTTTTCTTTATTTTCTTAAGATTTATTTATTTATACATACAGAGCTGGAGTACAGGCCAGAGGTGCAAGGTTGGTGAGAGGGTTCTTCAGAGACAGAGTGGGAAACAGAACAGGCAGAATGACAAGGTACACCGCTGAGGGGAGCAGCAGGCGGGTCAGGAGAAGTCTGCTGCGCCATGTGGATCAACTACAGGGCCAGGGATCGAACTCATACTGAAGCGGCTGCAGTACAGTGTCCTTACCCTTTGCGCCACCAGGGAGGGCCCGGTTTGTCTGTTTTTTTTTTTTTTTTAAAGAGCTAAGTCATGAGATATCAACAGTAAAATTCAGCATCTATCTAATTAATAACTAGGGTGCTTGAAGCCATCAGGGGAAAAACAAAAATCAAAAAACAACAGGAGGTAAAGATTAAGCAAGATTTATGGATTTTAAAGGGTGTGTGTGTGGCTGCCAGGCAATCTGTGCTCTGCTGATGTTAGGCCTCCCGGTAAATCTAGTATGTAGATGAAGGCCATTCATCTAGGGGCAACTGCAGGATGGTAGTGAGGGGACTGGAGTGTTGTGCTTCTGCCAAGCTCATGGTCAGTTACTTTACCTGTCAGGTCTTGAGTTACTTTTACATAAGTAAGTCTGGATGAAACCTAAGGTTTTTCCTAAGTCTATAGTCATTTTTCTTCTTACTATTTCCCCTGCTTTATATAAACCATCAGGAAATTGATTTCCTGTTTAGGCCTAAAGTAAAGACTTTTGCTTCTAGCAGAGATTACTATGGAGTAGTTTCATTTGTCCCCAGCCTGCCCTCCCCCCACTGTTTTTCAAACAGTTACTATGCTCACTTTTAAATTCTTCCCCCAAATGCTGTCCTCACTTTCACCAGACAATTCCACTTCCATATAAGAAATTTATCAATATAACACCTCAAAGGATAGATATGTATTTAGGCAGTATGATATTAGATATGCTAATATCACATGATAGATAATTAGAAGAATGTAAGCAAAAATGTCTTAACATTTGCATTTTTCATCCAGTTCTTACACTACAGATCTTTATAATTCTGATTTTATAGATTCTAGCTCTCTTCTCTTTCCCATTTATCTACATGTTTCTACCTTTTCGTTACTGCCACAACAATCCATTCCTTTACATTTAAAAATTTTTCTCTTCAAAGTGCATTGAATTTTCTCCTCACTCTCCACCATATAAACTGTTCACTTCACTATCATGAAGCAGCAATGAGAATAAAATGACCTAATTTCCTTGCTTCTAAATTTCCCAAGTTCCTAAGTGTCTGTGTCAAATTTCATAATGCATTGATTTAAATGTATTTATTTACTTTGCCTATAATTTTCCTCAGAACTCACTGAAGTCAGTTCCATAGAAATTATACATGACTAAAAAATCTTAGTAAGAACCTCTCTTACCCTTAGTTATATTAAATACCTTTGGCAGTTAAAAAAAAAAGTTATTTGATCAAAAATTTTACACTATTTTTTTTCAATAATCTATTTTTTTTTATTTTATTTGTGCATAGAGAACTGGGGTACAGGTCAGAGGCTCAGGGGTGGCGAGAGGCTTCACCAGAGACAGAGTGGGGAACAGAACAGGCAGATCGACGAAATACACTGCTGAGGGTAGCAGCGGGCAGGTCAGGAGAAGTCTGCGGCGCCATGTGGTCACCTCCGGGGCAGGCGGGGATTGAACTCATGCGGGAGTGGCTTTAGTTTCTCAGTGCTGTGCTTTAACCCACTGCACCACCAGAGAGGGCCTCAATAAGCTATTTTTTTTTAAATTGAGGTAGCATTAGAGCTCCCCCATCAGTATCACCACGTAGTGCTACCCACCAAGGATCATACCTCTCTCTTTGAAGTAATACTTTCAAATAACAATGAAACCAACTTTCACTTTCAAAGATAAAAAACAGACATATTTTTCTTTTGTAATAACATCTTTTTAGGTTAGAAGTGGTCTATAACTCAAAAGGTCAAATAGAAAATGTTAATGACAACGGAATGCAGTTAAGTCAAATAAAATAAGAAAATAAACCAAGATTTTGCTTCAGGCATTGTAAATCTCATTTAAACAGCTCTGGGAGGAATAAAGCTGCTATTTGCTGAAATTTAAAGTAATGTTCTTATTTACCTGTAATTTGCCTTTCTAATATCAGGGATAGCATTCTCCCAAAGAGAATAATTTAGATTTATTTAATATATAAGAACTACTTTAAATGATTATTGGGAAGCTAGTTTAAAGAACTGGTTTAACAAAATAGGTCAAAAACCTTATGAAATGACACTAATTACCAGTATTATTAAAGGGAGCCAATGGGTAATTTCATTATTAATGTCTTAGAATCAAATTACAGGCATTTTAATAGTGATTGAACAGTCTATGATCATTATTGTTTCAAAGCTGTAGGAATTAATTTAAGTTTTTGCAGATACCAACCTAGCACTGCATGTGGTTGGAAACTAAAGTGTATCAAGCATAATAGCCAAAGATCTCTTTCCATAGAATAATGCCCACTTACATTCCAGGATGTGCATTATTATTCATAAAATGATTCTCGGGCCCATGAGATTCTCAACAAAATAACATTAGGGACATTAAAATACTCTGTAAAATTATGTCATCTTTCCATTAGTTACCATGAAGTGTTATTATTAATTGATAGGTGGTTGGACAGTTCCAGGATGATTCAGACAGGGCTTTATGCTGAAATAAAAAATGTCAATTGCAAAATCAAATAGCAATTTAACAGTGGAATTATTTTTTCAGTTTTATAGAAAAAAAAGATTATCACTGAAAAATAATTCCATTGTCTGTCCTGAAATGATTATTTCTATCTCAGGGTCGCTAGGCTTTCTTAAATGTTTTAACAGGAGACTGGAAGGAGTTTGCAGCCCACTCATGATGATGCTTCAAAAACAGGTTCTTCAGAATGGATCAAAGGCTGTAATTTCCATGCCATTTCTGTCCAATTTTCTTTTCTCCTAATGTTTTCATTTTTTGAAATGGCTATGATTGCAATCCAATTTTGCCCACACAGCACTGCATGCTTAAATGAACCATTTATCACAAACTTTTTGTCTTTTTGATGCTTGAGATTTTATTTGCTTAGAAATCTTTTTTTTTTCATTAATGTTTACCACTCAAGCTGCATTACAATTACCTTCAGTAATTACTACCTGTAGTGGCTTTGCATTATTCTGTTCTCCAGATGTGTCATCAAAAGTTCCTATTTCTAACCAATTATATATTAGTACTGGAATTCATTGCTACTTCACTAAATAAATGTTCCCTTACACATCTTAAAAAAAATACTGAGTTTTACTCTTTTTGACTTACAAATACTAAAACTTGAAAATTCCTAGAACTGATTTTTTAATAGGAATTTTGCACATTTTTATGAACTCAGTAGGTACAACTTTTCCTTTGTATCAGTTAACATATTTTCAGTTCTGTGGGGATTGTTCAAGATAAATATTGTAGCTACCACTAAATGGCTTTGAGCTATTATATTTCAAGAAAAACAATAATTAGTTGACAAACTTAAGAGTTTAAGCTTTTAAAATATGGTTTTCCTTCACAGGCTGTATAAAATTTAACAAACCTGTTTATGTCACGTCATTTAATAAGCACTATAAACTCTTTTCTTAACATTTAGCATTTCTTATAAGGACATAAGAAAAATCACATTAAAATCAAAATAAAACCAATGCAAGCCTTCACATATGTGTGTGTTCTTTATTATTATTATTATTACTATTATTTTTCCTGGAAATTGCAAAATTTATGGAGTCTGGTTGCTTATGGAAAGCTCCACACAAACACAGAACTCCCTTTCCTTCATCCCACTGTGTGCTGAAGGGAGTCATGTCCTCGTGTCCTGTGTGAAAAGCAGTGGAAGTGCCTCCCAGACTAATGTCATTAGGAGATTCACTTGGGGTCATGTCTCTGCCCCCTATAGCACAAAGGCATTAGGCTTAAGTAAATTTGGGGGGTACAAAAGGTGTGACTCTACTTTCAGAATTCAGAAGAATTTGGTAATTTGAGAGCTTATTACATGGTTGCAATAGTTCGTTGCTTACTATATTGATGAAATTGACAAGTAATTTGACCTATAGTAAAATAAAATAAATGAGCTAATTTGGGAGGAACTGGTAAGCCAAAGAGGTGATGAGAAGTGTGGATTAACCAAACCCTACTGTGGTTAGGCGTGGTATGCTTTATTTTCTCCAATATTGTTCCCAAAGTCCCTATTTAAAGTATTTCAGGACATCTAACATCATTGCACAGATTTCCAATCAGAACATGGGAATGCTTCTCCCAATTTGCGGGATCTATGCAAACACTTCAAATTCTGAATTTAGACTTCAAGGTTTTGGGTTTTGAGAGATCTATACCCTAAGTTAGCATACTCTTCGAATAATAAATCATGGATCTGTCCTTCAAGCTTGTGCAATGTAGTGTTTTTCACTATCAAGAGGAAAAAATAGAAGAGTATTTTTCCAAAGTAGCTCGAGCTGATCTCTTCTCTGCTTGATTAGTGTATGTGACTTTTTAAAAATAAAGTACCAAAAAAAGCTTGCCTAAAGGAGCTTGAGGATGGCTACTTACTCTGATTTTGTGTTTCCACAATACTGCTCAAGGCAAAATGACAGACTTATGGGTGAGGCGTGGCTTATGTCTGCAGCTGCACGAGCAGCCCTGCCTTTGGGCTTTCTGTTGGGTGATGGCAGCCTCCTCGCAGCTGAGCGTCTCCACCACTCTGACTCAGTGTTCCCAAAGAAATGACAGTTGAGCTCAGAATATTTTTCTTATGTACCAAAGAAAGACAAAACTTCAATGTTACAAAGTGAGTGGGGATTAAAACTCATAAAAGCTAGCAGTGGGCAAATTTACACAGGCTTCACTAAAAGAGGGCTTAATAAGCTGTGCTATATACACACACATGCTGGAAAAGCCAACAGTATCTAATTTTAAAGGTATTTTAATTAAATTACTTTCTGGGTTAAGTGTTGTGTGTGTAACTGATGCTGACTAGTACCATGGTTCCTATGGTAACAATTCTCCTAGCAACGTGAAAAGATCTTAATAGGATGTGCTCTTAAGAATCCATTTCTGGAGTATCATCAGACAAAACTATACCACTCTCTATACCTAATCATACATTTTTTTTTAAAGATAAGATTTTTCTCAAAATCATGGAAGGTTACATGAACACAATCTAGGATTTTAGATTTTTTTTTATTTCTGCTTCTCACTTGTCCAAGAATAGCTTGAGCTTGACCTCTTTCCTTAAAATGCACTCGAGGTATAGGAATATATCCTGCTAAGCTATTTTGGTTGTCTGTAAGCAAAGTGATATTCCTCAAGCTTTCTATGGCTGACACAAATCCCATAAATAAACTATTCTCTGACTCAGAACCCTGGGTCTTGGATTAATACACAGGGCTATGTACAACAATAAGTGCTAGAACTCTGAACCAGTTCTGGTTCTCAAGTGTTTAAAAGCAGTGACAGCCATTTTTTTTCTCCTGCTCAAAGACAAATGGAAGTACTCATGAAACTGTGATATGCTTATAGAGTCTTATTTCTCCTCTTTGTACTAATGTTCGCATTTGATTAATTTTTTCCCCACCTCCAAGCATTTTGCCAAATGGAAACATTGTATTTCATCTATCTTAGAAAGCGACTGTTTCCTGGCATGTGAGATAATAAAGAGTCTTATTATGAAGGTTGCTTTGTTTTTCTGGCCACATTTTCAGTTTATTTATGCCAGCCAACTATGAATTTATTTCTATCTTTAGTACTTTCCAGAAAATGTATACATGTAACCATTTTCATAAAAAAAAAATGTAAGTTTTCAAGGTCTTGTCTACATTTTTCAGTAGTAACTACAGACCGTTAGAAGTGAAGGTGAGAGGCTTACCTGGCACCACAGGGACAGTTTTGGAATTCAGCACAGGAGTGCTTGAGCGTGAGAGAGCAGGCAGCACTGACCCATACCTTCTACTTGTTAATCACTCAGCAGTGGCCCTGACATTTCCTGAGGACCTTTCCTGAGATACCAAGCCAGGTGGTGCCACACATCATAACTGCATGGTGCCTGAAGCCCATTTCTCCTCTGGCTCTCAGAAATTCAGCTCAGGTCTCAGACAACTATAGAGGCACATTTTCGGCATTCCCTAGAAATATGCTAAGTGCTGACCTGGGCTCTTTGAGAGCACTCTGAGGAGAGAAACCCAAATCAAGGACATGTGCTGTTTAGCCTAATGAATTATACATCCTGAAACAACGCATTCTCTCATCTCCATCATACTTCTTAAGAAATAAGGATCAGTATGCAACAAAAAGTTTATGAAATAAATAAAACAATGACTGTCACATCAAGAGAGACTAGCTTACTTAGAACAAATTACATATTTCTGAATAACTTTTGAATTTTTTAGACTGAATTCTTTTAGAGCAATTTTAGGCTGTGTTTGTCTTTTTAATATTTGTCCTATTATATCCAAAAGATCATTACTGATATAAATATTTTTAGATCTTTGTCTCCATTATCCAGTGAGCGCTCTTTATTCACAATACTGGAATATTGGTTTTACTTGCTCTGTGTTATAAAATTCAAAATATTTTATCTAGCATACCTACCTTATATTTTTCAAAGGTATCATTCTATATCACCTAATAATCTTTTTCTGGGATAATAGAATCTTTTATTTTTATAATATCATCTTTTCCATTTTTTAAATTGAAATATCATTGTTTTACATCCTTGTTGATATTTTGGCAGTATAGGATTCCCCCTGCGAAGGTATAGTCACCATAGTGCTCCCACCACCAAAGCATGGATATTCCTCCACCATAGTCCTTATGATATGAACACCCTGCCCTTCTGGATGCTTCAGATATATGGTCACCTTTCATGGGTTGGTTTTAAAATTTTCTTTGTTTGACTCTTTGCTTTCTCTGTATTTCTCAAATAAGTGACAGCATTAGGTATTTATATTTCTCCTGATGGCTTATTTCTCTTAAGATGATCCCTTCTAGTTCCATGTTGCTGCAAACGACTTGAGTTTACCTTTTTGATTGCTGAGTAATTCTCCATTGTGTATTTGTATCACATCCTTTTGATACACTCATCAAACTTAGGTTGTTCCATAATTTGGCTATTATAAATATTGCTGCAATAAATGTAGGAGTGCAGTTTCCTCTTGAATTAGTGTTTTTGAATTCTTTGACTAGATACCTAAGTGTGGCATTGGTGGGTCATGTGGCAAATCCATTTTTAGTCTTTTGAGAAATCTCCAACTGATTTCCATAGGAGCTGGGCCAGTTCTACAATCCCATCAACAGTATAAGAGTTCTTTTTTTCTCCACACCCTCATCAGCAATTGTTGTTTCTGGTGTTTTTGATATGGGCCTTTCTCTCTGGTATGACTGAAATACTATTAATGGAAGCAAACAGATTAATATTTTTAGTTACACTATTCATTTTAGCATATCTAGCTAATATAGTATCTCATATGTCTAAATGTTAGGAAATAGCAAACAAATATGCATTATTTGTACATTTTCAAAGGAGTATAATTTTAAGAAAGAAGGATTCCATGGTGTTACAATATACCAAAAGCTAAAATTCTTAGCTTAAGCTAGAACTGAAATGCAGCAGAAACATGAAATAGATTCATGTATCAATATAAAGATTAAATGTGATCAGATAAAGCTGGCGTGGAAGGGAAGATGAGGGTGAATAAACATCATAAGGTGGGTGAAATAAATATTTGTAACTGAAGGAAAACATTATAGAACTTTGATAGCTGCCAGTAAACAGATGGCATATATGTTTGTTTTTATAGATTAAAAATAGTCTTCTTAGAAAACTCAAGATGGAAGGCCTACATTTTTCAAGATGGAAACTCAGGAAGTTTACTCCCTAGCCACTGTACGACCCTTCTGCCTGTCTGCCTGTCAGTTCATTGAAGTAGGGAGGCTGAGCTCAGGTAGGCATAGTGGTTGAGGGCGTAGTGATACCAAGCAGCATGTGGCTTCTGAGGGAGGCAAAGAACAGTTGTCACAGTGGTGCTGGCCACTGTGGGCGTCTACTCAGATAATTATCACTTCAAGCCATAAAGGAGCCAATGAAACCAGGGTGCAAATCAATGATGCCCAAACTAGAGAGGGCATGAGGCAATGGGAACATGTAAAAATAACACTTCTTGGGCCCCTTCCCAAAGATTATGATTTAATTATAAATCTAGAAATTCTGCATTTTGTGAGCATTCCATATAACCGTGATGCATGTAATCTGCTAAACTTTCCTTGATAATGAAGAACCATGTTTTCTAAGTCAGATAGGCCTACTTCAAACTCAGTTATTTTTTGGAGAAATCAAAAGGCACTTAATTTTGGTAGATAATAAGAAGTAAATATATTTAAGTGAAGTTAATTTCTCATTATCTTCAGTCCAAACTGTGCATTAAAACCACTTTGGAAAAGTGTCCTAAGTCTTAGATCAAGAGTGGTTCTGCTAAGAAAGTGGTCCCAGAATTTTACAGGTTCTTACACTGTAAAGGGAAACTTCACCTTCTCTACTGAAGATGTGTGCTTCCTGGTGAGGGTTTGTAGAAGAATATGTACAGTCAGAAGTTGATAAATATCCCCTTAGTGCAAACACTTATGTTACTAGCTCAAGTTCCCCTGGACTAACGTCACATGCCCTGTGTTATGAAAGAGTCTGGCATAGGAAAAACTTGGCTGCATTTTCAATGTTATCAGGGCCTTCCCCAGGTGAAGTGAATCTCTGGCAGCTGTGCGCCCCTCAGGGAACCAGAGGCTAGTGCACTGCCATATGCTGCAAATCTACTCCTGCTGTGGGAGCCACCAGGTCCCATTCATTTCATCCCACTTGTCAAATAAATCAGGAACTTTGTGCAGTTCTCTATGGCCTTCCTGACAATCCAAAGTTCTCCTGAAATGAGGCATGACAATATGAACCACGTATACATTCTGTGCACAATTCTACTTCAGAGCTCAGTTGTTCTGTTCACTGGAGCACCTTGTGGAAGTACAGATCCCCTCCCCTTCCCCGGATAAGCCAAAGCGGTAACCAAAGAGGACAACATGCAGTCTAGACTCTGCATGAGCCAGCCAGAACCAAATAAAATCATTCACTCAAACTGGGCTTAAAATTTGGTCTTGAAAAAATTTTTTTTTAGTAGAAGCTTGTTTATTTGAGAATAGGCACCACATGAAACTATAGGATACTGATATAGAAAGACTTATTCTAATTTCTCAAAAGCAAGGGTTAAAATAGATTCTATACCTATGCTTGCTGAAAGATAACTATGCATCATCAAGGTACTGGTTTTCCAAGACTAGTAACTGCAAGAATAATAGCTATGGAGGACTCTTACATTCATAGGTCTAAAATGAACCAGAAATTTATTTTGTACCTGCAAAAATCATTATGAAAAAGGGTATTCAATATTATGATCAGATTCCATTCATGAGTGAGGAGCTGAATTAGAATGGACAATGTGACAGTTGTCTATAGCCTATTCTTCTTCTTCTACTTTTTTTTTTTAATAGTTTTAACTGAGGTCACATTGGGTATCCTTGTCAGGTGTGGTCACCATAGTGCATCTACCAACTACTCACCTGTACACGCCGTCGCTGACCATCGTCCCTCCCTCCCTCCCTCCCTGTTCTTCCTCCCACCTCCTGCCCTGCACTCCTTCCCCCTTTGATGTTTCAGTTCTGTAGCTGGCTATCAAGGATTAGTTTTTCAGCTTGTCTTTATCAGAATATTAATTTAGTTACTTTTGCCAGTGCTGGAACTAAAATTCACTCACCCTCACATCTCTGGACCTCTCTGGATTTTTCCATTCTTGCTTTCTCAAGCTTTCAGCTCTCGTTTCAGCCTCCATTCCTAATGGAGCATTAAATCTTTCAAGCTCACACTGGGAAAAAGAATAAGACTGTGAGCTACCTTATGCAAGAGGCCCAGACTAGGAAGGCCCAGGCATGTTGAGTACTATCTCTGTGGTGAGGTGGGGAGCTATGATCCATTATATGACTTATATGGTGAATTCTGGTGGGGAATTCTGGGCCAACCCATATTAAATTCTGAGGTGAAAGAAAAACCAGTAATACTGATTCTGCCCTTATTTAATATTTTATAAAATAAGAAAATTGGATTAAAATACTTATTACTTGATCCAGGTTTTCTTTCTTTCTTTCTTTCTTTTTGGTCTGTTATGCATCACCTTATTTTGTGCATGAGTGTATATCACGTGCCTAATCTTTTCCTTACCTTGGTGGGATGTGTAATAATTATGCAGTTTATGTAATAGAGGTGGATATATGAAAAGGGAAAAAAGTGAGGGAACTCACATAGGGGGCCTGCTGTACATTGCCTTGTATCTTTATACATATTTCAGTATTGTATGTATATTTAAATAGAACTATATGGTTATATAACTATATAAATTATATATATTATATATATATAAATTCATGTATATGAATTTATTATACTGTGACAAAGAGACAAGATAAATTGGAGAGGGTAAAGAGTTTGATAAAAATTGCAGAGCTGGAGTCAGAGATGAGCAGAAGTCAGAGAGCGGCCTGTTTGTAGATGAAGAGAGTAAGTCATAAATAGAACTGTATACTAGTAGTGATGTTAAATGCATTTGGGAAGTGCAATAAAATAAGCTTAGAGGTTTTGAAAAGAGTAATGTTTATGCCTTTGCATTGGGATTGAAACTATAAATTTGATGTAAACAATGTAATTTTCTTGTTATAGAGTTTAAGAATCTTACAGGGATATTTTTATTTCAGTTGATTTCTCAAGATACTAGTTTTGAATGGCTGCTTTTCTAGGTGTTCTTTTTGTGTGCCTCAGTAATAATTGAGTGAGCTGCGAGATGCAAGTTAAACATTTAAATGTCAGAAAACGTCAGAGGTAAAGTACTTCTCCATAAATCAACACTAGTGAAAGTTGTATAGGCTAACAGTAAGATTGGAAAAATCAATATAAATTATTTATGTTTTTCTTGTTATGGTGACATAAATATCTATGTATGACGTGATGGTTAAATCAGTATATGTAGGGACTTGCAGAAGAACATGGATATCTAGGATCATATATTTATGCACTATTGCTTTCAATGTAGAATAAATACCTGCTAACAACATGACAGCAAAGAGATTTGTGCAAGGAATAAGAAAGAAATAGCCATAGTAAATACAAAAGCAGGATCCAGTACATAAATACCAGTGCTGAGAAAGGTCAGCAGTGCTAACAAATGGTTGATATAAAACCGAATAAGTAAACAGAAAGTGATAGAATTTTACTCACACCTATAATCAGAGAATATGCATTAAAATAAAACCAAAAGTTAAACAGGTCAATTTCTTATTTTTGTACCAAATGGTTTAATTTGTAGTATTTCAGAAGTCTCCTGAAGGCAGCATTATGAAAGGGTAAGCAATCAGCATTAGGTAGTTTTGATTTTGAAGCTTTTCACTTCTAACTTATAATGTGGAAGAGTTATTTACCTGAGCTACATTACTATGTATAATTGTGTGCTTTTATTTACCAGATAAGTAAAAATTTTAGAATAAAAATGGACTAAAAATAATATGTAGCAGAAGAGAATATTTAACATTAGTAGTTATCATTATAACTAATAAAAAAAGACAGAATTTTTACCTCTAAATATAATAGATTTACTATTTATAGTCAGTAACATCATTTAATAAATTGTATTTGGTTGAACAAGAATAAATTAAGCAAAAATGTATAGATAAAATACTAAAAGTGAAAATTGAAATATACTAGCCACCTTTACTAATAATTTTCAAAATATCATCATTAATCATATATATTATTATTTAGGAGCTATGAAAAATAGCATACTAGTAATGTGTGGTTAAACCAAAATAACTGGAGAATAGAAGTCAGTTTGCAGTGAAGAACTAATTTACTCAATGAATGTTTATAACACCTGAATTTCATTTATATTGTTAAATTTGGCAATACAGTGGGGGTAGTTAATAAGATGACTTTGGGATTGGCATGCTTAGGTTCCAATTCCAATTCACATCTTAGAAACTGAAGGATCAAATTACCTTCTCCATATTTTATTTATTTATATTTGTAAAATGAAATAGTTAAAATACCAACCAACCACATAAAACTGAGAGGCTTAAGCATCTAGTATATGTCTGGTAGTAAGAGTTCAATAGAGAGCAGCTGTAAGGATGTCTCCTAACTGGAATGGTATGTTTCTTTTTCTAATACTGAAAATTAAATGATTTTTTCTTTTTGGTCAAATTTAAAATCTGACTATTCTAAACATGAACATATTTCCCAGGCTAAGCTGAACTCAAACCAGGTCCTTTAAGGCACTTACTATACTTCCAGGAAGCGTCTCTGGTTACCCCTCTGAGTTTCACAACAATGACATAACTTGGATTGAAAACTTGCCACTTTGGTTTGATTTCCCCAGTCAGACAGCAAAAGGCTTTTAAATTAACTTTTAAATTAATGCACTGGAGTTACTCTTGTTATGATCTTTTTTGTTCTGAAACTAAACCACTTCATAGGACACCTGAATATCTCAATCTTTCCTTTACCAAAAGAATAAACATTAACTTATTACTACCAAACCCTGTTTCCTGGACCCTGGCATAGTGTAGGACTTACTGGTATGTGCTATAACCTGTCTTTTCCAATTAAAAGTAAGACGCTCATGTCAATCAAAGGGTATTTTACCCAATTTGTTGACTCTTCCTTAACAAAATGAAAAGCTGAATAACTATTTTGAGAATTTGCCTTCTCAGTAGATTGTAATTTCTTCAGACTTAAACACATGACAGATACAAATTGAATCTTTGTTTTCATTTATTAGTATTTGAGAAAAGCAAAGGATAAGTTTATACTTAGGAAGTCAGAAAAAAAAATCTGTAGATTCAAGGGATGAATGTGATGAATGAGACACATACACTAACCAAATAATGTACTGTTGAAAGCATGTACTTTTAAAACCCTTGAATGTAAAGAAGTACTCTAGTATAGGCAATGTCTCTGAAAATTCAGAATTCTTACTTTTGCGAAGCCACAATCAAATCTCGCTATGTACCAATCACCAGAGTGTTAAAGTAGAAAATCTTCATCATTACCTTGACACTTTCATTTAGCTTCTACTGAATACCCAGTCAATTCTTCCACCATTCAGAAAAATGTTCCTTAGCATTTACCTTGGCATTTTGATGATGCTATACATCCCACAATCACACAGAAATTGTCAGGTCTCCTTTTCATACATGCCTTTGTAAGCCTGAATTACTTGCATTGATTGGTGAAATGATTTATTATTATTTTTTTTCAAATTTCCATATCACTCAGGTAAAGGAAGATGTAATTATTCAGTTTACATATACACAACACTGTTTTTAAAACTTCTATATCTAAAATGGAGGTAGATTTGGGTTTGACACACTGTAACAAGGAAAATGGTGTACAGATTTGAAGCAATTTACTGAGTCACAGTGAAATCAGAATGTGGACTTTATATTGGAAAGAGTGGCATAAAATTGCCAGCATGACCAGCACTTCCAGATTCAAGAATAACAGATAATTTTTGATATCTGAGGAACATGGAAGCTGCGGAATCTAAGTCTACCTAGGCCTTTCTGCTAAATTTTGTTCATTGAAGATTCAGACCGGAGGGCTTACTCTCTCTTTTATTCCAGCTTCCTAAAATTCTGTTTATAATTTTATTTTCAATTCAAAATGGTTACTGTGTTTGGCTTTTCTGTTTCGATCAAAATGCCCATCATTTCCTCAGTCGGTGAGCAGCAAGAACAATGTTTAATTTTTTCTGGATATAAATGAGTCATTGTTATCTGTCCCATCTTCCATATTGCCTTTAATACATACCACATTTCCATTTGTCTGTTTCCTCCTAAACTCAAACCATCATCATACCCTTGGGGTAGTAGCAGTCAGTGCCAAGCAGAAACAAAAGTCCAGTAATGCCACAGTTCATATTATTGTAACATTTAATTAATCTCTCCTCAGAAGAACACCCTGTGATCTTCAACTACATTATAATAGCTCCATACATACATAGTTTGATTTCTGCCTTGATATTCTTTTCTCCTTTAACCCTGGGTTATTATGCTCCCTTTCGTGAGACTATTATTTCTACAAGTCAGTGTTTCATACCTCTGATTAATAAAATTGGCCTTTAAAGTGACTTGTGTTAACTTCCCATATAAATCACAGTTAAAAGAAATATATCAGTATGGGTTTATTTTGTAAGACCAATGAGAATATAAATTAGCTCATTGTTGGTCTCCTTTCTTGATCTTAAATATTACTAAACCTTTTGACCCTTAATTTAGTTCATGTGAAATTGTCCACCTGTCTTTTTTTTACATAGTAACCAAGTACTAAGTTAAACTAAGTAACTAAATGCAAAGTCAGAGTAAGGGTGGACTCATCAGGCATTTGTCCAATACCAGCGTGTGAGTTGCACTAAAATTAATCTTGGGTTGTAAGAAGATGGAGAAAATTGTGTTTACCAGGAATATTTTCTGCTCTGGGAATAATACTTTGATGGATAGCTTGGATGACAAGGGTGAGGCTCTAAGGGATTAATAACACTTGTCTACTCTTCAGAACCCATTTCTAAGCTATCATTTCATAAAAATAATGTAAATTTTTGTGACCTCATCTCAATTAGGTGATATAATAGATTGAATGATGAGAAAAGTCAGCAGTAGAACCCCGTAGTCAGCAGTAGAACATCCTGCCCCAGGTTCCAGATAGGTGTGTCTCATGAGTCTGAATGTCAGAAATTTGTAATGCAATTGAATGACTAGTGGTTTTGAATTTGTAAGAATGAATTTTACTGAATGCATTACTAACTTTGTGAGGGTGACATCCAGAATTTAGGTAATTGCTAAAACCCCTGCTAGCTGGAGTCTTGAATGGTAACAGAGTCACCACGCATGTATTTCCCCCTTTCATTAGCTATTGAGGACTCCTGTCTTATTCTGGGTCTGAAAATACTTTTTACCAGCACCATTTTGAGGTGTCCAGGTAGAAGCCTTGAATGAATTCATTTGCCACTACATCTGTAAATTCTCCAAAATGTCTGTGCTTCTGGGGTTACTTAAGTGTCAATTATAGAATATTATGACACATTTAAACAGCATATGCAATATTAAAAGTATTTAATAATATATTAAATATATTTAATAATAACATATTATTAAATATAGTATTCATTAAATATAGTGTGTGTATAAGGAAGTGTATTCTTATTTACATACATATACTCAAGAATTGCATAATAAAGATCAGACATAAGCTATATATTTAAAAGGTGCTGATATTAATTTTTGTCAGTTTCTAAAATCTAATAAGGGCTTTGCTCTTCTAAAACATAATAGTTCCTTAACATTCACTCATTTATGAAATAATCACTGAATCCCACCTCTATACCATACTGTAGTGAGCAAAAGAAAGCCTCTGGCCTTAGGGAGCTTACATTTTAGGCAGTTAGGGAAGGCTTTTTGATAAGATACTCTTTGAACACAAACCATGGGAACTAGAACTGTCTGCTTCAGGAAGAGTAAATGTCCCGATTCAGGAACATGACATACCTACTGACAAAGTGATGTTGGGCTTAGAACAGAAGAGAAGGAATTATTTTTCACAGTTTATATTTGTATAAATCAATTGACAACTTTAAACATTTTAATCACATTACACTATCCGCCAAAGAATGGAGTCCTGAACTAGGAAGAAGAAAAAAAATCATTGCTGTTATTTTCTACTTAGGTAGTTTCTACCCATTTTTCGTGAGGGTTCTATGATTTAACTTTCTTAGGTGAAGTGATCTGCTAAGCTCTAAGGCATACACTAAAGAAGAGATGGCTTATTCTTCATCAGAAGTAACAAGAATTAAGGATGCCTATATCAGCGCTATAATCCTTTAAAAAAAATCCTTATATGGATAGAGAATGCATAAGGAATACCTAGAGTGTTTTCTCCTCCCAATTATTTCTACTTCTTTCTTTCCTATATTAGCCTCTAATATTCCCCCCCTTTTAGCTTCATTTTAAATGAGCTGAAGCCTTCAATTATACTCAGCTAGTCCATAATTAACTTTTCAAATCTTCATGGGTAGGATATTTGATTATCTTCTGAAGAAGACATAATGACATAATCATCTAATTACTAAATAGAAAATTACTATAATATATTATAAACAGTATATTTTTATACTATATAGTAATATGTGCTATAGATAAAATATATTGGTGTGTATATATGGCACCGTCTCATTTTCTATTTCCAAAGATTCTGGAAATATGTCATGTAATAAAAATGATGGCTAGGGCAATGTTAATGAAGAAAACATGTTTTTATTGGGTTCTTTCATTTCCTGACTATAGGATACTTAAAATTCTTCCTCAGCACAATTCTTTGGGCTTGGTAACATAACTTCTTTTCAGATAGTGGATTGGAAATTTGGGAGTCTGGGCATTGCACTAAGATCATAGGACATTAAGTTGCAGAGTATATTCAAGTGCTATGCTTTTCTCATGGTATTGTGTTGATGCTGGAGGGATTCTTTTCTAAGACAGGCCACATGATTTTGAAAGGCAATATACTTCCAGATATGTCAGGGTAGAGTCAAGTGTGAGTGAGAGATTGGCTTTTGGAGAGTGACCTCTGGCCACCCATCTGCAAGATTTTGCTAGGCAATTTGCCTGTGGCTTAGTTCAGGAAGTCCTTTTGGGGTCGTGACAACCACTGAATATGTCAATGTAGATTCTAATCATGGAGCCTGGCACACAGTATGTGCCTGCTAAGTGTTAACTAAGAACATGCCAAAAGCAACAATAAAAGACAACTAGGATGAGGAAAGACAGAGGTTGTCCAAGAGTCCTTTATTAGCCTCATCTTCAGGAAAGGGAAAAAGTCAAGTTACTGAGGACATCTCTTTATTAATATCATGGTCAAAAACAAATTTTTAAAGTAATGATTTAAAAGAGCATTCCTGTTCATTTCAAGTAGATCAGGAATTACTAACCACCTTGTGGTAAACAACAAAAGTGAAAACTGAATCTTCAGATACTTGCTGGTAATTAAAGAAAATAATCCAATTTTATTTTAGCCAAGGGGAAAATTATAATAAGATTATATTTTGAAAATCCTGGACATATGCAATAGTAAATATGTTTCCAAAATATAAGTAAACATAATGTTTGCAATAATACAGCTGTAGTTAAAATCACAGGCTGAAGCATTTCCTATGAATATCAGTTTACTTATCTGTAAATCAGGGGTGCTAGTATCTAGAGGACCAAAATAAATAAATATTAAGTGTTATTATTATTTTTAAAAGATTTATTTATGCATACAGAACTGGGGTACAGGACAGAGGTGCAGATGTGGTGAGAGGACAGAGTGGGAAGCAGGACAGGCAGATGGACAAAGTACACTGCTGAGGGGAACAGTGGGTAGGTCAGGAGAGGTGTGCCCCGCCATGTGGGTCACCTCCAGGGTGAGGATCGAAATCGTGCTGAGGTGGCTTTAGCTTCTCAGTGCTGTGCTTTAACCTGCTGCGCCACCAACGAGGGCCAGGTGTTATTATTTTTAATGTAACTATATATCTAGTTTTCTCTAAAAATTCCTTGCCCCCTGATTTCTGAACTGATTGCTAAGGAATTATAAATTCAGTCTACTAATGTGTTAGTAGGGCATTGACCTTTTTCTATTTTCTCTCTGCAACTGTCACCCCACCTTCAATCCCCAAGTGTTTTGAAATAGTTCTTTAGAAATAAGGATGTAGGCCCTCCTTGTTGGCGCAGCAGGTTAAAGCACAGCACGAAGAAGCTAAAGCCACTTCTGCATAAGTTCAATTCCCGCCTGCCCCGGAGGTGACCACATGGCGCCGCAGACTTCTCCTGACCCGCCTGCTGCTTCCCTCAGCAATGTACTTCGTCCATCTGCCTGTTCTGCTCCCCACTCTGTCTCTGGTGAAGCCTTTCACCACCCCCTGAGCCTCTGGCCTGTATCCCAGTTCCACATGCGCAAATAAATAAATCTTAAAAAAAAAAATAAGGAATTAACTCAAAGAATTAGACTCCATGACAACTGAAGTGTGGACGGAGTCACAGAAAGCACATTTTAGATAGATGGGAACTTAAGGTAGGTCATATCTAGGAATCCAGTGACTTCTGTCTTGTTTAATATTAAGAGTCTATTAGAAAGATGTGAGTTAAATGGCAAATTAATTTGTAGCTTTGGAAAGATAGTTCATTTTCTCCATCATAACTGAATTAAAAACATATTTCTGTGGGAGGTTACAGAATTGTCTCCAAAAGGAAAGGTAGAGTACTCTCATGTAAAACCAAGTTTTCCTCTCATAATAATTATTTATATTCAGTCAAACTTATTTTTACAATGATGGCTGCTATTAATCACCTTACTTAAAAAGAGCCATCACTTATTAAAACATCCAATTTATTAAAAAATTGGATTTAATACTTAGAATTATAACTTTATGGCTTAGGCAATGTAGGTAAGATAAAAACTGTCTCAACTGAGAATTTATTATTTTCTAAGGTCTTGTTGGAAACAAAGCATCCTCTTGAATATCATTGCATGTCAAATATTTTCATATCTTTCGCTCAAATTTGCCAGACTTAATTTACAGGCAATAAACAAATGGAACATAAAAATGACCAGAACAGGGCCCTCCGTGGTGGCGCAGCGGGTTAAAGCACTGCACTAAGAAGCTTAAGCCACTTCTGCATGAGTTCGATTCCCGCCTGCCCTGGAGGAGATCCACATGGCGGCAGACCTCTCCTGACCCGCCTGCTGCTCCCCTCAGCAGAGTACTTCGTCATCTGCCTGTTCTGCTCCCCACTCTGTCCCTGGTGAATCCTCTCACCCTCCGCATCTCTGGCCTTTACCCCAGTTCTGTATGAATAAGTAAATAAATCTTAAAAAAAAAAGACCAGAACAATTTACTTTACATTAAATAAAGTGATTGAATTTACTCAAGTTATATTACATGATTAATACCTAGTTAAAAAATCAAGTACTTATAGAAGTCTGTTTATAACCTTTATTTTAAGAAATTTCATACCATATATAAGTCTGTTTATAAACTTTATACTAAAAAAATTCATACCATTTCCACCATCTCTCATGTCTATTTTAGAGAGCTTGAGTTTGAAGGAAGAGAATGTTTAAGATACAGGAATTAACTCTTTAATTTAAAAGATCTTATAAATCCTCCCAAGAAACATGATAGACAAAGGACATATACTTCAAAAAGTGCTGAAAGCACATGATAAAAGAATTCATTAAAATGTATGGCTAAATGCAACTTCTCTTAGTTCTCTTTCACCAGGGGGAGAAGGACTTTTCATGAACAGCATCTAATAATACACACTAATTTTGTATATAATTCACAGCATCTTGACAGTTTTTGATAGGTAAGCAAAGAAAAGTTTTGACTTATTACAAGCTCTACAGGCTCGTGAAAATATTTTATAAAGAGAGTTAATAAGAAAATGCCCTTTTTAGTAATATTTGTGGTGGCTCAGCAGTTAGCAGTTAACCTGACCTTCTACACACCCAGAGGCAAATATAGCCAGGAATGGGTGCTGTCTAGCTTGAGGAGGACGGTAGAGTGAATGTGTGTGTAATGAGTCCCCACTGGAGAGAGGAGGAAAGAATAGAATTGAAGAGACCATTATAAAGGCCCTACTTCTGAAATTAGTGAGAGGCTGGCAATGTTGAATAGCGATCTGCCCTGCTCTTTAGCTCTATTCGATGCAGTGGCAAGTACACATTTTATTCCAGAATGTTCTAGGATATTAGAGAATCTGAATAGATTACAGAAATAAAAAGCTTTCATCCTCAATTTGAATATCAGGCTGCTTCCACAGACCAAAAAACATTCATAGAGCAATCCAGGAATGCTTGCAAAAAAGATGGCTGGAGAGCACGTCTGCTAGCTAAACTCAGTCTCTACATTGTGGGAATTAGGATGATGAACAGTGTGAGTGTGAAAAATAGGATCCTCAATATTGGGGGAAGGGGATTTCAGAGGAAAAGGAAAGGAAAAGCCAGATCAGGAGTAGATTCAGGGAAAAGAGACAAACCCACAGCAATGGAGGACAATGTGACTTAGGGTCCATTGAGCCACTAATCTAAGAAAGCTTATTGAGACAACACACATTCAGTTTCTACTAATTGCAAACACTACAGGTCACTACACTGAAGACTGATTCATACTCCTTAATAATTACTTTTGGAAAGAAGGGCATTTGCAATGTGCCGTAGAAGTTTCTCTGGAGACACAATCAGTCATACATGGGTGATGGAACCTCTGTGTGCATTACGTTCCCAGCCACATACCAGGGAATTTGCATCAGCTGATATTTACGTTGTATTTTATTTGTAAAAATGAAATATATATGGAAGTTTTTGCCTTTGTTCCTAGGGTAAAATTAAGACTCCCTTGTTTTACACAAGAAATATTGACTTAGCAAATCTGGAGGGAGAGCTCATAAATTTGTGGGTATTGTTTACAACTTAGAATCATTTAATTTAAATTTTAATTGAGATATAATTGACATAAAACATTAGCTTCTAGTGTACAATGTGATTTTTTTCCCTTGTTACTAGAAATTTTAAGATACTTGCTTAGCATTGTTCAAATATAGCACACAATATTATTAACAATAGCTACCATGCTGTACGTTACCCTCAGGATTTACTCATAACTTGAAGTTTGTGCCTTTTGATCATGTTCAACCTTTCCTTGATGTTTCATTCAGCTAAAGTTGGAGGTGGGGAACAAAAGTGTCTTAGAAGACCTTATGCAGAAACATATCTTAAGAAAATCCAGTTTGACAGATAACTAATCTTATTTTGGACAAGTTATATCCAGTTACTGTAAAACTCTGACTGCCAAATAGAATGTTAACAAACATTGGATCATGCAGCTATTTTAAGATTCTCTCAAATTTTGCTGTTCATACTTTTGAAGTTGTGTGTAAATTAAATATCCTACATCTTGAATGGACTATTCACATCATCACATAATATAAGAACATTCTGACTTGGGTAAATGTTTTCTTTCCCTTAAGCACAGGCCTGTTTCTTTGTGTGGTAGTATTTCCCATAAGCAGTCAGCCCAGCAGGGCGCTAGGGACTGAATTCATTGTTTCTGGAGAGGCCTTTGGATGCAGATGTTAAGCTTGGTTGGTTGGCCCAATCCCTTGGATCCTATTGCTCTCTAGCAGGCCTTTAAAAGGCAACGGGGACCTTCACTACATCTAGTTATACTGGGGATTAAGAAAGACGAAGGGAGATAATATTTTTTTCTGTCAGTGCCATAGAGGATGGCTAATTAGCTTCCATCTTTACTCAAGGGGGAAATAAAGCTATTTAAGTAATTTCGCTTAGAGAAAATCGTACAAGTTAATTCATGAAGTAAAGGAATCTTCTAAAATGATTTGAAGTGTTACTCTTTGTGTCAGTGAGTCTTAGGCTGTCCAAGTTCATTAGTAAGCATACATTTCTAGTCTAAATCAAACACCAATGGCATCAAGTCAACTCTTTAGACACTTAGCATCTTCCGAATATAAACTCACCTTTCTGATTTTTAAAAAACATTTATTTGTGCATACAAAACTGGGGTACAGGCCAGAGGTAAAGGGGCAGTGAAAAGATTCATCAGAGACAGAGTGGGGAGCAGAACAGGCCAACTGACAAAGTATACTGCTGAGGGGAGCAGCAGACAGGCCAGCAGAGGTCTGCTGCACCATGTGGGTCACTTCTGGGGTGAGGCTCGAACTCATGTTTAAGTGGCTTTAGTTTCTTAGTGCTGTGCTTTAGCCTGCTGTGCCACCAGGGAGGGCCAATCTTTCTGATTTTTTTGTAGCACTGTGTCAGAGAAAGTTTTCTGGAAATAGTGACATTTACTGAATCCTAAAGAGTGAAGAGGTATCACTTTAAAAAAAAAAAGTGAGGGTGTTGAAAAGAAGGAACATTTAGGCTGGAGAAATATTATGGCCACAGAATAATCATTCTATATGAAAAAAAAAATTGCTAAGTAGTTGCTGTTTAGGGAGAATAAAATCAGGGCCAAAGGCAAAGAGAATGAAGGTTAAGGGAGATCAGTCTTCTTTCTGCAGGATATCTAGAACACTGAAGGCTTCGAAAGGAGGAATGGCAAAGTTGTATTATTATATAGACTGCCCCAGCAGTAGTGCAGAGGACAGAGCAAGAGTATTGAGAGTGAAGGTCATAGAACTTGTCAGGATTCCAAGTCAGAGGTGAGGACAGACAGAAGGAGACATTAGCGAGGATGGAGAGGGGACACACATGGTCTTTATTTGTACTTGGCCAATATCGAGGAGATAAAATTTAGAGCAAGATTTCAGGCATACTGTAGAAAAAGAGAATGCCCAATCCTGTCCTACTCTGAGTGGAAGGCGATACCAGCAGTCCCTGCAGCATTGAGAGGTAGAGTGGAGAGAATAAGGAAATTGTGGCTATTTAGAGGAAGAGTCCAGAGACAAGGATGGGGAGCAGTTTGGTATATGGGTCTGAGGTTTAGAAAAAAGTTTACAGTTGGAAATAATAGAATTGGGAGTGATGAGAGTATATAAGCAGCAATCAAAACCATGTAAAGAGATGAGAGTATCCAGGGAAATTATGTACCCTCAAAAACACGCTCAGGACAGAAGCTGGTGGAGCTATAGCATTTAAGGAACCAGCAGGACTCATTTGGTAAATTGCTTAATATCCCTGAAACTCAGATAATAACTACTTCATTTCTGTGTTATGGCACAAAGGCGGTGAACACATGTACTGTATTAGACTCAATTTTGATGTTCACTATATCCTCCTTTTTCTTCCTAATTTTTATATTAGTGCTATTTACTTTTTTACAGAGTAGAGATGAAACTTATTGTTTTTAACAAATGAAGAAAGTCACTTTGTTTTTGTACCACTACTAGTGTTTGAAAATGTTATGGAGGCTTGAATGAAATGATTTGTCTATGCAAGCTACCTGATAAAAATTTGCCTCATGTTTGACTTTCATGATAACTGAAAATCAACATTTATAAAACCTATTCCAAAGACTTCTGTACATGTATTTCTAGAAAAATGGGCTTCTATATTAAAATAATTTTAGCTGGAATGTGACACAACATAAGCAATACTTCATAAGTACATGTTAAATAGCAATTGGCTTACTTGAATACTAGTAACAACTACATGATCTCTTTTGATAAAAAATCTTATGAAAAGCCAGGCTGGATCATTTTTATAAAGGTCAAATTATTTGCTGAAATGAGCTTATAGAAAAAAATCAGGAACAAGAACAGGGAGGTCAAAAGAACAAAAGGGAATGTTTATTGGTTCTGTGCTACGTACTTCTACCCCTTTTATACAGCTCAGTTGAAATTCACTTAGTAAATACAGCTATTTCAAGCTGATAACAGCGATTCATGGAAAAATTCTGAACTTTAGGCGTTAACCCCCAAACATGGAAATTGCAAGTTTAGGCTTTACCCTAAGATTTCTATATATTTTTTCAAAAGTAAATAAGCATTATGATACTTGGTGTCCGGCAGCTTTGTTAGAAGTATTACCTACCTCTTACATGTGGTAGCAACTCACTTAAAGACACCAGTTTATTTCACTTACATCTTCTAAGTTATTTTGTTTTCCAAACATCAAAAACTGTCTTATGCTAGAAGCAGGTGTGCTGACTGTATACCCTTGCACCCCATGTGCAGAAACTGGGGTCTATCAGGTCTGAAGCAGTTGCTGCTGATGGGGATTGATCACAGCCACGCTTACATGTGGAAGTTTTTTGCCTGATACAAGTCTATTCCTGAAGAGTGATGATGCAGAACTGCAGTCAGCAGTCATCCACTGTGGAGTTGGTTGCTCCTTCTGAAATTGAAATAAATTGGCTGAGGGAATGTGCAGAACAGCAGTTGGTGAATTTAACACGGAGCACTGTGGCCCCACAAGGATAATGACTGTATTATATTAAAGCAGAGAAAAGTAAAGAGAAAACCCATTTAAGAATATTGTATTTCTCAATACATATCAAGACATCACAAATGTAAATAGACCTTTAATATTTTAATTGTAGCAAATCTGATTAAAGGGGGAATTTAATTAGTCTATGAATGATTTTACTGGAATGCCATCTCTTGCTAATCTGTCCTTATATATTACTGGTAAATTGTCTCCAATGACAGGACTTTGAAGGAAAACTCCTAAATTCAAGAATTTATTTTATTTTTTCAGTCTAGAACTGATAGCCTTTACGTTTTAGACTCCTGCAGCTTCATTAATGTTTATTATCCAGCCTTCTCTACATTGACACACTTCCAGTTATAGAGGTGCTTGGGAATTCCATAGCACACATATAATCTTGGTTCACCTTTACTGGAGGAGAGAAGTGTCTTGCCTACCTAGCCTTTAGAGATCAAACTCAGATTTGAGTGTAGAACTTGAAATACAAAAATGAAAACAAAATTCTCATTCACAATTCAGTAGAGATAGAAAATATCAAAAATTATGCTAAGTTAATAATTAACTGAGTGTAAAATGCAATGCAAATTAAAATAGACAATGATTAAGTGATTGAGGACAAACACACACTGGTATAATTGGCTAAAGCACTGATTTTGGTCTCAGAACTTCTGTATTTGGATTTTAGTTCAAATGTGTTGGTCATGTTACGTTAATATGTCTTAGTGCCTTATCTTTCAAGTGTAATACCATAGAACTTTTATTTATTTATTTATTTTTGTTTTTCCAGAGGTTCTGTGTGCATCCTAAATGAAATTTCTTTCCCCATTAGTGAAATACATCGTGTTCTTAGTAGCCACTTTTATTCCATGAACATTGTGCACATTGCTGCCAGTGTAAAATTCCAACCCCCTTTTCCAGTGAACACTAATATGCATCTTAAACTTCTGGTATTATTATTATTTCTACTGATATTCACAGTAGAAATAATAATATTACCAACAACAATATTACCAACAACAATAATAATCAACACGAGAATACTATCTGTAAACATAAAGTAAGGAACAATTTGTATGGCCTTATAATTTGTTTTCCATAAATTATTTTACTAATCCTTAATCCTATGAGGTAGACGTAAGTGTCCCCATTTCAATGACAAGGGTCTAAGCTGAGAGATTAAGACATTTTCAAGATAATCTAGCTAATTAGGGATAAGGCCTATTATCAAACAAATCTTTCTAACTTCAACAGTTGTAAGCTACACTTTCAAATCACTAGACTCTATCTTGTAGTTTTCAGAGTACAGGGAAGAGAATAAAAATGTAGGGACTTAACACATATTTGGTTGAAAGGCTAATGTATGATTTCAAAATTGTTCAAGAAATAACCAAAGTAGTCCCTAAAATGTAGAAGTGTGGGCTGTGGGAGGGAATCTAGATGGTTTTTGAGTGACAAAGGAGCACTGTGGAATATTACACTACAGAAAGTGCATGGCCTCTCCCAGATTCCCAACAACAAATTATAATTCCGACTCATAAGTTATTAACATGCTATAATGTCATTGGGGGGGATCTGTGCTTGCTTTATGATTCCTGTGCAATGTTTAGATTGTTCCACCCATCTTAAAATATTAAAAAATATATATTTTACATACAGATGGTTAAGACAGAGAAACAAAAGTGTTTTTTCAAAGGTCACGGGGTGCAGTCATTGCAGATTCTCTTTTGTTGTTCATAAGTCATTTGCTTGTATTATGGTAGAATGTAAATTTTTGAGAACTTAACTGGATATGAACATAAGGGAATATTAAGAAATATACCAGATGGGGAAAATATTTGTCTCTCCATAAATGTAATTGAACCCTGTAGCTCACAAGAATAGTTAAATATTCCCTTTAGATAGCTGTTTTTCTGGAATTATTTGCAATCCAGCCGTGCCCACAGGCAAGGAAAATGAGTGTGACATGTTTTTGAGACTCTTTTCTGAGTTACAATTTTATGATATTGTAATAAATTCCAAGATGACCATGGGGATTGTGTTGATTTACACAAGCATTTTACAGCTACTATGAATTTACAATAATTGAAGATAATTTACTATTTTATGAATCATAACAGAATAATTGAACCATCTTCAACTTTAAAGAGAAAATGGTGGGAGAGGTCTGGTCAGGATGATAAATGATTCACATCAGCCTGTGAGTGTTTCCATTTAAAAATGTAGAAATGTTGTACACAGTAATAGATTCTAGTTTTCCATTTTTAAAACATTTTAATGTTCATTTTTTTGCACCTTGCCTATTTGGGTTTACTAAGCTCATAGGATAATGCTATTTGCAATGTTAGAAACTCCTTTCTTTTGTCTATAAATGACATATACATTAATTTTACAATCTAGTGGACCTTCTATTCAAAGAAAAACCCATGCTATGACAAGAAGTAAGCAGATCCATATAAACTGGTCAGCAGTATCCTAATACTTCCCATATTTTATAAAAAATGCTTCAGATAACTATATTCTGTTTCAGTGAACAAGTGCTTCTAACCTTTCCTTAGGGTTCAGCCATGACTTAGATTTTGAATGCTGAATGAAGAATTTCTCCAGGGTTGGATAAAACCCTGGAGGAAAAGCACTGCAGGAGCATGATGGGTTGGCCATGTTGCCCTCTGAAGAGGAGAGTTCCTGCTATAACCCCTTTCGCCTTACAGTCATGAGCTACCTGATCAGAAGCAGTCATCTTCTAGATGGTAGTACAGCACTTCTTCTCAAATTATGATTATTCTACATGGGCATAGTTTGGGTAGTATTTCTAATCTTTCCTAAGAAAAAAAAATCCTAATTTTCTTCCTAATATTATCCTACTCTATCAAGGCCATATAGATGCTTTTAACCTTTGTACCTTAACACAAGCCTATCAGGCCCTTTCCCTGTCTCTTCTATTATAGTGCTTGTTTGGTGAAGGTGAGGACTACTGGATCTATCTACCATTTTATCTCCGGACTATATCATGTTTCCTGCCATGCAGTCAAATCTCAGAAAATCAATATTTTGTAAGAATTGGAGTCAGCAGAGATGGAGGGGTGGGTGAAGGAGGAGGAAAGCAGTATGTTTCTTATTTTTCAGGCAAAGCTAACTAGGGACCCCCATGAACATTTATACTGAATTTGAGCATCTCTTTAACTCATTCAGACCAGTGCTCTAGGAGTTTTCTGGGAAATGAAGCTGGCGAAGAGTAGATTTGTTTTAAATTAAAACTTCCCATTTCCCTGGTATTTAATTCTGATTTCTTTATTCTCTGATAATATTTCCTAAAGTCAGCATTGGCATATGAATAGATGTGAGAAGGAAAAATGGTGTGCTATAAACAGTTTGGTAAGCACTGGGTTGAATAAACTTAAGTAGGCTTGGGCAGGGACAATCAGATTTTGATAGGCTGATCCCAAAGGAAAGAGATGAGATATGCAAATTTCCAACATTTGACAATTGAATTTTTCTTTCAGACCATTCCATAAAGTTTATAACCCAGAGCTAATAATAACCTAATACAGGATAGCTTTAAGGACATATTTCTTTAGACTAAAATATCACTCATTTAAGAACTGTTTACTCATTGTATTTAAGCTCAGATTCATGGTAGAGCATCATGACAAGTATATTTTATTTGATAGAAAACATCAATCATTGATGATAATATCTTAAAGCATGTAATTGATGCCACTTGTTAAAATCATATTTAGGAATTATACTTAGCATTTTTTGCTTAGTATTTTATATTTAGTATACTTTAGGGCATAAAATACTTGCTTAACTTATATATGAAGTACAAAATCCTATCATTACTCCTTTTGAAAGTAGCAATCAAAAGTGATTTGACTTTCTTGACTTTCCTGTGCAATACACTTTCAAAATGAAAGATAGCTGGGCTTGCTCATTCAGCAGCAGCTACCCAAGACAAGTTCATTATCTCTTTATATACTTCTGTTGATATTTGTGGATGAGTCTGAAGAAACTCTTTTGTTTGTCTAATTTATATGCTTTTTCTTTGTCTGCACACTGCCAGTTTAAATGTCACCTGTAATAACTATGAAAAATTGCTGTGTGCTTCATGTTCTTCTTTTTTAATCTGCAGTAGAGGTTCTCTGGAACTACCAAAGGGACTTAAGTTCTAAGAAATAACAAATCTAATTTAACTGTACCAAGTTGCGATTTCTTATGGTAATAGGCATTTTATTTAGTATGAAAACTTACCAGTGGGGATGCTTAAAATTCTTTTATCTATTTTAGGGGGATAAATTAAAAAAAAAAGATCACTTTAATATTTTCTTTAATATGTGATTAAATAATACTTTATCATATCTAAATTTGAAAAATCAAGTTTCTTACCTATATCATACTTACATCTGGGTAAATCTTTACAGATTCTAGCTCCAATAATATCAATTTGCTACTCAAATCTCTCAGTGGATTCCTATTACTTATCATTTTATGAGTTAATTCTTAAGGATGGTGTCTAAGGTCTTAACATTTTATTCTCAATCTGTTTCCTTTTTCTCCTCCTTGTCACACTATCTCAAGTGGTTCTCTCTGAAACATGCTCCACAGTGTTCTGCCTTGCAGCTTCTGTTCAGTATCTCAATAACTGCTGTGATGAGCACTCTTCTCCTTGTGTTTTCTCAGCCCTTTACGTTTCCTGTCACATTCCACCACATCTAGGAGTTGTTTTTTAGCCAACTCTCTGGACGGCATCTCCTTCAGAAGCCTATCATACTGTATTTTTAAATAATCATATATCAAGCATATACACCATGCTGGGTACACAGAATTTAGTATGAATTTAGTATTTAGTAGAGGCCTTTTCCAATGATCTGTTGGGTCTTCTAGCAAACCTGTCCTGCCTTAAATTGTTTGTATTTTTCTCTGATCCTTTTTACCAAACTTTAAGTTCTCTTAAGGGAAAAGAGTGTATCTATTACTTATTATCACTGGGCTTTGCAATAGTTACTGAACTGAAAAACTATTTGGACCATTTAATTTATAATGGGAAGTTAATTTTTTTCTGTTGCATGCTACTACAATGTAGCAAAAAATTTCATAGTATGAAATTTGGTATACTACAATAATCTTGTACTTTTCTAGGAGACTAATTGCTCGTTTGACTTGTAAGAGAAGCCACATTGGGATCAGAATGCAAATTCAAACATGAGTTTGAGTATCATATTTGTTCCTGGAGCATTTGCGACCTTAAGCAATCTTCTTAACTTTTCTTTGCCTTGAAATTCTCACTACTTATTAACTATAGAATCTTAACACCTGGGAAAACACAGTGCAAACAGTGAGATGCTTTGGAATATACTTGCTTATTCAACAAATACTTTTTGAGTATTAAGTCTATGGTAGGCATTATGGTAATTGCTGGAGATTAAAAATATTGGTTGTTTTATTTTTACAATTACTACATTGAGGTGAATGAAAACCTCACTATCTCTATTTGGAAGGATCTGATGGTTTAGAAAGCAATAGAAAGATAGAGGATTAAAATAGTGCATATGTGGGCCCTCCCTGGTGGCGCAGTGGGTTAAAGCACAGCACTGAGAAGCTAAAGCCACTTCAGCATGAATTCAATCCCCACCCCGGAGGTGACCCACATGTTGTGGCAGACCTCTCCTGACCGGCCCGCTGCTCCCCTCAGCAGTGTACTTCTTCAATCCGCCTGTTCTGCTCCCCACTCTGTCTCTGGTGAATCCTCTTACTGTCCTTGCTCCTCTGGCCTGTACCCCAGCTTTGTATGCGTAAATAAATAAATCTTTTAAAAAAAATAGTGCATATGTGACATATGATATATTAGGGAAGGTGCTAAGAGCAAGAAGAGGAAGGGCCTAACAAAGTTTGGGGATGGAAAAGTTTCCTGGGCAATGTAACATGTTAATGGAGACATACAGGATAAACTTGGCTTCAAGGTGGTAGAGCAGATGCAATGTTTCAAGAAGTAGAACATTTGAACTGATTCATAATATATGAGGAAGAATGGTAAGAAATTCTGCAGTTGTAAGATGGGATGGAAAACACCAACAGACCTTTCTTGCTCCATAGCTTCCTGTTTGAAACTTTTCAGGGTCACTTCTCTAGATCCTGGAGATACCTAAGGATTTTATTTGAAGTATTATTTCACTGCATTTTTTTTTTTTAAAGATTTATTTATACAGAACGGGGTACAGGCCAGAGATGCGGAGGGTGAGAGGATTCACTAGAGACAGAGTGGGGAGCAGAACAGGCAGATTGACGAAGTACACTGCTGAGGGGAGCAGCGGGCGGGTCAGGAGAGGTCTGCCACGCCATGTGGATCTCCTCCGGGGCAGGCAGGATCGAACTCATGCCGAAATGGCCGTAAGCTTCTTAGTGCAGTGCTTTAACCCACTGCGCCACCAGGGAGGACCCTTTTTTTTTTTTGGCTTTTAAAGTGAAGATGATTTAAATTTAAGTCATTCTTCATCGCTATATTAGAGAGAGAGAATATTTTGCAAAACAGTTATCTGTGGTAGAAGCACTCCATACAGAGTTATACCAGGGGGTACATAGGCCTCTTGGCCCCCTTATTGTAGGTTAACTGCCCAAATAGACATGGGTTTATTTCTGGGCTCTCAATTCTACTCCACTGGCCTGTGTGTCTGTTTACTATACTGTTTTGATTATTATTGTGTGCTATTGTTTGATGTCTGCCATATTATAATACCAATATTCTTCCTTTATTTTTTTGTCAGGATTGCTATGGCTATTCAGGGTCTTGTGTGGTTTCATATGAATTACAGTGATGTCTGTTTTGTTTCTTTGAAAAATGCCATTAATGCTTTGATAAGGTCTACATTGAATCTGAATATTGCTTTAAGAAAGATAATCATTTTGACAATGTTAATTCTACTGATTCTTCAACAAGGATTGGTTTTTCATTTGTCTGTGTCTTCTATTTATTTTAACAATACCTTGTAGCTTTCAATGTATAGGTTCTTCATCTCCTTTGTTAAATTTACTCCTAGGCATCTAACTCTTTTTGGTAAGATTGTAAGTGGGATTATTTATGATTTCTTCCCCTTCTAGCTAACTGTTTATATATAGGGAGGCAACTGATTTTTATGTTGATTTTGTAATCTGCCGTTTCACTGAACTGATTTATTGTTTCAATTAGTTTTTGAGTAGGTTCTTTAGGGTTTTTAAATATATATTAGCATGTGATCTGCAAGTGATAGTTTTACTTTTTTTTTCCCATTTTGGCTTCCTTTTATATCTTTTTTTTTGCCTAATTGCTCTATCAAGGATTTCCAATACTATGTTAAAATATAAGTGATAAAGTGAAAAATGTGGACACTCTTGTTTCATACAGATTTTAGTTGAAAAGCTTGAAGTTATTCACCATTGACAATGATGCTCGCTGTGTGTTTGTCCTATCTTAATGAGGAATGAATTATTCTCATCTTGTAGCTAATCATCAGTGATACAAATTCAACTTGCTGTTTTTCAGCTATTTATATTGTATCTAACTTCTTTAAGAATATCTAATAGGCTTTTCAATAACTCTAGAGTATTCCAGGGAGATAAGCATGTACTCTGCAACAAATGATAACTTTGTCTTTTTCCAAAATAAGAATAATGAAGTAAACATGTGTTTCTGATTTTAATGTTAATGTTTCTAATATGAATGTCAAATTTTATCAACTTCATTGATAAACTTCAATTTAATTAATGTGTTTTTCATTTTCAAAAGAAATTTATCTTTCTTCACCATGGATACGTTTAATGTACTATAGAAGTTACTTTGTTAGTACAGTCATTTGTGTTGATAGCTAATTTTTTTTGCATTTTTGTAGGATGTTATACATGCTATTGATCAAATTTAATCATTCAAGAATAATGAATTGCTACTTTATTTTTTCTATATTACAGAATATAAGTTATTACTTGAACTTAAAAATAATTGGTGAATTCACTGACCCAATATTATTTTTATACAAATTACAATTCTGTTTGCTTTATTGTTCTATCCTTTCTTTTTTCTTTTTTAAAAAGACTTCTTTACTTATGCATACAGAACTAGAGTACATGCCAGAGGCATAGGGGCAGTGAAAGGATTCACCAGAGACAGAGTAAGGAACAGAATAGGCCAACTGATGAAGTACACTGCTGAGGGGAGCAGCGGGCGGGTCAGGAGAGGTCTGCCGTGCCATGTGGGTCACCTCGAGGAGAGGGATCAAATTCATGCTGAAGTGGCTTTAGTTTGTGAGTGCTGTGCTTTAAACTGCTGTGCCACCAGGGAGGGCCCTATTGTTCTATCCTTTTAAAATACTTTTTGAGATAATGTACAGCTTCTCAGGTCTTTATTTGACATTTTCAAGTTTATTAACATATACTTTGTTATAGTATTATAATACTTTGTTACTTGTGCTGTGCTTTTTATAATTTTAATTATATAGGTAAATAAGATTATTTTAAGAACTTTTAACTTTACTATTAAGTATTAACTATTTACTATTACTATAATAACTGATATTAACTATATAAGTCTTTCCTTAAATAGACTAATCTGGTCTGTATCATTAACACAATATGAGGGGAAAGTGTAAACAACTAGTAAAAGAAACAGTGTATATCATTTTGTTTATACTTGCTGATTTTGTTTCTACTCTGTTTTTGATACTTCACTGAAGGTAATGCAGGGGGGAAAAATTGCTGGCTAAAAAAATGTTTTGTAGTAATGCCTTATTTAATATGCTTTCCTAAATATCAAGTCTTAAAGACTTGAGTCTTTAAGAGAAAATAGTTTCATCACCGTTAGCTATTATGTCAAAGGAAACATTTTTCCATGCTGTTATCAAGATCTATTTTCTAGGTATTCAGCGTCTGAATATTTCACAACTTCCGTAGGAATTTCACATATACTGTAGAAATGGGAACATTTTTGAAAATTCTTCCTTATGTGGACTTTGTAAGTAAATGAGATAGATATAAGAAAAAAATACTTAAGCCTTAAGAATTTCTATGCCATTTTCATTGAGTGGAAAAGTTTATCAACAATTTTCAAAAAATGATTTACAGTAAGTTCAGGAGTATAGTTTAATACATCAACAAATATGAATTTTAAGCTAGGTATACAGATCCTACAAACAATGTCTGAATGAAAATGTTTAATTAAATGTATTATTTAGGGAAATTTATTATCTTGATATGTATATATACATATACATCTAGATATGTATGTATCATTTTTATATACACATTATATATGTGTATATATATATGAGAGAACAAATGTATGCATATATATGAGAGAACATTTTTTTTTTTAAAGATTTATTTATTTGTGCATACAGAACTGGGGTGCAGGTCAGAGGCTCAGGGGCGGCGAGAGGCTTCACCAGAGACAGAGTGGGGAACAGAACAGGCAGATCGACGAAGTACACTGCTGAGGGGACCAGCGGACGGGTCAGAAGAGGTCTGCCTCGCCATGTGGTCACCTCCGGGGCAGGCGGGAATCGAACTCATGCGGAAGCGGCTTTAGATTCTCAGTGCTGTGCTTTAACCCGCTGCGCCACCAGGGAGGGCCGAGAGAACATTTTTAAGAATGTGGACTATATATAGCAGTTGACATGTAGAATTTGTTCATTGTGGGGTTTTTTTTTTTTTTTGGCTATTTTTTTCTTCATGTGGATCATCCCCTTCTTTCTCAATCCCAGGCTCATTCTTCTGGTCTTGTTAATAAAGTGTATTTGAATATCAAGGCTATGCCTTTAATATTATTTTCCTTTATCTCTCTTCTTTCCTGTCAGTGATATGCCAATGTCAATCAAGCCTCAGCTATAACCTGAATACTGATGATACTCCAACCCACATTTGCCCCTTATTTTATTTCTATATTTTTTACACTTGGATATCTTCTGGAATATCAAACCAACATGTGAACAGTTGAGTCATTTCCTTCTGATTTAAACTCCATTTTATCATCATCTCAATTTTTAGTTACTCTCTGAGGTCCATAGCTTCGATGCCTGTAATCACTCACTTACTCATAAAATGCTTTCAGTTTGACCTCCACAGCTTATATAATCCATTCTTTCTTCTTGGTCTCTATTACAGAACAAATTAAATTGTTTCTTAACTTTTTTTTCTGTTTCTCCATTGTCAATATTTTATGTAAGCAGCAACCACATCAACTATCCAAAATCTACCTCTAGGGCCCTCCCTGGTGGCACAGCGGGTTAAAGCACAGCACTGAGAATCTAAAGCCACTTCTGCATGAGTTCGATTCCCGCCTGCCCCGGAGTTGACCATATGGCGTGGCAGACCTCTCCTGACCCGCCCGCTGCTCCCCTCAGCAGTGTACTTCGTCGATCTGCCTGTTCTACTCCCGGCTCTGTCTCTGGTGAATCCTCTCACCCTCCACATCTCTGGCCTGTACCCCAGTTCTATATGAATAAATAAATCTTAAAAAAAAAAAATCTACCTCTAATAGATTACTTCATTTCTCATTTGATTTTTCATGTCTTTACACTTTTTTTTTTTAGATGGGCATATGTTTTCTGTGTGATCAATACTAAGAAAAATGAATGCCATCAAAATAAATTAGGTTGATATGTGTAGGGAAAACTGTGAAATATGACACAAAAGCAATAACTCTGGAATAGTTGTAGATCTCATATTCCAACTCAGATACTTATTTGATCTTGGATGAATGGCTCTCTGTAATTCAGTTCATACCTTTATGAACTAGGAATAATATCAATGCAATTTACTCCATGGTGTTGTGAATACAGTAATTGGAAAGTATTTAAGAAAAAAATGACAAATGTCTACCTACAATTATTTCTTAATGGAGAAAAAGTTTGAGTTCATTTCATTAAATATTTTTTGAATAACTTTAATAGATCCAATTTTTTATCTTTATTTTTTAATTGTATATATGTGTGTATACATGCATACATACATACGTGTATATATGTATATGTATATATATATATATAAAACATATCACATCATTCTTCATTTTGTGCATTTTTTTTTATCTCAGTTGCAGTCCCCATGGGCTTTCTACCACCAATTCACCCGTGTGCCATAACCACAGTACAGCGTACTCTTCCCACCCCAGTTCCAAGCCCATTCCTCCTCCCATCCCCATAAAATGTCTCTGGTTTATAGTTGTTCATTGATTTCATTTTTACTCTTTTACATTTGTTTATCTCTCTCTCTCTCTCTCTTTTCCTTCCCTGATCCCTTATGATCCTGCTATGAGTGAAATAACCCAGAAAGAAAAAGAAAAATAGGTTCAATTTTTAAAAAACATTGATTTACAGCATTGTAAGGCGTAAGCTCCCACCTCTTCCGATGTGTGTCTCCACATCATCCCCACTACCAAGACACACATCCATTTTATATTTTACATTCAGGATGTGAAGTCAGACTACAAACACTACCTACTCAGAAGGGCAATGTTTCAGAAATGGCTCATTTCACTAATGTAAGCATGTATGTACAAGGACTGATACAATGAAGGCTATCTCACAGAATTTAGATTTTATTCATAATGTGAATGAAAGCCAGGAGAGTTCAAGCAGCAGAGCTATATTATGATCAAAGACCAATTAGGAAGAGATAAATTCAAGGAAACTATTTCTAAAAAGATGTCAGCATCTGTCAAAGCATCTCGGTGAGCACACCCTGTGAACAGGTTCTTTCAGTTTCAGAATGATCTTTCGCAAAGGCAAGAGCAAATGGAAGAAATAGTATCGAACATCTTTCCATTTATTCCTTTATCATAATAAATAATACAAAACAACCAATTTACCACTTCTAAGTGTATATATTGCTGTGGCCTTGCAGACCTTTCACTACCGCCCATCTCCAGAACGGCTCTGTCTTTCCCAGATGAAACTTTACACCTATCAATCACAAACTCCTTGTTCTTTCTTTGCTTAGTCCCTAGCAACCATTTTACTTCCTGTGCATAAATTGATTAATTACCTTCCATAAGTACAGACATTCACTTTATGTCCTTTTGTGACTGGCTTACTTCAGCTAGTGTTCATTTTCAAGGTTTATCCATGTTGTAGCATGTATCGAAAAGCCCTGACCTTCTAAGATTGAAAATTATTCCATTGTTTATTTATACTATATCTTGTTTATCTGTTGGTGGACAGCAGAGACATGGGTTGCTTCCATCTCTAGGCTTTTGTGAATGTTGCTAGTGTGGGTAAGAGTGTACTTCTGTCTGTCTTCCCTTTTATTTTAAGGCATGATTTAATTTTTTGGATTCTAAGTATTAAATTACATTATGTAGGCAATATATCTACTTGTAAAAAAACCTTTCATAGTTCTTTGTATACCTAATAATATTGGATTAAAAATTTTGATAAAATTTTCCATTATAATGATGTAGACATATTTATTTTCAGTGCCATAATGTGGTTTTATTACTGTTTTATTGGACAACTAAAAGTAATATAAAACAAAGAATTTAGATATAAGGATTAAGCCATTGTTCAAATGAGAAAAAATGTCAGGCTACTATATAAATATATATATATGTATAGTTCTAATAGCTGATGCTATGTAATTTTAAATATAAATCAGTATGTTTTTAAACTACAGCAAGCATACTCTGTGTGATCTATCTAAACTGCTTCAATTTTTGTGGTTTTGATTGTGGGTGATTGATTTCCATGCATTCCTAATTATAAGAAATTTAGAAATATAGAGAGAGCAAACATCATAAATCATTGTAATCCTGTCATTAAATAAGAAGTCTTTTGTGGTTTGTTTTCAGAAATACTTGTAAAAATATTTGCATCGATTTTGTAAGATATATTTTATTTTCACCTCCACTCCCATCCTCCCATCCTCCTCCCCCTTGACCCTTTTACTAACAATGTGTTGTGAATATATCCTACATCCCAGCATTACTGTGACTATCTTACTAGACCAGTGTTGAATGACACATTTAGGACATAGTATGACTTGGTGGTTTGGTGAGGCTTTGGGACAGAGATTTCATTGAATAGAAGTTAGCTCTGCCTCTTGCTAACATTGTGACCTTGGGAGAAACTTCTCTGTGCCTCTCTTTTCCGCATCCTAGATTGTAGATAGAAATACAGCTTTCTATAGTTGCTTTTAGTACTCAATAAATTATTTAATAATAATTTTTAAAAGCTTGGGGATCTCTATGGCAGATTATGAATTACTGTGATTCTAAAATTTGAACAAATGTAAGTAACAGTGGGTCATTGACTGGAAATAATTCCTTTGAGCTTCTCACTAAAGGACTTGGAGTAAGAACTGCAAGTTTTAGTGTTGTGCCTTGTGAAAGCTGAACTAGATTACCTATCCAGCTGAATTCAGTAGCAAGCAACAACCATACTCAGAGGAAAGCGTCTGTGTCTTTAAATATACATCATGCAGGACAAAACTGAAATTCTTAAGTATACACGTATTCATTGCTCACAAGGCATTGGTTTATAAAAATATTCTCATTCTTTTAGAGATACCCATCAAAGACATCAGTCATTATTTTTCTTTACAGACATTATTAGAAATGACAACCTAAATATTTTAAAAATCCTACTTTGTATTTATAAAAGGATTATAATAATGACTCAAGAATCTGTAACCCCTTAATTATTTTTGTGTTTTGAATATTTGAATAATTTTCTATCCCAAGAATATATTTCCACCAAACCAGATGCCTAACAACTATATGAATGTAAAGTATTAAATTTTTTATTCATCTCCAAAGGTTAACATTAACCAAACTGCATTGCATAATAGTTAGACAAGAACACTAGTGTCCTGAATTTTTTTTTCTTTCGTAAGAAAAACAGATTTTTTGAATTAATATATTTATTGATTGGTGAGAAGGATAGAGGAATTAACATTTTTCTGAGGATTACAATGTACTGTGATCAAAGTAGAAATGATGCCTGCTTGATGTATTGCATTTAATAGGTCAAGTTTATATAAGTCTGTCATTGCCAAGATTGGATAGAGCTACCGAGGATAGCACCCAGACAAAGCATTCATCTCTTTTATTTCTCCCTTTCCTGTGCTCAGAATGTAGAAAATTACTTTTGACTGCATTTTTTGAAATTATTTCCTTGTTTGTCCTTGAAAGACTACCATAAAGCTATGAAGGACAAAAAAAAATCAATACCCATACATCAGAACAGTTAAGGTTGATCTTCAGTGCATTTATTGTGCTATAGACAGGTGCCAATTTGGGGATCATAGCCTGCATATAGCAGAACTGTCTTAGGATCTTCCTGTTAGTTCACAAAAGAGATTTAGCTCCTCAACAGGTCCTGACAGGTGTCTCTGCTGGCAAGTAGTTTTCTCCTGTTGTGCCATTGTAAAGTTGACCACATGGCTATGATGACTGTGAGCCAAGAGCACAGAGATGGGGACATTATTATTAGTCATCACTAGCCAGAATGTCAAAGGTTTTTGCTAGTGAATAATTGGACTCTTTGTTAAGTAATTTCTCCTTGAAGATTATTAAATAATATTTCATTGAAAGCACAAATTTACAACCAGGAGTTCTAATATATCCTTTGAGATGGAATAACATGAATAACATTGCTTGACCTAAACATGTTTCGATCTAGGCAAGATTAATTGAATCCCTTTGCTGGTGTTGAAGTTTTGTCATGCTTTTGTTGCCAGCACTTTGGATTTTCCTTTTTTTTTTTTTCTAAATTACTGACATATAAAAGTTTTAGCATTAAGTGTTGAGTTCTGGAATTAAAGATTCCAGTTAACTTAGAATTACTAGGGTCTGCCATCCATATGACATATTTGGAAGTGACAGGACTTCAGTATTATAAAGAATATTTCATACTTGCCTCTGCCTCTTTGTGGACACATGACCTTGAACAAGATGGTTAACATCTTTCACAGATTCAGATTTAAGTATAAAATTAGACATTAACATGCCATTCAGATAAGTATTAGAAGATGAAATGTAATAAAGAATGTGAAGCTGGTTTTGGCACAAAACAGGATGTATGATTAAATGGTAGCTAATATGAAATATAAGTGCAGAGAGGTTAAGTGAAGCATAATAAATATTTTTTAGGAAAACAAAGCAAATTTGAAAAGGACAGGAATATCTATTGGCAATCAAATAAACATGTATATGCGCATGTATATAGATACAGCTGCACACAGACTCACTGGACTTAACTGTCTCACCCTAAAGCAAATGAAGAAAGAAAGGGCTTTCTCTAGTTCACAACCAGCAATGGAATTCTGTGAATCTTGTTCTCCCATTTTTGAGCAGAATTTTTAAAATAAAAAAAAATCTGACATTAAGTATATTAAGCATACACTTACAGTTGTGATAGTTCTGCACTATTTCTTAGAGGAGAAGGCTATTGCCTTCATTTTTCAGAGGTCAAAAATTTCCTTCTTGAATAGGGTCACGTAGGGTCTTGTTTGACAAGATCTTTATTTTACTAGTATTCCAGTTTTACAGATGGATTTTCCAAAGACTACTTGATATAGTAATGCCAGCTCCTATGAGTATTAATAAAAGAAGAGAGAGATTTGTTTCTGTAGCCCCTGTGAAAGCTATGTTTTCAGGTCTCAGAGGCTTAAACCTTTATGGATAACTGCTATCAATGACCTCTGGCTAGATTGCTCAGTATTATAGATTGCTAGATTGCTGGCTAGATTGCTCTGCCAGTCTTTTGCATCATTAGAGAATGAGACTATTTTGTTTAATTTAGCAAACTAGGATATTTTTACTTGAGATTTCCCAGAAGTTTGGTTGATATCTCTTAGACTATTTCAAGGGGTCCAGACCTACTTAGTGGTAAGGAAACAAGCTTGTGTTCTTGACACAGTCAACACTATTGTCTTTGCTTCAGCCATGTCTCGATTTTATTTTTCCCACTCTGTCTTGAATGACTGCAGCTACACTAAGGCTTAAGTCTTTCTCCCTATGTGGAAACTCCAGATATATTAATTAGTGCATATCATAGCTTCCTTATACTCAATACTCCCACCATTAGGTATTTTACCATCCCCATGATTCAATTCAGTATCTCTTGTATTCTTTCTTTTGATTAATAGCACATATGGTTTATCATTTACTCCCTCATCTCCATTCCTCTTGCCCTCTTATACTTTTGTAAATAACTGATTTGGATTCTGATTTCTGAAAATCTCTTGAATCTGTGTGGGTCATTTAATTCCCTTGAATCTGTGCTATCTCACTGTAAATATAGCAATAGACTGTTACTTCAACTTGGTATTAAGTTAATTCATCTTCCATACTGTTTTGAATGTGATGATGCAATGACTCTGCTTAAAATCCTTTAATATGTGCCCAAGTACCATCTGACACCCCGCCTTTAGCTATTCTTTCCAGTCACATCCAACTTACCTTCTCCAAATGGTTATGCCATGGCATTCCACTGTTCCCTTCAGCATACTGCCTTTCTCACCTGAAATGCCTGCCCTCATTGATAAATTCTTACTCAGTCTTTAACATTTAACTGAATGTCACCTTTGCAGCAAATTATCCTTTGCCTGACCCAGTATGTCCTAAAATCCTCTCCTTTGAACTAGTACCTGTTGAAGCATGAATCATACTTGGATTTTTTTTACATTTTAGGACATGTTTACATGTCCTATCTCTCAGAATAGAAGATCCTTGTAAGTTGGTATACTGTGCAGGCTGGCCCACATTCGCCTTACAAATGATGTCTTTGAAGCCCAGCAGTATAACTTAATGATGGCCTTAATAATGAGGGGGTATTAGGTTGATAGATAAAACAAGAAGGTGTGAGAGGTGCTATGGAAAATAAGAATTATAAGGGGAAAGTAAAAGGAGCAAGAAAAAGATGAGGAAGATATATTAGAATGAAGTGCATTTGACACTCAGTGAGAGAAAAGAATAGTGTCCTAGATCTTTCGTCTGATTTATTGTCATCAAAATTTGAACAGCTTGTACCAACTTAAATTCCATCTATTCTCACATCTTTAAAAACTTTGTAATGGGATAGTTTTACTACAACAACAATAAATTGTGTTTTCAAGTGGAAAGACAGAATTTGTTTTATCTTTAAGAAATATAACATTCACTGAAAGCAAGCAGGAGATGTAGTAATTGAACTCTTACTGAAAGAAAAAACAAAACAAGTCTCAGAGAAAAGTCAAAATGTATCTTTGGCTATTTGTCCATCTCACTGGGGTGTTAGCCCACACAAAATAAAATACAGAGATCATTTCACCCTAGTGTTGTTTCACAGTTGTTGTTCGTATAATCACAAGGGGAACAATCACTGTCATACAAATGTTTCGATACAGATGCATTTTTCTCTGAGTTTTGAGTGAATTGGGATACAAATAAACCTACACATACAGAATGGAGAAAATACAGACCTCTATCCTATTTGACTTGGAGTTCAGGACATTTTTTTTTTTTTAATAGCAGCATTGAAATACTGCTCTTGACTTCAGTATGAGGCCATGCGAGGTAAGTAGCAGGATACTAAGAGTTGTTTTCAGGCTCTGATAAAGCAGTGTTACCCCCTCTCTGTGATGCTAACCAGATGTCTGGACCCTTCTCAGCAACCGCAAATGTTCCACAAATACTCCGTAGACCAAGGCAGACTCACAAAACCTACAATCTCAATTTGAATTTCTCTTTGGACAGAGCCATTTCCTTTCAGTTTACTTTCATAAGCAGTTACTGACCTTAGACTCTGTGCAAGGCAGTGGCAATGCAAAAGTGAATAAAATGAAAGTCAAGTGGGAGAAGGAAACAGTATTATGTACATATGGCAAGATCCTTAGTTCACGTCAACTTGTTTTGAAAGTTTAACTGTTGCCAGTTAACTACTCTTCATCCTACCATTCCAAGTCCTGATCACGTATTTTTAGTTTAAATTCTCATTCCATCCCATTCAGATCCTAATCATTTTTCTTCATGAGCCTTACTACCTCCAACACTCACATTGTATCTTCAAGCCCTAATACGGTTGTCTTTTATGTCCATCTCTTCGGACTCTTGCCAATTCCTTGGTTTTTTCCAGAGCCATGTGATAGTTATCAAGTTATTTAGTGTTAACATTTCTGACATAGAAATTTTCATTTCTACTGTTTATTTCTTGTACATCTTCCCCCATCTAAGGAATATCAGCTTCAATCTGTTTGCTTAAATCAAAGTTTTGAGCCTTTTTCCTTTTTTTATCAACACCCCTTATCTATGCTATCTATGAATTCTGCCTCTAAACCTTCAAAATATATCCATATTTGAACCACCCCTCCCTCTATCCCCGGCCCCTACCCACACACATATGTTGACACAAATCCATTACTTTTTGCATGACCTATCTCGTCTGCTCGCTTCATCTTTGTCCTCTGCTAATCGATTCAGTTTTAAGTGACTCCTTAAAGCAGAAATTTTATTATAGACCACTTTTTTTTTGGCTTAAATTCTAAATTTTTATTATGCTACCATTACTATTATTATTATGCTATTTACCCCCTTTTTTTTTTTAAAGATTTATTTATTTGTACATACAGAACTGGGGTACAGGCCAGAAGCTCAGGGGCGGCGAGAGGCTTCACCAGAGACAGAGTGGGGAACAGAACAGGCAGATCGATGAAGTACACTGCTGAGGGGAGCAGCGGGCGGGTCAGGAGAGGTCTGCCGCGCCATGTGGTCACCTCCAGGCAGGCGGGAATCGAACTCATGCTGAAGCGGTTCTAGATTCTCAGTGCTGTGCTTTAACCCGCTGCGCCACTAGGGAGGGCCTATTTACCCCTTTTTAACCCTCTCAGATATGAATTTCCCCAGGGCCCTTCTTTGAACTCCCACTATTATGGGGATGATGGACTTTGTTTGCTTGCCTTCCTTCTCTCCCAGATGCCTTGTCCCATTCATCACTGAATTCCAAAACCCAGGCAAATAAGAGATAACAAATATACAAGCTTATTTAGGGGATCAAAAATCTGTGACCGGGCCCTCCCTGGTGGTGCAGCAGGTTAAAACACATTACTAAGAAGCTAAAGCCACTTCAGCATGAGTTCGATCCCACCCCTGAGGTGACCCAAAGGGTGCGGCAGACCTCTCCTGACCCGCCCCCTACTCCCCTCAGCAGAGTACTTCGTTGATCTGCCTGTTCTGCACCCCACTCTGTCTCTGCTGAATTTTCTCTCTTCCCCTTACCACTGGCCTGTACCCAGTTCTGAATGCATACATAAACCTTAAAAAAAAATCTGTGACCACAAAATAAATCTTGTGGGGAACAGGTTTAAATTTTATGACTACAGTTAAAATGCTGAAAGGAGGTTGTCCTTCTTAAAGAGCTATTTGTAGGTAAAAGGAGAATCTCTTTCCCTTAAATGCATCTTGACCACCATACTAGGAATACCTGAACTTCCTTACCTCTTTACCATGGAGAAGGCAAAACTTAAACCTTCATACCTTTGTTTATGTTGCCTTCCTTGGAAAATTCCTTAAGTGACCCTCCTCTTTCTTCTCCCCTCAGATCCCTGGTTTTGGTAAATTACTCAGTTTTTGCTGGGTCTCTCCTATGTAAGAGGAGGTATGTTACTGTGAAACTATACATTCGGTTTGAGGCTTGTATGATTATTTGCCAGCCTAGAAGAACTGAGAGTGTACAGGATCATTTCCTTTTTGAACCTACAATTAAATGAATGGATAACCTCAACAACATGAAGTTTGGCTAACAGATTAAGGAAACCAAACATTTGAACCTGAATGGGCATTCAACTATAAATCAAGAAAGAGAAAGTTGAGTTTGATTAGCTTAGATGGAATTAAAATAAATGTCCTACTCAGGCTAATTATCATAAACTAATGACTTCCATAAATAGACTTGTGATAACTCTCCTTCTGTTGTTTCAGTAGCTTCTCCCTCTACAGTGAAAGTCAGAGAATAACCAGGAGCTTTACAGATTTAGGAGCCAGGTCAGCTGCTCTGTAAACATAGTACCAATAACTAAATTCAAAGCGAACACATAATTTAGAGGTATAAAACTAAAAAAGATCAGAATTGCACACTAAAACAGCAATGAAAGTAACTAGGCAAACTTGATTTTGTTTTTTTGTTTCTGTTTTAACTCCGGACTTTTCTACTTGAGTTCAGTACTATTGGGTTATTTTAAGCCTGTCAGAATATAAGTCTAATAAGTATAACAATAGTGATCATACAATTAATTTGAAGTAGAAAGGAGGCATTTTATAAATGAAGTCAAAGTGCCTGGAGGCTTAAATATCTGGCCATGTGCAAGTCTTTCAGCTTGGATTCAGCTGCACTCAGCATGCATGGCATAGGGAGAAAACCCCACGTCAAATGTCACTGGAAGCTGCCCAGCCAGGCAGGTAGAAAGACACATTGCACCAATGATACTTGACAACCCTGGCGGTGCTTTTTCTGCTTCAGTGGTCACCTTGTTCTAAGCCAAGGCCAGCCAACACACAAATAGTCCATAAAGCACCAGGCTGTCAAAATCATCTTTACAAGGCACTGACTAGGGCACTTCTTTTAATGAACATCTCACATTCTGTATAGCCAGGGATGTTTCATCCACTAAAATATCCAGAAATACAGGCACGGAACTAATGGGCATAGAGGTAAGCTACTAACAGAAATACCATTACCTCAACATTCATTCTAGCCTGCAGAAAAACAGCTATTTTTCATCACTGTTTTGAGATTGTTACTGCATTCCTCATTAACTTTTAATCTAATCTATTAAGCATATTTCTGCTGTCTTATACCGAGTAAATATCTTGGCATAAAAGTAGTTAAAATAATTGAAGATCTAACACACACACATACACACACACACACACACACATACCCCTATCTGTGCCAGGCGATGCTAATTCCCTGTCCTCCACCCCCCCCCCCATAAATGTGACTAATTTTATAACAATAATGATGATAGTAGAACATTGCTCATGGGTTCTTTTATTCCTTTTTTTTTAAATTTTCTCGATACTTTTCTAAGTAACTCACATGCATTTCTTATTCCACAACAAACTTAGAAAATAGGTTAATAGGGAACTAACTTTATACTAGTTAAGTAATTTAGTCAGTCTCCAAGGATTTGGGAAGAGTGTTTAAAATTCCCTTTCATCTTCAAATTTTCAGATTTGACTTTTGCTTAAAACTTCAAGTGAACAAAGATTTAGGGCTAAAGATAAATGAAAACTACTTGACACTATTGATGAATGCATTCATTATATTGGTGGGGAGACCAAAGCCTGGCTTTTCAAGTCCCAGGTGTTGAAGCACTATTCCTGGTCAACAGTGAGTCTCTGGTTAGGATCTACCTCCCCCCCTCAACCCCCCCAAATCAGGTTGAATCTTTCCATGCCACTGCTACCCTGAACCCTCAGAGAGCTGCTCATACTGACAGGAAGCCTTACACTTCTCCACAATGGAGAAGACCCCTACTTGCCAGATTACCTAAAAACTGAATAGTGGTTTAAAGATTTCAAGTATAAGGTTTATTGTTGTGTTACTTGCACATATGTATACATATAGACACATGTGATTTGTTCTTATTAAACTAGTAGCGCAACACCCAGCCAAATAATCTACCTTTATCAAATTCCACAGCACGCATTACAAAACAGCTATATCACATGCTGATGTTAAGTAATTTTTAGTATTTTTGTTCATGCATTACATTTTTATATTGTAATGGAAATACTAGGCTGGTATTGAATGTGTATTAATCTCCTTGAATATTAATACCATGTACATTCAATAAGGTATCATGGCTTAGAATTATAGTACTCAAACATTTTAAAGCTGCTATAGCCTGTGCAAGCTCAGTTTGGATAGTATTGTAAATAGGAGCTCAGGAGTTGGATGTGAGCTTTAATCTGGACCTCACAACCCTCACAAGCTTGGAGATTAAGGCAGAACACTAAGCCTCTTAGGCTCTGGGTCTCCTAGCACAGGATGATAGAGGCATCATTGCATGGTTACTTGGAGGATTACAGTTAAATATGTGAAGTTTCTAGAGACTAGTGGATGTTTAAAACTCTCTATGAAATAATATTATTCCATTTACCCTCGTGATACCTTCACCAATCATTTTTTTTTAGCCTGGAAATTGTAATATTTGAATAAGTAGACAATGTGGCCACATTCATTTTGAGCACAGTCAGTTATTTTATCAGTACCTTTTGCTCTACAGCAATACTATGGAGTAGACTGAATTATTATCTCTGGTTTGTAGAAGAAAAGTTAAATCTTCAAGCGGTTAAGTAATTCTCAGGTCAGGGAAATGGTGGTGTCTAAATTGCTTCATATCTGACCCTAAAGAAAACCAACAGCTACTCTACTCGGGTGTGTCTCTATAACAGCCTGCCCACTCAATGTCACCTCACTTCACGACAGACTGCAGTTTTTGTTCTTGTTGCGAGTTACATATCTTTGTGGGATATCCTGCTATGCTTGTGATTTCATTTGATACAAAATAATATTACAAAGGATGTTCACGTCCATGAGAAAATAGATGTTAACTTGCTGACATCACTGTGTTAAGATGCTCAATCTCTCATTTTCTCTAAGAATCAAATGTTACACAGGAAGCTAAGTCCCTCGCTTCCTTCTTAGCTGTGATCGCATTCCTGGAGTCAGTATATATTAAACACAAAGGACACTTTGTATTTCATGAAATAGTGTCTGTTTTCATAGTGCATGTTAATTTTCATTTCTAGGTTTAAAATTTTATATAAACTTTATATAAATCCATTTTACATTTAATGTGTTTTTATAATTTTAAATCATTGAATACTTTTGTCCATTTTGTTTTTATAAATTGCCATGGCGGTCGTAGTTTACTGACGTCAGTTCATGTATAGCTCATTGTTTTAATTTTGGTTCATCACCCTACTGTTTATCTATTTTCCTACAAAGAATAATTAGGTGTCACTGATTATTTCAGTCGTGTAGAGGGGTCAGGACTGAGCATAACTGCTCCTTGCATGTCACTGCTTAAGGAAATGTGCTAAGGTTTACTGGGGAATTCACCTAGTAGTAAAATTAGTCAACGTTCATGAACAGGTTCAAATTTACCAGGTACTTCAAGGTGCTTCCCTTTGTCGTGTTACTAATTGATTTTTCAGTGGGTTATGGGTATGAGTTTTAGACCTTTGTACATCTTTACTGCCTTGGTAGTGTAAAATTAATTTTGGGATACTCTCTCCTTGCTATTCATGAGCTCTAACATTGCTTTTAATTTTAGCAAACAGTTACTTATAGACAAGAGTTATATATAGACAAATAACTTTTGTCTCAAGGAAAGGTTTTGTTCTTTTGGACTGCTTGATTTGTATTTTCATATATATCTTCTTAATCTTAGCACATCCATTGTTTTTTAAAGATTTATTTACTTATGTGTACAGAACTGGGGTACAGGTCAGAGGTGCAGGGGTGGTGAGAGGACTCACTAGACATAGAGCGGGGAGCAGAACAGGTAGATTGACGAAGTACACTGCTGAGGGGAGCAGCAGGTGTGTCAGAAGAGGTCTGCCACACATGAGGGTCAGCTCCCTAGCCAGGGATTGAATTCTTAGGGGAGCTTCATAGCTGTTGTGCCACCAGGGAGAGCCCAGTACATTGATTTTTATGTTATACCTTTATCCTGGTGAGTCATCCTGAATAATATTTTAATGATTTTTTTCCTTTCTGTCTTCCAAGAGGTAAGACAAGGCTACTCAAGCCTTGGGGATGCAGGTAGACATAGCAGGGATCACTAAGTGGTGGGCTGTGCTAATTTACCCACCAGCAGGCTCACCGGGACCGCCTCATGACACCTCTGCCCCATGCATGCCTCTTCCATGAGTCATAAAGCAAACACTCCTTCACATACTCTTTCTTTCAAGACCACAGAAACATATGAAGCCTTAGTAGATGCTTCAGATACAATAACAGAGGACGTACTTGAACATTTATCTATCAACGTACAATTTGTTTCATTCATATCACTCATGATGAAGTCTGTGCTTACATATGTATTTTTTTGTACTAGTCTTTTAGAATTTCCATATCATCATCATCGTCAGTGCGTAGTGGTTTACTTGCAAGGTATGTGCTTGTGTACATGATATTTGACTTTCGCTCTATCCTGCCAGTTCCTTGAGGATAGGGACTATGTCTGTTCATAGCTCTATTCTTCTGCTTATGGTACTGCTTGGGATACAGTAAGTGCACAAACACTGTATGTTAAAAACTCCATAAATGAATGAAAACTTACTGTACTATTAATTTTGGCCAAATAGTATGTGTAGGCTACTGTTTTGTATGGAAGAGGAAAACTGATAGGGTTTAAGATCACATAATCAGTCAGCTGTCATATTAGACAATAGCTAAGAAGCTTAGAATGACAAACTCTCCCTTAGAGGGAATAATTCAGTGGTAAATCTAGTAATCTGTGATCTTAGAGCCTCCTAGGAAATCTGGGCAGATGTATTTGAATTGAGAGAATATACTACCTCAGAGGTTCAGATTGTAATCTGATTTGGAAAGAAAAGTGTAGAATAAAGAGAGAAATCAGGACCAAATACCAGAGACTTGGCCTTGTGTCTAACTTGAACTAAAAGTAAACCTGTGAGTCATACCAGTAACAATAATACATTGCTTCTTTTCTTTGTAGCTTTTATACACACGCTTTACAATATATCTAGGTATATTGCTTTCCCTGGAAGAGGTGAAATACTAGGGGGGATAAAGGAGAATGTATTAGGTATGTGTACAGGCTTGTGTGCACACACACACAGTCATGATTGATTTGACATTTATCTCTTTCAGCCCCAGTCCCTCTCTCCTACTTTTTAATATTTTTTCCCAGACTTTGTCAATTCCTTTACATACTCACTCCACTATCCAGTCTGCTCACTGCTCCCAATGCCTCATCTAGTCGTAATAGTTTCCCTTTTGATCGACTCTTACGATGAAGCTACAAAAGGACAGCAGGCACCCCCTATTCTATTGTCCAGTGTCAAGGAATTTGTCCTGACCCATCTGTCCTCTTAAATTATTTTGACAAGGAGTAGACAATGGAAGTGACTGCCTTGATTAGTCTACCAGTGTCCTCTTGGTTACCAGATGGCCTCCCTGGGCTGTGGCAACCGAGTAGAAAATATGAATTGCCTTGTTAAGCTACTCAGTTTTTTAAGATAGTTTAAACTTTGCACATTATTCTTGCTATGCTGCTCATTTATAAGATTTTCAAGTTGTCATTTGTGATATTTAACTTGTGAAACTTAAATACTCAACCTATCATCCTTTTTTGTGTGTGCATGTGTGTGATTTCTTTGGTTTTAAAGATCAAAGAAGATGAATTCATCTGTATGACCACTAGCATCAATTGTATTTCTTTCAGATTCTGATTTAGGCAATAGAGTTGTCATGTGGTGAATGGTTTGTTTTCCTGTTTCACAATTGAAAATCTAACTCTCTATGGACCTGAAGATTAATTAATAGTCATTAAACCTGTTTTTTTCCTTGGTACAAATCATTTAGATAAAAGATGAAAAGCTCAGTTAATCATATTATGGTTTGGTGGTTGTCAAATATCCAGATGTCCCAACATATCCAGATGTTTGATATAATGTAAAAAGAGATGAGAATAATTTGCATAGTTTTTCTTTTTTATAGGAATGCAGTGATGGTATATAAATGGGCAAATGTATACATACTAAATCCTCAGTCTGTTTTCCTATAGGAGCCAATAAAATATTAGTAGATTTAAAATGCTTATCATTGAAATGCCTGATCTCACTGAAAGATTTATTTTCAAAGAAGTACAGGTTTTTGGTTACAGTGATCCATATTTGAGGAATAGAAAACATCGTACTGTGAACTTAAAGTCCTTTTCATCCATAACAGTCAACCTGAAGACTTGATCTTGTTTTTAAGGTACTTTTATTGAGTCAGCAAAAGGGACAGATGGCCTGTTTTTCATGCCTATAGTTCTGTTCAATGTTAATGAGACCCAAAGTCTGTTTTTTACTTCAGTGTATTTCATTTTTGTGAATGCCAACTGCAAGTATTCTTTTAATTATTGTAGTCTTTCAAAATAATGTGATTATTTTTATGTTTATAACTATAAATATGCAGATACCACAGTTTCTGTAACTGATAGAGAAAACACTGCTATAATTATAAAAAACAAAGCAATCCAAATATTTTACAGTGTCATTTCTACTGTTATACACTGATACATTATTTTTATTTGAAATGTCTTTATATAAAATACCTGGGTAGTAATTGAAATAGTAACAATGAGATATTAATTTAAAAGAGACAATAACCTGTATTAATGGAAATTTAAATTTAGTTAGATAACAATTCATATTTTATTTCTAAAACAAATAATCACAAAAATACATGGCAATCATTTTATAAAGATCTAGGTTTTTCATAGTCCAGTCTCAAGAGACTTGATACAAACACACACATATAAACATATACACATATGCCTATATGTGTGTGTGTGTGTATGGGTAATAGTACATACATCACAGGAATCATTTAAAGCAGTCTTTATTAAAGATTATGGATCACGGTAAATATTACTACACGATTAAGCTTTGCTACAGGGAGATATCAAAATCAGTTGGACTACCTATCACAAGTACTACACAACTTGTGATAATAGATTCCCTATTAGTTTCATTTTTTAAACTATGATTTATTGTTCAATGATTTTTATTCATTTTTTATTTTGAACCTTTTTTGTTTTTGTTTGTGGGTATTCCTCACATCAAAATGTCCTGGGGATTCTTAGCCAGATACTAAATTAGTTTTATGTCAGTAGTTTTAGTTGTAACTTGTTCATTTTTTAAAATTTTAACTCATATTACTTTTAAATTTTCTCTATTAATCTAGTAGAGCTGGGTACACTTACCACTGGTACACATGTCTCTCCATGAATTTGTGCCAGGTAGTTAAGTTCTTGCTAGCTTTCAGAGATAAGCCAATGTGAACAAAATCTTTTTGAAAATCTTAATAAGGAAATAACCTAGGAATTATAATCCATTTAATTAAATATTATATATGTAATTTTATGTTTGTACAATTAATGTTACATATTATGCAATGACAGTTTCAGATTATCCATAATTCTGAAAAAGAAATGATTCTGACACAAAAAATAATTTTACAGTACATTTTGTACCTTTTTAATTAAAAATAAAAGCCTAAAACTATATATGTACTCACATCCAAAAAAAGCATTAAATAATGAATAGAAAGTGTAAAGGTAACACTAGATTAGACGTGTCTGTACTTCTTTTTAGGAAATTGCAGTAATACTTTATTTTACAGTTTTATAATTTGTAATTTATAATCATCTAATTTTAATCACCTGTAAATTTTCATAAATGCTTCTTTGGGGTTCTCTAAAAAACATGAGCACATGACAATGAAATTAGGAATCCCGATGGAACAAAATCATCCATGGGGTCATTATGTTTTTAATCTGTCTGGTTCCGTGGCGTGGAGTTCAGAAGAGGAGAGACTCGTTGCCTCCCAGACTGCAGAAGTGTGCGTGACCTTGGGAATCAAATAGCTAATATCCTTCTTTGACAAATAAGGAAAGCAAGACTTGGGGATTAAGTTCACACAAGAAAAAGTAGAAATCTTAGATCCAGAGCATAATAAATATTAAAGTATCAGAAGCACTTTCCTAGAACAAAAAGGACAATTGCATATCTCTGAGACTGAGTCAAACCTGGCTCTGTGTACTTATATCAGGTAAGGTACTTTGGCTAACCTATGCATCAGACTTCAGAAACATATACTTGCAGAAAGAAAGAGCTAACTACCTGCTAAATCCAGACACAAATGGATGTTTAAGTAAGCACTGAAAGAAGTTCTGGTGGGAATAGAGGGAAAACTCAAAGGAGAAGCAAGAGTTGTAGAGAGTGGGTCAACAGAGCAAAAAGAAACTGTGATATCAGAAGCCTTGATGACTTTGGCTAAGAAGCAAGGGATTAGAAAAATTGAGAGGCAGGAATTCATTTATCACTTTTGCAAGAGTCTGTAAAAATCCATTAGAAATGTTTCAGTGAAGTTTCTACTTTCTACAAATACAGGATGAAGAATTCTTAGTTCTGAAAGTATAACAATATGTACATGGAGTCTCTAACTAGAGATCCTTGACATGTTGAATCTTCAAAATCGTTTTGATTTGGTGATTCAGAGTACTTAATGGTATTGGTTGTATTCTTCTTTCTGGGAAAAAAGGAAGTAAAGGAGTATTCTAGAGAGCAAAGGAAGAGTTAACCTATGCTCTTCTGAAGGACTTAGTCTAGTTGCTGCCAAATCCTCCACGGGCAGACAGGTATAGAGTGCTCAAGGGTCAGCACTTGAACACTTGAGTACCCAGGAGGAGGTGATCCATACGCTAAAGCTCAGGGAAAGTTCAGTCTATCAGGTAAACCATGACAGGTGATAAAGCATAACAGCAGCAGGAAAAAAAAATCAAAGTGAAATGTCAAGAATAGGGTCGGAGAAGTTTATTTGGGATGTTCTTGATCATGACTGAGCAAAACTAACAGAGGAAGGATGACTAGTACTCTGAGATTTTATTCAGGAAAGTTTAGCAGTAGGTAAAATTATTTCAACAGAGACCAGAGAGTGAGTGGGTTTTTAAAGGATTTTCAGGTTTCTAAGACTATGGTAGTGGGAAACTCCCAGCTCAGAAACTTGGCATCAAGGATGGAGGCAGAACATGGGTGCCTGTGCTGGGCAAGTGTCCTTCATATCTCTAGCTATTACATTCCTGATGTTGAAAACTGGGAGCAGTGCTGGATTCAATGCATGTCTCGTGGCCATGTATTTGACAGCTGTGTGGAGGTTTGCAGGGCCAGAAGCCAGGCAGGATACACTGTGATAGAATGTCAGAAAGAAGCCGATTTTTAACACAAAGACTGAGATTAACAAATTTGGGCATTAGAGTCCTGATAGGAGGTGTTATTTTGAAGGTTAACCAAATTATAGTAAATTCACAGGATTTGATTACAGGTTTCATGAATTAAAAATACTCCCTGCGTCTTGGTCTCTTCTGCAAAATGCAAAATGGGTGGCACTCTAAAATGCTTATGGAATGTGAATACATTATTATTTATAGATGGAGGCTAATGACTATAATGAAAGCAGAACACTTTAGTTAAATAAGCAAGTGATCAAAATTGACAACACAGTGTAAATAAGTCCCAGATTAATTAAGTTGCTCATTATTTTCTTGTAGCAGACACTACTTTGTGTTCAGTTTACTAGTAAGATATATACATGTATATATTTGCATTTGCAGAGGGTTGAGATAAAGAGAGATCATCTGAAAGAGATAGACAGTATGCGATAGCCATATTTTGATGATGGCCAAAGAGTTAATTCTGCCAACAATGAATTCTGTGAGGGTGATTGAAATTTGCCTTTTCTCTTGTTCCTTCTGCTTTGGCAGTGATCAAATCTCAGTTTCCTGGGAACCCTACAATTTTCCTGACTCAGGGGTTTTCTCTTGTTGTCTCCTTAGCCAGGAAAGCACTTCTTCAGAGCATGATGTAGATCCTGCCCTCGTTTGTTTCAGGCCTCCACTCATGTGCTTCCTTTTTAGAGGGGTCTTCCCTCTGATATGGTTAGTGGTAACCCCAACCTCACAACCTTCCCACTTGGCATAAGCCCACATTCTTTTCCTTCTTGGTATTCATCACCGTATGACATACTACTTTACTCTGTGTATTTGTTTTTTGGCTGATCCCTTTTGTCTTGATTGTTAGATTTAACAAATAAAAGGATAGGCCATCTAGATAAACTTTAATTTCAGATGACAATGAACAACTTTTAGTATAAGTATATCTTAAGTTTTGTATCGGACATACTTAAAGTGAAGTACATTCATTGTTCATTTCGTGTTTAAGGTAACAGGGCATCCTGTAATTTATCTAGTGACAGTCCCCCACTGCCGCATAATTAAAGTTACCAGGAAGCAGGAACTTGGAACATCACGTTTACTGCTGTATTTCCTAGCACCCCGAATATTGTAGGCTCTCGATATATTGTTTGAAATGAATGAATGATTCCATTTTCCTGAAATATGCATCTGATCTCACAACTCCCTTGGTTAAAATCTCTTGAGGCCCATAGTTATACAAATATAGCACTAACAGTAGTAATATCCTCGGTATCATGGAAAATGTGTTATTTGTCTGATGGGCCTACATACAGTTTGGAATGTGCTGACTATAATAAACTAGTATATTCAACTAAATTAAGCAAAATGTTATAAATATTTTAGGTACCATTTATACATTTTTAGAGACTGCAGGAAACTCAAGTATTATAAAATAGGGTATTTTCAGGTTGGATGTGCATTATAGCTGTAAAAACCTATTACAGATAAAATTTAGCTATTTTTATGTAAACATTCTGCTTATGTAGCATACTGTTTTTCACAAATTTCAAGTTATATTCAAATTATTACCATGAAAGTTTCCCCAAATGGTCATTTAACATTCTTCCTGAGCTATACAAAACTCCATTTAGTGGTCCTGTTTAAACAAAACACCAGGGATAGCTGTGCTATCTATGATCTATTTTAGAGCCATAGTTTTTCTTTATCTTTTTTTTTAAGCTTATTATTAATTGCTGATTAAATCTAGTTTCTAATTCTTGTTTGGAGAACTGTATAATCATTTTCTTACTTAAAGACAGAATAATAAGTACTACAGATAATAAAGAAAACTTGAGAGCTATATATAGAAGCCATATACAGAGCTATGGATTGCAAAAAGTTGATGTTTCCTTAAAAAAAAAAAATTATTTGAAGTCCTAATCCCTGCTGCTTGTGAATGTGGCCTTATGTGGGAATAGAATTTGCTGATGGAAAAAATTAAGTGGAGGCCATACTGGTGTAGGGTGTGCCTAAATCCAACATGACTGGAGTTCTTATAAAAAAAAAAAAAAAAGAGGGCCCTCCCTGGTGGTGCAGTGGGTTAAAGCACACCACTAAGAAGCTATAACCACTTCAGCATGAGTTTGATCCCTGCCCCGGACGTAATCCACATGGTGCAGAAGACCTCTCCTGACCCGCCAGCTGCTCTCCTCACCAGTGTACTTCATTGGTCAGCCTGTTCTGCCCCCAACTGTGTATTGTATCCTCTCATGACTCCTGCACCTATGGCCTGTACCCCAGTTCTGTATGCATAAATAAATAAATCTTAAAAAAAAAAAAAAGGAAAAGAGACTTGGATCTAGAGCCCAGGTGGCTGTGGGAAGACTGGCAGAGAGAGAGGCAGAGAGAGTTGGTGTCACAAAGTAAGCACGCTGTGACTACAGGAAGTTGGAGAGGTGATGCTGGCTCTCTTAGGGAGCTTGGAGGAAGTGTGGCCAGGTGACACCTTGGTTTTGAATGTCTAGCCTCTGCAGCTGTGCAAGGGAACACTTCTGTTATTTGAGCATTCTTAAGTTTCTGGGAATTTGCATGGTAGTCTAGGGGTTTAATAAACAATCATTCTTTGGGACTCAGTTTTGCAGTCTAAAATGTTTACTGCCCACAAAAGCAAAGATAATTAATTACCTCTTCCCTTTTACTCTCTCAGCAAACACTTATCAGTACGTGTGTGTTTTGCTTTCCCTCATTCTCTCACTCCTTTTCTGTCTAGACTGAGCTTTGGATGGCAACATCCTATTATTATTGCAATGTCAGTGCACAAAATAGTATCTGGCATAGGAGATAATAAATAATATATTATGAATTAGTCAATAAGGTAATTTTAAAATAAAATGTTACTGATTTCCAGAGATATCTCTATACTAAATAAGACACTGAAGAAGCACTTATTGTTTTCAAATACAAAGCTGAATAGTCTGAAACGTTCTATTTTTATCTTGTTTTCCTTTCTACTTTTATGTTGTTTTTCTAGTTCAGATACAGTTTTTGCAAAAGTGAAGGATTAGGATTTCAAGTCACTTTTTCAATCTTTTGTATCTTGGTATATTTAGACTGCTTTGAGGGGAACCTAGTTATCTATTATCTATCTAAGTTATCTATTGTTACCTGCTCAGAAATTGAGGAATTTTCTATTACTTTCTGTATCATTTACTAATTTAAACACAGCAAAGAAGTTTTTAATACAATTTTCTGGAATAAAAATGAGCTTAAAAAAGGAAGAAAAACAGTGTTTAAAAAAATCTGTGACAGAAACAGGAATTTAAAATAGAAGCGTAATCTCAAGTGTAAGTATACTCACGGATACAGATTTGCAGTAACAAATGATACTGCAGTCACAGAAGAAAACAAAAGAAAACAAGATTAAACTTAGAACTAAAAAAATATAGTCAGCGCAATAGCGGTTGGATTTAAATTGGATTTAAACAAAAATGAGGTGGTTCCCAGCCTTGCTTTGGCATTGTTCAAATTAGTTATCATAAATTTTTGATAACACCAAATACCTCTTAGAGGAGGTGTTAGTTTTCTTGAGTCCTATAAAGCATTTTGAAGACAAAGATTTTAAAAATAGACAAATTGCTGTTCTTGCAGGGCTGTATTCTTAGGTCCCTAGGTCTGTCCTGGTTAGTTTGTATGTCACACATTCTGAGTGCTAGTGGGCCCATTACATAAGATAGCAGGAGTTGATGATAAACAGCTTTCAAACAATAGATTTTAGTAATAATGGAAGTGTTACTCTTTATCTCTGGCATCGCAATTAGCTTTTGGGAAAAAATAAGAGGATGAAAAATGGAAGGCATTTTGAAAATCTGTACAACCCTGCAAAGCGTTATGTTCAAAGTTACAGTTGGACATCTTTCTGTAGGTATTTTTCTTAGTTATTGAATCTGTTATTCAGAGAGATATTCATTTCTGGTAGATTTTTTCCATTTTGTTCCTGCAGCATATGTATTTTTGGGGGCCAGTAAAAGTAAAAATTACTCTTTTATGCAATTACTTCACTCCCACTAAACTATGAAGTTATATAATACTTAGGTTTACTAGCTGGACTCAACTTCAGTTTTAACATGTGGCTCTTTCTGTAGTTGATATTTATCATATATTTATTGCCAGACGTACTTGGTATCTGCTATCAATGTCAAGTCATGATAAAGTAGCAGCTAGTAGTTATCCTCTATATAACAGAATTTTATACACCTTATTATAGTTGTAATTTTAACTTATTATTAAAACTAATATAAATAAAATACTAAAAAACACTTAACACTCAATAAGAATTGTAGAAAAAAAGAACAAAAATGCTAAGATTACATGAAACAATGAAAAGTGTGAATAATTTTTCAAAACGTGTTTAAGAATTTAAGTCAATACTGTGGCCTTAGTTATGTGTATCACGTATTTTGTGAAGCTGAAAACTGTAACAGAAGAAACGGTGTTTAAAAGATTTTCATTACTTGTTGAACTAAGAAGGTTTCAGCTGCTGCAGTGTACACTGCTGTGAATCCCTTAAGAAGAATATTACCTGTGCTCTTGATTTCACATTACTCATCGCCTTTATGGATGAACATCTGCCGCCCCTGTTCTTTCTTCTGAAAAACTTATTAATTCACCACGTAACAGTTTACTCACAAAGCTATAATTACTAGCTGCTTTTCATTTATTGAACTCTGCAGCTCTGGTTGATAATTCTCTTTGGCCTACATATGCAAGAAAGGTATTTAAAAAGTCCATATTTATATTTTCTCTCTAACATGGATGGGGACAGGTAAGCTATAGTGACCTTAAGTGTTATTACTATTTATGGTAAGTCAAATTTTAATATTTGATTTATCAGATTCTAAAGGATACATAAAAAAGACATTTAGCAAGAAACTGAAGTAGTGATTTTCTCCTATTGGTGTTCTTCATAGTTCAGAGGTGAAAAGATTGAAGAAATCTTGATGTAACTTTAGAGTCTTTATATTACAGATATTTTATTTATATTTAGGAACAAAGCACCCATGCACAAAATCTAAAAGGATTTTGAGGTTAATTTTCAGAGAGGATTTCTATTATTGACTTTTATTTAGTGGTCTCTAAAGAAGAGTTCCCTTTTTTTTAATTTATAATTTATAAGGAGCTACATTCATTTGCATAAATATTAGGATGTAAGCTAATTATTGATATTTTCCTATCTTTTATATATCACCTCTTTCATGTGACTGTTCTTGATGGAAAACTTTTTAAAATCCTACCTCACTAACAAAAATTTTATTTAGTATTTCTGCTTGAATTCTTATAAATGTGCCATTAAAATGTCAGTTGAAAAATGTCAGTTTTATTTGTCAAGTAAAAGTATACTGTGCTAACATTTGAAAGGGAAAGGATATTACCATACTAAACTTCATGGAACTCATTAAAGTACGTTTAAGCAGGAACAAATAAGCATGATAGAGAATTAAATGATCTGGTTAAAATTAAATAATAATATTAAATATGTGCAATAGCAAAAATTACCTTCTCTAGGAAACATTGGATCAAATGACTCTTGTTTCAAATGTTCATGTCAGCTCCCAGTGGCTCATTTACTAAAACTACCCGTATCACACAGTGATATAACTCAAGGAAGATTGCATGTGTAGCTATTTCTTTGTACCTTAACATTGTAACATTGGGGAATAAGAAGTTATTGGTGCTTGTGAAAAAAGGGTACATTAACCTGGAATTTGAAGACTTGATTAAAAAACTCAGGCGTCCATAAGAGCAGTGTGTAGCCATGCAGGGCATGGTCTCACATATATGGGTCATGCACAGGTATCTTTGAAAAGAAATTTTGCTCACTTAAGGCATCAGTGGGAGTCTGAGAAGTGAGGGCTTAATAAATGAAGTTGTTTTCTGATAGAGTGTAATTCAGTTTTGAATGATCTCTGATAAATCTGTTTTATATTCATAAGTGGTGAAATACACTTTTGTATTATTTTTAAAAGACAAAATTATTTTTAAATGAGCTCATGGTAATCATAAAACTTGAAGAAAACATGCCACTAAGATCCCTCTATGACAAACACTGCCCTAAGGAAAACACTGAGTTTGCCTTTATGAACTCCGATTATATATATTAGATTGTATATATATTTACTATATATACTTTCTCAGGGTAAAACTCCTTACACAGTGGCTGATACAATACAAGCCTTCATCAAAAGTCACTTCTCCTTGCCTTTTATGGCCCCAGAGAACTGAAGATACTCAGTTCTGAAAAGAATAGAATGACAATTATCCACATGTGATAAACACACTGTCAGAGAGACCTTCTTCCCATGGGGCATTTATTTATTAGGTGAAGGCAGCTGCATTTTAAAAAGAAATATTATGGGCAGGCAATAATTCCAGAGCATGCCCAGCACTCATGTTCTGAAGGCATGGATGTACTTCACCTACACAAACATCAAAGGATTTAGGTCCAATTATAACAAATTTTTAAAATAATGAGATTGATATCCTTTTCAAGCATTTAGACTAGATACTAGATTAAACAATAAAATGAGCTTTGGAATTTTGGAATAATTATGACTTAATTGCTTTAGCTTTTTTTTTTTTTTAAGATTTATTTATTTATGCATACAGAACTGGGATACAGGCCAGAGGTGCAGGGGTGATGAGAAGATTCACCAGAGAAAGAGACTGGGGAGCAGAGCAGGCAGTCAGACAAGCACACTGCTGAGGGGAGCAGTGGGCAGGTCAGGAGAGGTCTGCTGCGCCATGTGGGTCACCTCCGGGTCAGGGGATCGAACTCATGCTAAAGTGGCGTTAGCTTCTTAGTGCTGTGCTTTAACCTCCTGTGCCACCAGGGAGGGCCTAGACAGATTTTAAAAGTTTGATGTACTAATTGGACTCTGAAATTGAAAGCAGGAAATAGAGCTGTCCAGTGTATCAGAGGCTTCGTTTTATTTGGCACAAAACCAGAGTGAAACTTGACTTAATTGGTGCTGTTTTCCATGGCTGGTTTGACGAGTGTGTTTGGGTTTCATAAAGCAATCAAAGGTCATTTCTGCCCTGACTTTTTGTGACTCCGACCCACGTTAAAAAGAATGTTACCTAGAGCAGGGCAGGAATCCAAGGGAAGATGAGTTTCTTGCCTTCCTTTCAGACTTGCAGCTCGGGCAGGTACTTGCGAAAGTTAAGTGCAGCAGCCACGCTGTCAAATGAGTCTAAGCAGCTCCCAAACTCAGAGGAGCGTAACTCACGTTACATCAGTTCTTATTTGGTAAGTGCGGTCTGGAACAAATACTTTCTCAGTTTTTGGTTCCAGCCCAAGGCAGTTTGATCTCGGAGGAGGGAAGTGTAAGATGTCTAGTAGAATAAAGAATTGGGGAAGTTTAAATGAACTTTCAAGTTCAAGACCTGGCTGGTGCCCACAGCCTGACTTCTCCCCTCCCCCGTTCTAAATACCGAGCATGTATTGATGTTTGCCTGGAAACTGCAAAAGCCCTGTGACAAGGTCTCCTGGCAAAGGAACTATAAGTTATCTGTGGCCTTGCTTGCATTCACAGATTGTCAGTTATTTGCTGAAAGTTCATACAGTTTGGAAGGCTGTTTTTTTTTTTTTTCTTTAATATGGTCTTAGTTCTACAAGAATTTTTTTTCTCTAAATGCTCTAAGTAAAACGTTGTAAATGTTAGAATTTAAAATTGATGTAGGTCTGACTCTCAGCAATGCCTGTATATTGATATTTTTTTCCTGACATTTTTAATATTTAAATGGCACTGAACTTCCTATCTCCGCATTCCAATTCCCTGCTTCCATGACTCTATTTTTCTACATAATAAAGCAGAATTTAAAGTCAACTGTAAGAATCTAGTACATATAAGGATTGCATTTTTGTGAAAAGGGACATTGAAAAGAATGGATAGGCAAGAGTTTACATTATTTTAATAATGGAAACTTAACCTTTAACCAACATCTATAACATTATGCTCTTCTTGACATTTCAAAGAATTAAAAAAACCCTCTGTTCTTTTGAAAAAGCATGTTGATTTTCATAAGCTGGTGTAAATTCCACAAACTAAGTTACTTGCCATAGAAGAAAGTTTCTCAGCTTTTAGGTAGATAATCCAAAAGTATATTCCATTAACTGTATAGAAGTGATGTATACCTATCTGTGTGTAATGTGTTTCTGATCTTTGTGAAAGTTTTATGGTATTACTTAGGTTTCAGAGACATATTAATGTGGACTCAGCAGCCCTTCTTGATGTTAGGACACTAAAGATTTAGAACACTAAAGAGTTGAGCAAATTGGAAAATGCAATTACTTATTTAGGGTTCACAGTTGTGAATTATGTGAGGAGTCAACCAAACTAAGAGCAACTACAGTTATAACAAAGAGGTAAACATATGTCTTAGCCTTCTCCACTAGTTTAGCATCTTGTATGCCAGATATTGTATTATATCATTCCATTTAGTCCTCATAAGGCGAGGTTTATTATTTCCATAGTGTAAATTTAGTATTGGATGAAGTACAATCCACAAAATTTAATGTAAGAATATGGACATTTCTCAGGTCTCCTAGGCACTGATTATTCTTTCTATTCCCAGACAATGACATGGCCTTGATGTCTCTGAGTTTATCAATCAAAAGATATGACAGTGTTAATCTGAAGCACACAGAGTGTAAAGTTTTCTGGCTCTTTACACCCGTGTGTGTGTGTGTGTGTGTGTGCATGTGTTTGCTGCAAAAATAAATAATTAAGCTTTACAGGTCTGGTTGCTTGTCCAGTTATAGGCAGTCTGAGTGCCCCCTGGGACACTGGGGAAGAAGGGATGTTACTCTAAGATATGCTGTTACCCCATAGGATTACCTTATTTCTTGCAAGATCTTGTACAATTAGCTAACTTAATTGGGAGTATAAATTTGCTGGATCTCTGTATGCAAGTGTGTAGTCTGTGCTTTGGTGTGAATAGATGATACATATGTGCTGGAGTGTGCAGGTGCTTGTGTTTGGGTGTGAGAGTGTGGCCAGAGCATCGTGTGTGTGTGTGTGTGTGTGTGTGTGTGTATGTATGTGTGTGAGAGAGAGAGAAAGAGAGAGAGAGAGACATCATGGCTGCACAAGCATGTGCTTATATGCATAGCCTTTTCCTTCCAATATTTCTTCTATCTTGTGAATCTGTTCTTTTGTAATTTCTGCTACCCTTTATCCTGAGCAGTAACTTTTCATCTACCTATTCCCCTCTTCTTAAAAATATTTTCCAATTTTCTACTCATTACCAATTAAATCATAAGATAATGAAAAGAAAAATACTCAAAATAATTCTGACAGCATCTTTTATGCATTTAAGTTAAGCACATAGCCTATTAAAGGTTCCTTTCTTATTGTAGAATTTTGACTGCTCTCTAAAAGCCAACACTTTGTGGGGGCCTGTTATTCAGATTTGATTGAGAAATTCAATAGAGATTATGATCTACTTTCAGAGACCATAATATTAAAAAAAAAAAAAAACCTGATTTTTTTTTTCTTGAGACTTTTTGTTTTCCTGTTTACCTCTTGCCTTCAGTTTTTGCCAACTATTGTTCTTGGGCTATTTTAGTTTTCAATAGCAAAGAGATAAGATGAAAAAGGAAAAAACTAAGTTTGTTTGAAAAGTTGTCACCCCATAAGGTCTGACAAAATTAGAATCTCTTGATCATTCAGCAGAACTAAGAAAGTTTTTTCTTGTTTACACTCTTTCTTGAGTTTCTTGGAGGAATGTATAAAGAGTAATAGAATGGCAGCATGCCACACCCTGGAATCTCTAAAAGACACAGACCAACTGGGATTTTCTTTAGGACAGACGAAGGCGAGGCTGACAGAAAAAAACAATAAATACTGCAACTCTGTAGTAACTGAGTGCAATGAGCAGTAAATGCTGATTAAGTGAAGAGTGGTTAATTCCTAATAGGGGTGTTCTTGTAAATGAGCAAAATCAGGCTCATAGAGACCAGAGAAAACATGCACACACACACAATTGCACAATGGATTTCCATTACTTAGCAATATTATAACCAAATGTTTTTAGAGTGGAAGATAAAACTCCTTTGCCTTCTCACTTCATTTGTGACATTATAAAAACATATGGAATTTTCCGTTTCTATAATTTGTTAGCAGAGGCGTATCAACTTAGATATGTAGGCAGACATATTTTAATAAAATGAAAAAATGCAAATTAGTAGGAAAAAAACCTAAGTTCTGATTTTTAATCTTAGATCAAATTCATTTCCCTATTTTCATGTTGAGTTCTGAAGCACTCCTCAAGTAATTTTATCACATTTTCTTTTGCTGAAAGAAAATGATAAATTTTATATGGAATAATGTGATCGATGAAATCACTATTTTGCTTATATCATCTCCCTCCACTCCACCATCTGTCCTCCCCCTTGTCTTTCTTGTTCCTCAGTTTTCCACATTTACTTCCTTTCTCTGTCCTTCAAGCATTCTTTGAGTACAGCTCTCAGTACAGGCATAGGGTCTTTGTTGAATAGCAAAGAACTATGTGTATTTACTAGGCATTGAGCTCAAATCACTGGGTTGCTCTCTGGAGTGTGATTGTGAATATGAGGAGGTGACTTGGGTATCATGCTCATGGCTGGTATTCTCACACCACTAGATGGGTGCAGCAGATGAAGCAAGTCATGGGTGCTCTGGGAATGCAGAAGAATGGGATAAACTATCTCAGTCTAGATGCATTTAGGCCAAGAAAATTAGGGTGAGAGCACTGGCACTTGTATGAATATGGTGCTTTCTAGAATAGTAAAACAGGAGGGTTTGGATTCTTGTGGGGACTGTAGGGTATTGTAGGGTTTTCTTTAATATTCCATCTTGTTTGAGCATTGCTCCCTTTACTCAATTGTGGCTTTCAATTCCAAAACAGTTTCAGAGAATCTGCTGTTTTGAAAGACACAGACATATACTAACTACTTATTTTTATGTTACCTTCTCTAATATAACCTCCCTGTTTCTTTTAAATGAATGTGGATGCTTTGGTTTACATGGAGCTCTGGGAACAGACCTCACAGTCTTTCAAGGCAAGGATGCTGTGGGCGGGGATCCTGATAGAGACAGCAGGAAACAGCAGCTATTCATGTATTTATTACGGCTTTCTGGGGTCTAGCAGTTTGGTCTCAAAAATATTACACTTCTGCTTCAGGCAACATTTCCTGGGCAGGCACAATTCCAAGACCTCTTCAAAGGATTCAGTATGAAAGTCCTCAAGCTGCCTTCTCCCCTGGTAGACTGCAAATACAACTCTGGTAAAAGTGAAGCCACTCTTACAAACGATGCTCCCTTAACTAAGTCTAGGGCAAGGCATTTTAAAATTCTTTTCTGAATTAAGAGCCTCAGGATGGTCTTACAAAGAGTATGATGAAATATAAAGCTATAGGTAGTAGTTTTGTGAGTTTGAAATTAATATCATATGTGGAACTGTTCTACAAACTGTATAATATTCTGAAAATCTGAATCATAGTACTATCAGTGTAGATATGTACAACAAATCAAGAATGATTTGAAAAATGGAATTATCATCATCCGGTTGGGCAAGTGGCATAGCTTTTCAAAGTCTTACATTCCTCAACTGTAAAATGGAGAGAAGATACCAAAATTAAAGATGAAATGTGAAAATTGCTATATACAGCTTGTCAAATGATAGGCAAAAAAACAAATGATAGTGACTATTATGATTATAATAGTAATTTCTTACCATTCATAATTTTTGAAAAAGTTGAGTATGATTTCTTTTAAACAGACATATAGCTGCATGGGACTAAACATAAAGCTGTTCACACAGGTTTTCTTTACTTAGGCATTACTTGTTTGACCCCCAATGCACTAAGTATTTCCCTTTTCTATGTTATTCTTATTAAATTGTCATTTTGTCATTTAGAAACCAGCCATAGCACAACCCACCATTAAAATACCTGAAATGGGGCCCTCCCTGATGGCGCAGCAGGTTAAAGCACTGCACTGAGAAGCTAAAAGACCACTTCCGCATGAGTCCGATTCCCGCTTGCCCGGGAGGTGACCACATGGCGTGGCAGACCTCTCCTGACCCGCCCGCTGCTCCCCTCAGCAGTGTACTTCGTAGATCTGCCTGTTCTGCTCCCAACTCTGTCTCTGGTGAAGCCTCTCACCGCCCCTGAGCCTCTGGCCTGTACCTCAGTTCTGTATGAACAAATAAATAAATCTTTAAAAAAAATACCTGAAATGAATAAAAATATAAATACTTGTATAAAATATAAATATTTGGACAAAACATAAATATATGTAGTAACAAAGTAAAGACTTGTCAAGTCAAGCTGACTTAGATTCCAGACAGATATACCAAAAAAAACAAACAACAACAATAAAAAGTAAGAAACCATCAAAGACTTCATATTTCCAGTTTCAGTCAGCCTGGGGGATTTCTAAAAATGAAGTTTAAACTTTTAAAGAATAAGAGATGATTTGGAATGTCTGTAAGAGTAAAACAAGAAAAGGAGAAAAAAAAGAATAATTGAGAAAACACAACTCTTTCATGGCAACTTCCTGGGACAAGTAGGTGATATTCAGAATAATAATAAGCACTCACTACCCCATGGCTCAGGGCTTCTCCAGCTTCATGCACAGTGGGGAGCCTTCCGTGCCCTCAATATCAAATTGTACATGCAAGTTATTTGTAACAGAACATTGAAAAGTCAATGAAGGCAAACCTGGTAGGCAGCTACTGTCAGAAAACATCTGAATCAATAGGACACTATCAGAATTGCCTTTCCCAAGCAAAGCACAAAACTGTATTAACCAAAAGCATGATAGCACTGTGCAATTCGTCAGTACAGTAACTTAAAGCAACATAGACCTTGGGAAGCAGGCTTCAGTGCCTCACCCAATAGGTTACAAAATAATAATGAAAAGTTGTCACAGATGATACTATTAAGATTCACCTGGAGATGGGATGGCCCTGAACAAGAGGCAAGGTCATATACATGTAATCATTTCCCAAATGCAAAAAAATTTAAAAAACTACAAAATTATGATTTTTCTTAACTTTTTCTATTGCTACCATTATTCTGTCACTAAGACTGCTACAGAATCAATGACTAAATACAAAATTAGAACAAGCAAAACATTAAAAAATGGTTTTCCACTGCCTAGAGATCAACTTTAAACTTGATAACTTGGACCTCATGATCTCATTATAACCTCAACTCTAACTGATCACACAATGTGTAACTAAATTTTAGCAATCAAAGTGAAAACTAACATGGAAATAAGTCATGGAAGGTTGAGATGGAATGACTTTTGTCAAGTCATTCAGGCAGTATTGAGCTATGCCTACTTGTTGACTTCTGAGTACTTGGAGATCTTCATAGTAATATAAATAATTTTAGAATGTCCATTCATTGCACTGTTATGTGACTACTACAGCACCTCACATCATATATTCCCTAGCATATGACAGTATACCTCTGGCAAGGAGGGGGCAGTGTGAGGTTGCAGACACTGACAACCCTGCATATCCATTTCCTTCTTTAAGTTTCAACTGACCACTATGAAAATCATTTAACCTTTCTCACCTTCACTTTCCTCATTAGTGAATGATGGCAAAACTTGCCTATTAGAAGACAAATGTAGATATATACATGCAGGTGTGTATCTTGTGTTCGGTAAATGCTAGCTATAATACTAGTAGATACATAAAGAATGATTGCTGAAAATATGAAGAAGTGAATGGATAATCTCTCTTACTGATATAAGATTCATCCAATAATTCTTGGACAATGATGTTTCATAATGATAGAAGTTAAATGACAATATTAGAAAAATTAAAAAATTATAGGGCTATAATTTTGCATCTTAAAACAACACTCCCTGTCTTATTATTCCATTTATTTTTAGTGAAAGGGCAATTTAAAATACCCCTAGCTTCACAAATCTAAAAAAGTCAATGCATAAAATCATTAGATAAACAAATGAAGACTGGCTAATTCCAGGCTGAGCAGTTAAAAACATGGCGTGTTTATTACTCAGAAACCCTAAATTACCTTCAAATCATCTATTTCTTCTGCTGATTGCCTATACTTAACTGATTTCTGTGATTAATTTTAGGGTTTAAAATATAAAAACATATGTCCTGAAATCATAAACTGATTGCATTTCTCTATTTGCATGTTGACTTAAGTAACTGGCAAATGGTTCTACTTCATACAACTACATTATTCAGTAATTTTTAGAAGAAATGGACAAATACAATGTGATATGCATACACAATGGACCATTATTCAACCCATAAAAGGATGGAAATTTGGACACAAACTACAACAAAGATGAACTTTGCAGACCTAGAAACTAAGTGAATTATGCCAGTTCACCAAATGACAAATATTGCATGATTCCATGCAAATGAGCCACCAGTAGTAGTCAAATTCATATAGATAGAAATAGAATGGTGTTTTCCATAGGCTTGTGGGTAGGGGAATTGGGAGATACTGTTTCATGGCTATGGATTAGTTTGAGAAGAGGATTAATGCTTCCAGTGAATGGAGGGGACAGTTGTACAGCAGTATGAAATCCCTTAATGCTACTGAGCTGTGTTTTTACAAATGTCTAAAGATACAACTTTGAAAATAGAACCATTTTGTAAGGGAGAGTGTGGTGATGTGGATTAATCTAGCTTAATGAGGAAAACTAAGAAAAAGGACAACTTCCAATAAAGTTACTCATATAATAGGCCTAGATTAGTAAAAAAGTCCTCACGTTGGTATGGCTACTCAGTGATGTTACGGTCTGAAATACAAAAACATTTGCTATGATGCCCAGGGAGTTTATGCCTCATGTTGAGAAAGACTGAGAACATCCCTTCTGTGTAAGTTTGTGAAGTGTGATGGTTATGAGAATAGAATTTTAGCATATATGGTCAGGGTCTGCATCTGGCTCAAAAAATTATGGTAGTTGCACTGAAAACTTACCTCTGGGAATTGGTTTACTCATTTATGGTATATAGATATAAATGTGAACTTCACAGGAATAAAATTACTTTTAAGCCCTCAGCAGGGCGTGTTTCAGCAATGGTGGCTGTTGCTGTGGCTGTAGTTGTAGCTATTAATTTTGGGACAGAGGCGTCGGCTGGCTGGGCTCCCTTCCAATAACCTGGCAAAGCAGAGGTGCTATGGGCTGGTATTGCCTCATATGTCACTTTGTAACTATTGATCCTAGCACAGAAGGAACTCAGCATTTGTTTAATTATTGCTAATGGGACTATTATTTAAACAACAACAACAACAAAAAGCACCTACTATATGTATATCCAGAGTTAATGATAAAAGTTGAAAATTAAAAATGGGAGATTGCTTCCTTGATCTGCGTTGACAAATAGAATGGGTGGTATAAGTTTTTATGATGAGCTGAATGTTTTGTTTCTTCAAAATTCACATGTTGGAATTCTAAGCCTAAATTGTTGGTATTAGAAGGGGGCTTTGGGAGGTGATTAGAAAATGACAGTGGAGTCCTAGGTTAGTATTCTTATAAGAGACCCCAGGAATACACTTGAACTGTGTGCCACAGCTTGTGAGGATTCAGTGAGGAGAGGTTTGTAACCTGACCTCAGACTTCTAGCCCCCAGACTGTAAGAACTAAACTTAAACCTTATCAGTAGAGCTTTCATCAAAAGCCTCAGAAGAAGGGCTCAGGTAACATTTGATATTAAAGTAAAGCGAATGTTGACTCTAGATTGGATGAAAAGTAACACCTTAACAGCAGTGTGGGGATGTTACATTCAGCCCCAGCTGTTCTGTTTCTTTCTCTGAATATCTCCAATCACTCTGCCCAAGTTCGGTTAGGGTCTTTTAGTGCCTAAACTCCTTCATGCCATTTGTTCACTTGGGTGAACAATTGTGTATGTCTAGAGGGTGGGGTGAACAAAGGAAATGTTTCATATGATACTTTGACCCAATTCCTTTTTTTGGTAGAGTTTCCTTTTTCCAATTGTACTGAACATTTTGATTAAGAGAAAAGTGAAGTTGGGGAAATGTGTTTCCTTAACTCTTGAAAGAAAAGGTAGTTTGAGAATATCAGATGGGAAGTAGAATTACACAGAGGGGAAAAAAGTAAGAAACAGAGACAGTGTAGAAAGTCAACATTAACTTATATTCTGGATTTTGAGCAATGTGGATTCTCAAGAAAAGGAGAAACATTTTGTTCCTGTCTCCTTCTTACTCTTCCAGGCCCAGTCCCAATAACAGTAAAGATTGTGATTCAGTGTAAATAGTGGCTGTTTGTGCAATCACTCTGTGTAAATACTTAACTTATGAACTGGAAAGAAAACATCTCATAATCAATTTCTTTATGTAACTCTTTTCAAAGTTGGACATGGCCTGTATTTTCTTCATTATTTTTGCAGTCACAATGATCAATTTAGTTTTGTCTTTTGTAAAACATTGAAAGTTATTCAGTGCTTATAAATGGAAACACTGGATGTATTGGTAATTACATAATTAGTGCCAAAACATTTTTCTGTATATCAATATGTATTATTCAGGTAAATAAAATATCTGTAATCTATAATATAATGGGGTTAGAAATACTATGGCTTACATAATGCTCTAAGAAAAAAAAACCTCCTTTGAAATTAGAAAAATAGATTTTCAAGCCCAGAAGAAAATTCCAGTGCTAAATCCTTCACAGTTCAAATATTACATACTACATAAAAAATAACTTCCCAGCAGATGCAATAGCGCAGTGTGTCAATGTTACATGCAATAATAAATGGATAAGCAAAAACCCTGACAAAATTGCAAATCTGCTAAGAATTATTTCTTACAATACATTTCAAATGGTTGAAAATCCATACTGTATCACTTCAGGGGTCATGCAAACAACAAAACAGTATATTTTGAGCATTTGTTTAGAGATGTTATTTCCTTAGTCTGAAACTATTTGTACACTTCATAAACATATGCTTTGCCAGGATTCCATTGAAAGTGAAAAATAACAACAAAAGGATTAAGCAATTTATGAAACTAGTTGCTCAAATGTACAACAGCGCATATACAGAGCCAGATTTTCCATATTTTGGAATAGGAAATAAAATTGTCACTAGTGTGTGTAAGGTTTACAAGATACATAAAAGGAAAGAAGGAGGGAGGGAAGGAAGGAAAGTGAAGGAGAAAAGGAAGGATAAAAGGAAGAAGGGAAGAAAATGTATAGCTGTAACTTCTTTGATTATCACCGTCAATAAAAAAATCGAATCACAATTAACTAATAGGTTATTTCCTGTAGTAATTAAATGGTGGCCCTAGAATTTGAACTCATAGTTTTCAAAGCTAGTATTAGGTTATAGTATGATTGGAGAAGACACTTCCTTTAGAGTTCAAGGAAATTGCCTAAATTGTGAAATACAGTTTTAAGCTCTATCACAAATAATAATGGTTGTGGGAAAATCATCTAATCCAGTGTTGCAAAGAAAGAGACAAAGCTCTCAGTCATGTGATGACTGATCACAGTTAATCAGATGAGTAACTTGGAAGTCAAGGGCTGCTTTCTCGTTCTTCTAATACTACTCTTTGTTCATTGTAATACTTGAATTACTCTAAATATTTAGAAACTGCTTAATGAAAGAAATTTTGTATTATTGTTATTATTATTATTTTTACTTCTACATCTCCAACACCTAAGATAAGATACATATTAGGTACTCAACAGCATCTGTTAAATAATGAAGAATAAATTAAGGAATGAATTTTCAAAGTTCTGCCAATGCTTTTTAAGGGAATAAATCCAGATGATAAACAACCTTCAGTTCTTTTCCTTTAGGTAGCATTTTTAAGCTAAAGGCTATCATATACTTAAATTTTGGTTCCACCTTTTCTAGCCAATGATGCCTATCTTTAATAATTAAATGGTCCTGCTATAGTTTAATTTTCACATGAGGGACAATGAGGAACAAGTATGCAGGATACAATAATGTATGAAGAAAAGTAAAATTCTATGTACAGAAATTATTTTGCATAGACTAAGAATTTTTCAAAAGTGATAGTTGTTTTTTGTTTTTTGTTTTTTGTTTTTTTTTTTTCACTTTACCTCTTCCACCACAGACATTTATATACAGACAATATGCTTTACTTCACTTGACATGAAATGTT